>NC_052509.1:38192150-38792150 GCF_014356525.2 Nilaparvata lugens | reverse complement strand
TAATTATCGAACAACTTTAAAACTTCACAAGATACTACTCATATCCACATCAAATTGAATTGGATTTGAAGGATAATGGTCATCGAATTCAATTTAATGATGGAAGAATAAATTCAAAAAACCTCTCAAGCAACAAACAAACCGCTACACCAATTAAAAGTCAACATCCTCTCCACACCAATTACATTCCTCCAAACTCACAATTTTATCTCACTAACTAATCAGTCAGTTTCTCCATGAATATTGATGAAAAGTGCTTGAAAGGGGTTCGAATTTACACCAACACGTGCACAGGATTTTCAAAATGAGTTCAATGCCCTCCGAAAAAGGGCGGAAAGATGTGAGAATACCTACAACGAGTTCAATTCGAAAGAGCCCTTAACAACGTAACATGAACATGAATCATCATACTCAACATCAACAACAAAACCAAGAGTAACAACAATATCAAAATCATTAGTGTTCTAATCACCCTCCTCGACAACAGAGAGTGAGTGCATCATGGATGAAGCGTGAGGTAGAACTCGCCGGAAAAAGGTTAGTTTCCTGTTGCATGCTGCAGGGTGGGAAACAAGACAAAAAGGAATGGTAAAACGTGGATACTTTGATGGAGGAGGGGGCTAGATGAACTAGACCGTGGACTGGCGTTGCACTTGGCTGCTGGTGTAGAAAAAACCAAAGATTCCCAAGAAAATTACTACCGGCAGTTAGTGCCGAGATTTGTTGATGTGATTGGGTTCAGGATTGAACTAGTGATCTAAACATAAAGGATATTTGAGAACTGACACAAAATTATGGTATGGAAAGAGTTGTGTATAGGGTACTATTCTAGTATAGGGTAAGATTTTAAGATTGAAGATCCTAATTGATTGAAGAATTCACAGCAGATGAAGTGCTAACTTATAACAAATAATTCACAGACTTCATGAAAATTTTCTGTAATCGTTTAATGAATTCATGATGAGATAATTGACCGAGCGCAGTGAGGTCTAAGATTCAAGTCGATGGTTTGGCATTTCTCTTAATGTTTAAATGTTTGAATGTTTATATGTTTATATGTTATATGTTTATATGTTTATATGTTTATATGTTTATATGTTTATGTTTATATGTTTATATGTTATATGTTTATATGTTTATATGTTTATATGTTTATATGTTTATATGTTATATGTTTATATGTTTATATGTTGCGCATTTACGGCGAAACGCTGTAATAGATTTTCATGAAATTTGACAGGTATGTTCCTTTTTTAATTGCGCGTCGACGTATATATAAGGTTTTTTGAAATTTTGCATTTCAAATACTATAAAAGGAAAAAGGAGCCTTCTTCATACACCAATATTAGAGTAAAAATCTGGTGTGGTGCACTCACACAACTTTCCTTGCCGTTATGAAAATTGATCAACTGACGCAAGTGTTCCCGCGCATCTCAAGTCTACTTTTCCAAGATCTGAGCCAGCTGGTGACAGGACAATAGCGCTGCAGACACACGAAGTCTGCTATCTCTTCATAGTGAATGATTTAATAGAATCAACAGTTGCCAACAGTTTGCAATTGAATAATCTTATTTTCTCTAATTTCGAGCTTATTTTCAATTTTAGGTTAAAATGCTACTGAACATTAATTGTAGATATTTTTATGCTCAATCTTTTCCACTTGAAATTTTTTGTTTAAATTGTACCTGATGCCTGATAATTGGGAATCTAAAATCAAACTTTGCATAGATGGTGCAGTGCTCCTGAAATTTTCACAGATATGAGACTTGTGGCAGTTGATAGAGATTATCAATGACTTCTCAAGATATGAATTTGATCAGAATCGTTGGAGCCGTTTCGAGAAAATCGCGAAAAACCCTGTTTTTTGACAACATTTTCGCCATTTTAGACGCCATCTTGAATTGCATTTGATCGAAATTGTTCGTGTCGGATCCTTATAGGGGAAGGACCTTAAGTTCCGAATTTCAAGTCATTCTGTTAATTGGGATATGAGATATCGTGTACACACACACACACACACACACACCACACACACACACATACAGACCAATACCCAAAAACCACTTTTTTGGACTCGGGGGACCTTGAAACATATAGAAATTAAGAAATTGGGGTACCTTAATTTTTATCGGAAAGCAATACTGCCCTTACCTATGGTAATAGGGCAAGGACAGTAAAAATCAGACTATAGAATTATTCATCATAAATCAGCTGACAAGTGATTACACAAATTTGTGGAGAAGCCAGTCTATTGTTGTATTTCCATAAGGTCTATAGTTCCAATCAGCTACGTGTGGATGAGAACACTGCGTGAGGTCTACTGTTCACAGAACTACTAGTCCATGTACTGATTAAATCAAGATTTAGATACCAACAAACTTATATTTTCTTTTGAATAAAATTGATAATAAGAAAAATTATATACATTGAAGCTCAATATGGGCAATGATGGGCGAACAATACAATTTTAAATTTATTAAAAAAGCTCAATATTTTATTTCTTATTCAAATTTCAATAGTAATAATATTAATAATAATATCGAGTGACCTGGCTGGCTCAGGTCTGGTGTCAGAGTTTTCAGGTCGTAACTGTCAATTTTAGGGCCTCTGACATGACCTAACTACTTTTTTTTAGGTAGCCGGGACCGACGACTTAACGTGTCCATTCGAAACACGGGAGTGGCCGTGTAATTGAATTAATTTAATTACAATAGTATTCTACTATTGGATGGAAAATTAAAATCCACAAGTACAAATTGAAAAAAATTGTTCTTGTTTTGTCAATCTTGGAATGCATTTGAATCAAGTAGCCACAACAATCCCATACACACACACACACTCATTCTCTCTCTCTCTCTCCAACTGACAAACTCAGTCATTCCCTCTCTCGTATTGAGTTCTTTTTTGGACAGCAATTGGTGGCCCAGCTTTCGGAACTGGGTTAGAACTACACTACAGCCGCCGCCGCCGCGGTCATTGACTCCACAGAGGGACTAATAACACGATGACAAAGGCCCGGGGTCCGGACCCCTTCCAACACTTCACAGCCCAACACTTCTGACAACCGAACGCTGAGAACCAGGTTTTCGACAGGAAATTCCACTCTAACGGGATCTTAATCTCGAAAATATCCACATCCGATATATCAGGTGAGGAGCCCAGCCACAGGAATAAGGAATAAGAGACCTGGAAAAACTAGATATCCAATAGAAGTTTGGACGATAGATACGTTAGGCACGAATTCAGAAGAAAATTGGATCTGGATACGATATTCTATCCGAAATATTGTATCCAACACCTGGAATCATGCACCAGGTTCTCACCTCAGATTCAGATTCTGTGAACATTGAAGATGGAAGTAATATGAATTAAAATTTCATGGACATTAATCGAGAAGTGAGCAACAATCATTATTTTCTATGGTGTAGGCTATCTTAATGCTGATATGGAAGTATGATGAACAACATGAAATTATCATGGATAGCAAATAAAACGACACAATTTCAAATGAGTTCATGAATAAACTTGGGAGGAAACTTCCCAAAACTTACTTTGCAGAGAGAAATTGAAAATTATCTGTAAAAATTAATTCATTGTTTTGACAAATTCATTCATTCAATTTATTAAGTCATATTGGAAGTGTAATGATGAAAAAATTGCTAATGCAATCATCAACTGATTTGATATTGAGTTGGAATAGGATATAATTTGAAAATAGTAATTGGACAGAAGGGATAAGTGGGTGAGAAAGGCTGCTAAGGATATGGGTTGAAGTTAAGAAAAGTTGAAGTACAAGTGGAAGATAGTAGAATTTGAAATGAAACACAAATAGAATATTATTCATGTGCGTCGATTCATTAAAGCTCACTCACTCACTCTCTCTCCTTTTCTTTCTACTTATTTCTCTTATATTAAATTGAATGATGCCATTTTTTTCTTGAATTCAAGTTATCGAAGTTTCCCAAAACACTTCTGTTTACATTTTCAATGATGCTATTGTATATACAATAAATAATCTTCAATTAGGCCTATGTGAATAAGTATTTTTTTAATGCTGTTCTTGTGCAATAAGTCTGTCGAGAGACCTAGCACAGACATAATGAAATCAATCAATCAACTCTCTCTATTTGTTGTTCCTTTGATTAAAATAAACTGAAATCAAAAATTGCCCATCAACGTTCTTCTCATCCAGATGCAAAATCCATTGAGTAACGCTCCAAATCCAAATGCGTCAATTCAGTGATCAAAAACGCAACAACAGAATGAAGCATGGTCGAATAAGGTGAAGATTTCAATATGGAGAGGAAAAAAGACGAAGAAGAAAAAGAAACGGAAAAAAAGAAAAGCAGAAGAAGAGGAAGAAGTAGAAGACATAAAGAAAAATTAATAAGATATGACACTAATCTAATAAGAAAATAATGGTAACTGGCCGGTTAGACAGATTATGCAAGAAGAGCAGCAGTATCAGCAGCGGAGAAAGCAGTATCAACACACAAAGAAAGTGAACGCGGCGGCGGCAATGAAAAGACCAACACAGGAAAGAGTTATTAGGTAACCATCGAAGGCGAAAGGGGAAGAAGAGGACAACGGAAAAAAAGTGAAGAAAAAGATGGCTGGAGGCACACTGCCGAAAACCATGTCAAGAGCTCAGCGCGCCAACAAGAAAAACGGATGAAGAAGGTGAGAGGGGAAGGGGGAAGAAGGAAAACGCGAAAGGATGACTGTTGTAATGAGAGCGAAGAGCAGACAGAGCAAGCCAGCAGAGCAACAGCAGCAGGTTCTCTGCAGAAATGGAGAGTGGCGTGCCAAAGTGGTCGCTTGGCTCTTGGCAAACGCCCTTGGCCTCCTTTGCTCCTTTCTTCTTTTTCCTCCTCATTGTCGTCTTCTTCTTCTTTTTCTTCGTGCGTGTCCAACATTGCAACACCATCGTAATAGCTGTTGGCGACTTTGCCTTTGCTAAAATAACGTCAAAGGAGTTTAGTAAAAATAGATGGAGTTGGAAACCTACTGCCAGAAAACACATACGTTTCATCCTATGATATTTGATGTCTTCTGCACGTACCACAATTTAGTTCAGTTTTATTTTCGTTATTAAACAGTTTAGTTTAACTTGAAACTAAATTACAAACAGAAAATCATGCAATAGTAAAATACAGGAATGATTTTGAATAACTGGTATATTATTTGAAAATGAAGTGGGCCTACAGAAAGTCATGAGGAACAGGAGTACCACCACTAGTCGGAGGGAACTATGTGCAACATATACAACATATTACGTGGTTTTCCCCTATTTCAACCCTCATTCATCAGGTTTGTTCACAATAACATGTATATAATACTATGTAAGATACAAAAGTGAATTTAATACTAGTATCTCTATTAACGTATTATTATACTACATGGCTAACTTTGTATCTTTTCATTTATGAATGGATAAACATGAATTTCGACGATAAATAATACATTGAACTGATAAATAAGTTTGTACGTTATTGTCTTGTACGTTATTCATAATAGGAGATAATTAGTAAATATACTGAAAAGCAATACTTTCTTAGACGAGAGATAGACGTACTAATCATTTAATCAGTCATTTTTAATTGACAAACTGAAAACTTGACCTACTGAAATTTTGAAGAATCTAAGATAGGCCTATAACCATCCTTGGTAAATTAAGAGTTCATAAGTAAAATTTCAAGTTAATGAGTCGAGTAGTTAACAGCTTCACAGGAGATGATGCGTTATTCGTGAATTTCCTATCCCGTACGTGTAAAAGCCAATTATTTCCTTTACAGTATTGTATTATAGACAATTTGAGATAAATTGAAGGAATAATAGTTTCCCGTGTCGTAATAGTCTAAATAATTAGAACCATAGTTTAGCAATCAGGATTACAATTTAATATAAATAGAACATTCGACAGATCACTAACAAATTCTAACCACATTCCTAATGTTCGAATGCATTCACGACTCAATTCCAGTCGTTGAGAATTTTTCTTCAAAATTGAAATATCCATGAATCGTATAACTATGATTTATATTCATTGAATTACAATGATTCTACTCAATTGAGGGGTGTACAATCTTGACCATGTGTTATAAATCATTCATATGTAAAAATCCATACATTTTTTACACAATAATTATAATTAATTAATTTTTTTTCTGTTCTAACTGAAATTTAAATCATATTATTAAGAACCACCATTGCTCGAAATTTAGAAAACTCATGAAAAGTGTGTAAATGAGCGGCAAGAAAATCAGTTCTGCTGCCTGTGAACTAGCAGTTAGGAATAAAATGCCCGGAACTACGCACGAAATAATTTCAATTGTCCATTCCCCTCACGCTAACACAACATGAGAGGAAGAGCGTGAGACAGAGCGAGAGAAAGAGAGAAGGAGAGTGTGAGTGAGAGTGTGCATGTGAGAGAGAAAGAGAGAAGAAAGGAAGAGAAATAAAAAAGAATCACACCGAGGTTTCAAACTTGAAACATGAAAACTGTTTACCCTAATCATACTTTCTCACATTATTAAACAACTATATATAAGTGATTCTGAAAGCTTCTTTCAAATGTCGCTTCTTTCAAGGTCGTTGATGAAGTTATTCAACTCATCTTCAGGTGAATTAAATCACAGAATCACAAATGTATAAAAATATCATAATTTTCAGCAAAATAATAATAAAATTACTTTCGTTCTATAGAATTTTGATTTAAACAGATATAGGTACTCGTACACAAATACATATTCTCTGTACACACAAAAGAATTGACACTTGTATACTTATGGGAAGAAGTACAAAAATACAAATACAGCAATCCAATAAAATATTGACAGAATAATACATAATTATTATTATTGGGAAAAGAATGAATATATTAATCAGTTAATATAATAGAAAGAAGCTGCTTCAAAAAGTGTGGTAAACATTCTTTTCAAAACCAAAACAGTGAACTTTGATTGCAAAAGCAATAACGCACATAGAACGCAGTGAGCTAGTGAGCAGTACAATGAGTGAACGCACATAGAACGCAGTGAGCTAGTGAGCAGTACAATGAGTGAACGCACATAGAACGCAGTGAGCTAGTGAGCAGTACAATGAGTGAACGCACATAGAACGCAGTGAGCTAGTGAGCAGTACAATGAGTGAACGCACATAGAACGCAGTGAGCTAGTGAGCAGTACAATGAGTGAACGCACATAGAACGCAGTGAGCTAGTGAGCAGTACAATGAGTGAACGCACATAGAACGCAGTGAGCTAGTGAGCAGTACAATGAGTGAACGCACATAGAACGCAGTGAGCTAGTGAGCAGTACAATGAGTGAACGCACATAGAACGCAGTGAGCTAGTGAGCAGTACAATGAGTGAACGCACATAGAACGCAGTGAGCTAGTGAGCAGTACAATGAGTGAACGCACATAGAACGCAGTGAGCTAGTGAGCAGTACAATGAGTGAACGCACATAGAACGCAGTGAGCTAGTGAGCAGTACAATGAGTGAACGCACATAGAACGCAGTGAGCTAGTGAGCAGTACAATGAGTGAACGCACATAGAACGCAGTGAGCTAGTGAGCAGTACAATGAGTGAACGCATCCAACAGAAGAACATTCCAAATGCAGTACAGTGGCCATCTTCTCCAACAATAATGAGGTTGGGTTTTTCGTGGACGATGGCATGTATACTGTACCTGCAAGTCATGTCTGACTAACGACTACTTACATCCCACTAATCCAGTGCTACAGGGAGGACAACGTCCAAAAAATGTCGAAGGAAGAACAAAGAGAAAAGAAAACTATCACCTGGAAAAAAGTAGATGATGGATGAGAAGGAATAGCAGATTAGAGAGTGAGAAGGAGAATTCCACCTGAAGAAGAAGAAGAAGAAAAAGAAGAAGAAATGAAGATAGAAAGGTTGAAGGAGATAGAAGAAATGAGAAAAGGAACGGAGAGTGTGGAAGAGGCGGTGAAAAGAAGATAATGAAGAATTGATTGAAAAAAGGAAGAGGGTGAGACAGAAAAAGAATGAAGAAACACAGGAAAGAAGAAGAAACACAGGGAAAGAAGAAGATGAAGAAGAAGGGAAGAGAGAAAGTCGTGAATGAAAAAGTAAAAGATTGAGACGAATGGTATTGATTGTGATGGTGAAGAAAACAGATGAGTAGGAAGAGGAGAATGAGGACCAGGATAAGGAGGTGGAGAGAAGTAATTAGAGGGAGAGTAAGTAAAGGATGGAAAGGAAAAATAAAAACCTCGAGGATGTAGGATAACATTATAGGCGACCGTAAGATGATAATGGGGTGGTTCAGAAGCTGCCTACACCAGAAGAAAGGAGTGAAAATATTAATGACCAGAAGAGAATGTTACTGGTAAAAAGAGGCGGTGAATGGAAAGAGGAAGATGCTTGCTTCCCTGGACCAGACTAGACAAAATCACATACAAAAAGCAACCAGGTACCCGATTCAGGTCTACCAACCAGATAGATTCCCGAGCCGCGCATTCACAGGTGGAACCCCTCTTCCCCAACTCAGCCCTTCCCACAAACTCACATAATGGTCTTCACAGTACTGTAACGCCCTGACTTGGTCCGATTATTGTTGGTACGGCCCATGCTACAAGCAATCAACCATGATTAGGAACGGTGAAAAACTTCACTTACCATGGAACGAGTTGAATCATTCTATATCGTATATCTATGTACCTGTCATTCATTCTATATCTTTTAAATATACCTGGATGCTGGAACCAAAACTTGACCAAGGTGAAATTAACTGAAAGAAATAATACTACGATGAAAGAAAACGCGTAGAACTTCTGGGATTAATTATTATCGTAGAACGTTTCAATGGAGCCTGCTGAGTTTATGTTATTGATAGTCTCCAAACCAAAACCCAGACTCTATAGAGGTACTAGTGAAGCCTTCGAAATCAAATAATAGTCCATACAAGAATCCTAAACTGTGAGGTCAACTTCTATCAATAGGATAGAAACTGGAAATTCTATACTACAAATATATAATTGAACCTTTGCATTGAATTAATAGTCCCTACCTGAATCTAGAAATGAACTGAGATCTAATCACTGAACAGATCCTGGGCAGGTCAACATTTTAATACAATCATATTTTATTTCAACGCTGAGATCCTAAACAAACAGCCCATGAATAGAATATCAACGGTTCGTGGCAAAGAAATCGATTCTATCGCCTACAAAGAACACACACTATGCGCGCGCATCTATTACTACCAATCATTGACAATAGTATTCACATCATAGTAAAATTATCTGAGCCTATGGGCTACAACAACTCATGCAATATTAGATTTCAAGTCCACCTACGATGAATACGGTTCTCTATAACTGAGTCCCTCAATGTGAATTGATCAATTCAATAATTTCACACAAACCACGAAATGAATCGGCCATTATTAGGATCAATAATTTGAAATTAGAAACTGACTAGGGTTTGGAATTGAGAACACTGGGCTTCAAGCGTGGAAAACTTTCCTATTCAGTAAAGTTGAATACAAACGGGTTGAATGTCGAATCACATGATTATGGGAAGATATCCGAACTGTTCCACATTCAATTATTGCTGATTCAGTGGAATACAAGGAAGAATTGAATGCATATGGAGGACTCCAAATAGTTCAAGGACTGGGATTGATTCTTCAGAAGGGTAATGCTGTTGACAAGGGTTCAACTTGAATTCTATGACCTTCACCAAGATATTATAACTAGTTTACTGAAAATTAGTTAACATAATTCATAATGAATAACCACCAAGTTTCAAATTTATACATCTATGGCTCGTTCAATTTTACTTCATACCTCTCTCAAGAGAGAATAATCCTACGAACAAGTTAAAATCCATATAGCACTCAAGTTACACTAAAATACTATAGCATTATACAATAAAATCTAATTTATCAGCCACAACAGCCATAAGATTGCTTATTGATTTCTAGAAGCCTTATATAGAAATCAACAACCTTACAGTCTACCAGATGGTGATTCAAATATTTAGCATTAAAATAATAAAATAGACAGAAACGAATTGATAACGAACTCAGCCTCTCAGAACGTAGGCTTCATTATTTCTATCTTGTATGTGGAAATGAGACATACACTTGGTGATTTCTAAACCCACATTGAGTGGGTGTAAGAGCAACTGGTATGTGTAAGTGTAACCGATGCTTAGGCCTCAACTTTCGAAAAAAGCCTAAAAGAGGTGACTCAGAAAGCAAATTGCTTGATAATCCTTACATCGTTTTGCTTTCAGGATGCGAATGCTTCGACTCTGATCCTTCAAACCGATATGTATTAAAATACACGGAATATATGTTAGTGCACACTCAATTTACCTGAGCAACCAATTTTCAATAAGTAACTGCTGTGACATTTAGATCGTAATATCTAGGTGATCATAATGGGAAATGTACCCAAATGGAAAATGAGAATGTAAACATAAAAGACTATTAAAAAAGAGAGATTGTAGACTAGAAAATAATAAAGTTAATTGAATCATTGAATATAGGAACAAGTTTACAAGCATATTTATAGACTATGTGCATTGCTCTTTACATTCTACCTACAATCACACATTATTACTACCGTCAATCATTATTGGCTAGCCTATTGTATTATAAAAATACTTAAGAATGATGCTTTCAATACCAATCAACAGTATTCAGTATTAGTTGAGTTTTTCATGTTATTACAATATTCGATTAAGAATAATAGTTTGTTAAATTGAAGCCTTTTGCACTGTGATTGGCTGATTTTGAAACCCTATGTTAAAATGTTGCTCGTGGCTGTCATGCGAATCGCAGTGTTGTGCACAAGGCCTAAAACCAGCCTTCAAAGTTTTGAGATAGAATTTTGGCGAAAAATAATTAAATCAAATTTTAAAGGAAAGAATATCAGAATACTCTGAACACAACTAGAACAAAACGGCTCCTGAATCACAAGTTTCGACACTTGGCAAAAACACTGTGTCTAACTGAGGAACGACTAGGTATTTACATATTGGATTGAATAATAAAAAACAATAGCACAGTCTAGTTGCTCAACACACAGTTCCGAAATAAGCTATGCTATGCTCCACCAAATAACCTACAGAACACACACACACACATACTCTACCACACATATACACTATACACTGTTTTTCAATATAATATAGTTATATAGAGTTTATAAAATCCTTAAAATAGATATAAAGCTAATACAAAAATCAGCCGCTATTACTATATAACTCCTTGCTTCAAATGAAAAAATAATAACAGTGAACGCCTACAGACAAACGTCGGTTACGTGCTCGGGCGTTTTCTTAATTTTCCTTTTCTCTCCTCCTTGCTTGTCTCTTCTTCTTCTCAGTCTTCAGAGAACGACTGTAAACGCTGTGTATTGTTGTCAAAACACAGACAGTGAAAGTTTTCGTCTATTGCGTACATCAGTCAATACTTTTGTCGCCTGAAATAGCTTTTAAATTTACATTTCCAATGTGTCTTCACACCTTGCCTTCCCGCTTACTATACTGTCAGAATGCAAGCGACAATACTCTTACAATAATCTTTTCCTACAGTTACCTTGAAAAGTGGCCATTCCTGCACTGATTACAGAACGCAAAGAATCACTTTTCCGCTCTAGTGCGAGAAATTTTTTTTCTGCACTCGAAATTTGCAACATGGCAACGCAAAATAGTTAGTAGGTTATATGGAGCACCAGTGCAGCAAAATCAAAATTAAGTTGGTAACTGCACTGACTGTGGTATAGTGAGGTGCACGTTATAATAATATTAAGGACAACGAGGACAGCGACATGAGTGACAGCCGCCCCTTCATTCATTTACTACTACATTATTATTCAATTTTAAATAAACTAAGGTTTTTATTAATAATAAAATTACACAGAAAAACATTTGATGGATTTCAGGGAAATTTACCCATAATTACCCACTTTTCATATTCAATGGTAACTGTAGGAAAAATTTAATGTGAAATACGTGCGCAAAGTTCCTCTGCTGCACTCAAGAAACCATTTCGTAAACGTTTCTTTCGGTGCAGTAAACTGTCACTTTGCGCACTAGTTGCACAAATAACTATTGTAGATGATGCAGTCGTTTGTCACAACAGTAGGCTATATCTAAATCGATGTCCTAACCAATAGTTTTGTGGATGTATGCGTATGATTCAGAAAGTAGAATTCAGTGATTTGTTGAACTATTTTTCTTCACTATATTCTTAAAGATAAACATTTGTAAAATGTTCACCTGATTTTTCAAGAATTTTAGAAGAAAAATATCCAATACTTGGAATAATACAGGGGAACAATCAATGGTCACAGTTTTATTCAATCCTACCATCATTTGATAATTCTGTTAGATAATTCGCTTATATGAACTTCCTGATCAAAAAATAAATTGAACATGGTTTAAAATGGTGATGGTACATGGAACATGGTATAGGAAGCTGATGGAATTTCCCATCATCAAACTTCTATATTCATTCTACTCCTCACATCTTGAAACCCCACTATATCACCTGCACAGACTTCAAGGGAGAAATGAATAACCCAAACCAAACCCAATACAATCATTTCTATATTCTTGTAGTTGTATTCTATATATTTGTTGTCATGACACGGACGGAGGGGAACATTCACTGAATTCTCAAAAGAGATTATGGTAGGGGAGATTAGATACAACAAAGATAAAATCTAGAAAAAATAGATGAAACCATATTCAACTGGAATTTTTAATGTTACTAGTCGCAGACATCCTAATGAATAACTATAATTCAGACCTTACTTATCAATTATTACAAACTGCGAATACCTGAACTCATTCAACAAAAACGTCTTTTTCCCACTAATACTACTAAAGAGTACGTTTTTTAAAAACATTTCAATTCAATTATTAACAATTCATTTTCAAGATAAACCAGAAAACCTAATTACGTGACGAAAAAAAGTAGTTCCTACATAAAATAATTATCACCCATTCAAATAATTAAGTGATGATTGCGAGATAGAATCATAAATGACGAGTCACTTTGTCAATTGCAAGGACCACCAATAAATTTACAACTAATAGATTACGTACAATCATAGAGAAACAATAGCATAAGTAGATATCCCATGGTATAAGGCGTTTATGTCGCAACTTTTACTGTTATCTCAAGCCCATAGTCCACGTAGTTCTTTCCCGTGAAGCTGTGTGACGCTGGTAGACTCTCATATTGCGCTGTTCGTACACTCTCACCCCAACAAAACAGTAAAAATTGACAATAATCGACGGTAATCGGCTTGAGATAACAGTAAAAGTTGCGACATAAATTCCCTATACCATGGGATATCTACTTACGCTATTGTTTCTCTATGGTACAATCTAAAAATACACTCAATACACAACAAAATCATCTGACGATAAATCAAAACAAAATATCACTAGCTATGAAGCGCATTGCGTTAGTTCATGAGACTCAACAATATATAAGACGATTATAAAACTAATCAGCTAATTTTCCAAATTAGTTACACAATGTCTTGCTTGTTCGACAGTTTAGCAATGAACATATTAGAAACTTTGCAACACCTAGTATTGAATTAATAAATATTTTTCTTGAACAATGACAACACCTATGATGAATGACTTTTCCAAGTAACGTGCAACGGTTCTGTTGCTTCAAAGAATTTTCACTTTCTTCTGAGTGAAGCAACTGGTTGGAAATAGAATAAATAATGCATTAGATGCAGTTTTCTGGACTAGCCGGAAATGTTCGAATTATTGGTATTCTGTAACCAGGAAATCTGTTATGCTAATAATTTATAACACGGCTGAACGGTTGGATTGCTACTCCTTCTACACTGAACTTGGCCTTCGATTGGTTGTGGCATTTATTGAGGATACCATACAGCTATGATCATAATCTTATTCTCAACATCCATTCAGACAGTATTTTCGTAATCAGAATAGATTTATTTCAGAAAAACATATCTGCGAAGTGATGAAAGCGATATGTAGATTGTATATGGAGATTGAAAGAATTTACAAATATAACACTTTTTTTAAATTGAGAAGAAGTAGACAGTTCTAATTTCTATCAGATTAATCTGTTTATTGGTTTTAGGTCTTTGTAGGAAACAATTCTCAATATTATTATAAGATGGTATAGTTGTAGTAATGGAGGAAGAGAAACTGAAGTAGGGGATGATAAAATATTACAGCTGATCTGTAATTAAATAGCAAGTTGCAACCAATTTTACAGAAAACAATTTTACAAACATACTAGTTACAATATTACATACATAAAAACAAATAATAATGTTAAATTGGCTAATGTGAAATGAACAGATTCCTAGATATGAACTTGGAAAATATTTTTAAATATTACAATATTCCGACTGTTTAGAAAAAGAATTGCATACCACTTCAAGAAGGTGAAAAACCAGCAATGTCCATTCTACAATCAAATATTTAACGAGAGAGATAAAACAATCATTCACACCCACTTTATGACAGCTTTGGGCGTTGTATTGTACAGTACTTTGGTAAATGTACTGTCAAAAATAGGCAACTACAGTAAGAAACAAGAATTACGTACGAGAAAGACAGAGAGAAAAGAGAAGAGAGATTTGATTTATGGGGCATACGGTTTGTTAAATTTTGGCGAAATGAAAACACTCGACTTTCTCCACTGTTAAATTATTGCATTTGATGCTAGAAATAATTGAATTTTTTGTGTTATTGACTGAGCTTTAGAAGGAAAAGGTTGGTCGTTGGTGTGCGAATTTATTGGTGAGAGAACAGAATAATCATTGTTGTATGATTTTATTTAATACTTCAAAAAAAAAACTCCAGAAATTGAGCTCAAAATCCACTTTTGACTATCTACATCCAACATAATCTTATCAAGCAATTTTTACCTTTGCTGCCCACATTCGTCCTGGCTTTGAGCTTGAGTAGTCAACTAATTAATTGGTTGGGAGATGAATTAAAACTGACCAAGAAAGAGTAATATCTAAATTGTGATGAAACGCCTAGAAACTCATGAAACTTGCATGATATTGAAACTTCCACTACAATTGAAAATTCATTGGCACACATGATGGAAACTTATAATGTGGAAAACAAATTATTGTAAATTAGCCTTTAACCAAACGAAAGAGCTTACCAACTGGATATGCTTATGCTGAAAGGCAAAGAATGCAACATTATTAATAATACAGTATGAAAATTCATGAAGGAACTTCCAACCCAGGAATGTAAATGAAAAACTATGAAGATTATCTCGAATAATCTCATCAAATTCGACATACTATAGTTGATGATTTGAGAACCTCTACCGCCCCCTAACGGTAAAATTACTATTTTTTCTATGCTCTGTAGCAAGACGAAACAATAACGCTGCTGACCCGCTTCACCCATAAAATGCATTACATAATTATTCAGAGATGCCCCCAAATATATATTCAATTTCAAATCAGGTCCAACCTGCACACCGAATTTATTCAACTCCAACAGCTGTTAGGTTTGTTGAAAGAATTTGGTAACACGACCACACCAAGCTCTGTAGAAATCTTCTCCCATTCAAAAACCTAATCTGATACCTGTAGAGGTGGTGGCATACAAAGTGGGATAATAGATTGGCATGGACTTAAATAGCAGGGGGCGAGGGGGACAAATGTTGACATAGGTTAACGCAATAGAGGCCCCCGACTCTAGCATTACTCAACCGGTTGGTAGGTACCCCCTTCACCCTTCCACACCCCTCACCAAGTACCTGGTCCGCCTCCAGATTTTCAGGCGTTTCGTCATTTGCAGTGTTGCCAGTTCTCTAGCCGCGCGCCGCGGTGTGGCAACCGAGCCGTCGGCAGATCGACTTCCAAATCACTCTCCGTGTTCTTTGAGAGTCCTACAGAGTACAGACTAACACCTGTGCGCTGGGGAGAGCGGCGCAAAGGGTCATGCACGGACTCCACAAGTACTACAATACTGCTTGAAAATAGCCGGCAAAGGATGCAAGCATGCAAGTTACTTGTTTAGGGTTCCAACATGAAAGACCGTGGTTCTGTACACGATTTTAAAAGTGTTTTCAGCAACGCTCGCTTTGATAAACCAATCACAACGATTATTACATGTTACCAAAATGACCAGATATTACCAATCACATTTGCCTATTACATGGGAAACCATATAGCTACCTAGTAATTTTTCCTCCTTTCTTTTCAGCACACCCCATCATGAAGCCTGTTTTTATTTTTTTAATAGAAATTCAATTTTTTTATTTCTTTTGTGTATATTGTGTTGAATTGAATAGAATTATTGATTGATTCTAATATTATTCTAGCTAGTATTTATCAAGGTAAACATATAAATAAACTATAACTATTTCAAACTTGTTTGGCTGGAACAGGTCATCAAAACTATTAATTCGGCCACATAGTATGATAGAACCTCCAGTAAGTACCATGAACACTTGTCATGGAATACTTGTCGTATGAATAATACTTGCATCTCTCCTAAATACCTATACATCTCTCTAAATTACCTATACGTCTCTCTAAATAATAATTCACAACTAATGAAAAGCTATACACGACCTGCAACAGTTTTGGCGTATTAGAATTACTATTGTTGATACTGCAGAGTAATAAGCGAGACATTAAATGAGTGAGGAATGCTTGGATTGATAACCAGTCTGGGCTCCCGATACCCACCTGAGGCATAAGCAGACCCCCTCATCACTTTCAGTCACTTACAAATGAAGATTTAATTTCCATTTCTTGTAAACCTCGTTTTTTAAAGGTCATCATGCCTTTGCATCCTCCCTTATCATGAGAGCTTGACATATTAAGCTATTCAGTGATACACAATAATTTAATATCTAAATAAGTTGGTAACGTTCAGCTATATCGTATCTTAGAGAAAAGATAGCATAAAAAGATGTCCCATGTTACAGGTCGTTTGTGTTCCAAATTTCGAGCCGATTTTTTATTAACTCAAGCCTTTTACAACAGAATAAACAATCTTTACTAGTATAGTATTCTAATAAACAATACATAGTGTAGACGTTTCCTCTGCTTTGATTGTTGACTAATGTCTATTATTTCTGTTTTGGCCAGGTGAGATCGTAAGAACAGCACAATATGAGAGACTACCAGCTTCACAAAAAAACCGACTAGGACTATGGACTTGAGTTAACATTAAAAATGGTACATATTATGAGATATAATTATTTTTGTGCTTTTCTCTATGATCGCATCTACCAAATTGTTGATGCTACTTGATGCCCACTCGAGGTGGGTAATGGAACATTGCCTCGAATGGTGACTAGAGCGGTTTTTGGCGGAAGTAAAAAGCGATTTTCACTAACATAATATTACTCTAACCCTAACCTACGCTAACGAAACATTATAAAACTGTGATGAATCTAAATGATATAATATTTGCCAAGCAATAAAGACTTACCAAAAATAGGACACTATTCCTTGCAAAATAGTGTTTTGAATTAATGACCACCTACCTGTAAACAAGAAAAAACTATTGTTAGTGAAAAGCCAATCAAATATGGATTCCAAAAAATTTATTCACTTCGATTTAGGGATAATTATGTTGAACTAGCTTGCCCGGCGAACTTCGTACCGCCAAATAATTAATGGATCTCATGACAAATTTTAGCTGGATGCACATCTGAGGAGGCGCAATGCGACATTTCGCATCTAGGTGCTTCTTGCTTATTGGTTAATTGGTTTGAATGGAACAACTCACACACACTGAATCAGGCATGGCGTGGACCGGTGTGATAAGGCAATCTCCATAAGGTCAACACTTTGTATCACCAAGCCGCGCCTTCTCTGGTGTGCTTAGCCTTAGCTTAATCTGATGCACTATATTTTTATGAGAATTATCCAACAATCAGTATTTGCATTTATATCTCAATATGGACTTCCTATGTGCTTAGTTAGTTTTGCAGCAGTTTGTATCTATATATATATATATATATATATATATATATATATATATATATATATATATATATATTATATATATATATATATATATATAAAAGCGAAATGGCACTCACTCACTGACTGACTGACTGACTGACTCACTCGCAGAACTAAAAATCTAACGGACCAAAAACGTTTAAATTTGGTAGGTATGTTCAGTTGGCCTTTTAGAGGGGCACTAAGAAATCTGTTGGCAATATTTCAACTGTAAGGGTGGTTTTTAAGGGTTTAAAGTTCGTCTTTCAGCATTTATATTCTTCTTATTCTCTTAATTATAATTGAAAAAAGGCCATACCATATGATAATATAGAACTATAATCTAGAGAGAGTACCTCTTCGAAACAGTTGTTAACTGGTAACTAAATTAATAATTTTAAGGGTTGGCATTACGTTAAGTTGACTTTGTTAGGTTGGCACCAAGTTGAAGATTGAAATGCATTTATCGCGAAAAATTGATTGGGCACTGCTACTTCAATCAGAGCTATTCCTGGGAATATTATATTACTAGCCGTCAGGCTCGCTTCGCTCGCCATATCCGTTTAGTCTGGACCCCCGACTGGATCGTCCTAACATATGATAAAAATGCTCAAATGAAAAATGCAGGCGAGCGAAGCGAGCCTGACGGCTAGTTTTTAGATATAGTTGAATGCAGCTAGCTGGATAATTGAATGGTATATCTCATTGCTGCTGATTTTCCCGTGCATATTCTAAATTTACAGCATTTCAAGTTCTACGACCCAAGTTTGGACGTCGTTCGTATCGCGGCAATATTATTAGAATTAAAATTTTGTGAATCAGTAGAAAGAAAATGGAAAAACAGATCTACCGACGACTGTTGGATGACGCAATGATTATAACAGCTGATTTTTATTTCCGTGTGTGGCCAGCTCACAAATCTTCTCCCATAAGGATTACATGTAAGCTTTGAAGGACCGTAGGAAAGAGCCTTGAGTCGGATCATGAATTTGGGCCATAAACCTGCTCCTGAACATAACAAACACAACTAAAAAATCATGAAATTCGGTGCAAAAAAAAACTTATTGAATTTCAAATTTGAGGCTCGATTTTTATATAAATAGAACTAATCTGTAACACTGGATACTAAAAAAGATACAGATGATGCTTCACAGTTCACACTGACAATCCTACAAGGATAAAATAGGATAAAGATAAATTAATATGACTGAACTAAACTACAGTATAATTTAAGCGAATGAACAAATTTTGAACATAGCAAATAGGATGCTATTCATTGAACAATTTATTTACCGTATGGCAGATACACAATGAAATCAACCAATGAAACATAGCTTGCCATAAATTTGATTGTGAAATTCCTCAATGAAAAAAACTTGATGCGTTTGATTTTAAATTCCATTTCAAAATAATGTAAACTTATAAAATAAATAAATAGGTATAACCGAGTACGAGTATATGCGTATCATGAAGAATATATCACAAAAAGTAATAAAAAATACACGAGATTTCAGTCACAACTGAGCTTCATCAAGAACAATTAGGCTGACAACTAACAGAAGAAACCGACTCAAACATAACCATACACTAGTGACAAATTTAGCGATGAAGAAGGCGCATCGAGACATCTGGCCGACATAGTGAGAATTGCACCAATGAGGAGCCATTCTGTACGAAAATTAAATAAATAACCTACCATATGAGACAGCACTAACTGCAACTCAAGTATTTGATCACTTGCCAATTTCCAGTCATGAGTTACAACTTTTTTTTCTCAATCCTCAGTTTTGTTCTTTTCTGGTTCCCACTGACCGACTGACACTCAACTTCCTATTCCCACACATTCCGTGCGAATCTCTGTTGCTCAAAATAATAAATGAGGGAAGCTGGCTGCTCAAGTTCTCAAACTTTTTACACTTTGAGCTATTTGTGTTGCAGAGAGCATGGTGGGAAAGGAGTTGCAAAATATTTTAGTAAGACAAAGAAGTTGATGGACACCCTTCTTGGAAAAGTTCTTGGGCCACAAAACATCCTAATAGACTAATCATACTCGAGAGCTCCTGCAGAGAAGTGGAGTTTTCATTGACCTTCAAATCCATCAATCTCTCTGTGGATCACATTAATACATCATCATGAGGATAGAAGAAGCTTTTCCATTCTCGATAATGTGAGGAGAAATATGATCTCATTACAAATCGCTGTAGGGTAGCAATGCACTCACACTACGGCGACCCAAATCGTACGACTCCTGTCGCGGATACCAGTCTTCCCGACCTTTAGACCTGACTTATGCAATTAAAGGTTTATTTTGATTAGACAATTCTTAAATGGTATAAAATTAGAAATTTTACAACGTTTTACAATATATTTGAACGTGTACAAATTCTCGTTCATATTCAAGCTGTTTCACTTCAAATCCTAACCTCACTTCATTAAGGTTATAGGATCACGCTCTTTGCGGGAGTCGCCAGGAAACTAATCGCGAGTATCACCCAATGAATGGATGTAGAGTGCACGAACGGCTAAAGGGCGAATAATCCAAACAGTAGCCTAATCGCTACTGTAATTTGTAATCGTCGTATTATTCGAGGTTGGGATTAAAAATAATGTTATGAAGTTAGCTGGAGGTTAAAGTGAGCTTAGAGGGAGGTTTGGGGTTGGGGTTTAATTTTAAAAGTGGCAATATGCTAGTATTATTCAAAAATTTTCAATCATTTTTGAGTGAGTAGTGCCTACAACAAATTCCTTAGATAGCGAAAAAATTGGCAGAATCTAAACAAATAAAAGCCGTTTCACAATGCATGAGACTACCCAGTAATTGGGTTTCCAAGTTTTAATACATTTTCAAGTTCAATGTCAACCAAACATTGAGAGGTTGGAACCAGAGCATAAATATCATTAGGAAACTCAATTGAAATGTATCACTTGACTAGAACTCATAAGTTTACGAACAATAAAAAATGTATAAACATTGTTCTAGATATTGAATTAAAAAAAAAACTGTTGATTTATTAACAACTAAAATCGAAAATCAACAACAGAATGAAAAAATCTATTATAAAACAAACGAAAATGTAGTTACATTCGGAATGTCTATAGACTAGACATTACAAGAAGCGAGAACGTTTGTATGACTCTCCTTCTATTTCTCCTTTGCATCTAAATGGTTGAAAAGCAAGGCCAATAAAAAAATATCCTGACAAAGCCTATCCAAATGCACGCTGATATAGTTCTGTTGATAATGATTCTACTATACAAACTGTAGAGCAAGACACGACAAACTAACGTAGTGTTTTATTAACAATTGTATCAAGAAAACAAAAAAATAAAGTTCAAATTTACTGGACTCGTTAACATGCAACTCTCAAACAGAAAAAGTGGAAAATGGGAGTCCGAAAAACAGTTTATGGCGTTGAACATGTAATGTACTTATACACTATGTTAGTTTAGAGTGGAAAAATTACGCAACCATGTTGAAATCTACATATGTACAAAACTAAGGACGGATATTCGGGTCAAGGCAGTTTCAACATTCGTTTGGCCGTAACTTTAAATTTTCAGCCACTCAACAGCACAGTTCTACACGATCGGTTTTCAACCGAAAAATGCAATATTCTAAATTGTAAGTTATTGATTTAGCCTAAATGGGCTGGGGTCATAAACAAGTTGGAAACAACTTGTTTAGAAGGAATACCTGAAGTGTGCACCTGCTAGTTTGTAACTTTTTCAATAAGAACTGTTAAATGCTGCTAACTCTACCTCATTATTTTCTTGGAGAAATTATTATTAAATAACTGTATGAAAATGTGGTAGAACTGTGATCACATTATAATGACCGATTATTTATCAACATATTTTACAGAACAAGCTGGATCTATCGATGAAGCTTATACTAAATCTTTGACGTACAGTACAATACATTCTTTTCAAGTACAACTATTAGAAAGTTTCAAATAGATTGTTAATCTCCAAAATATTCTAGTGAAATATCAAAATACTTCATCAACCTCAAAACACTATTTCAATTCAAATAGATATGGAGATTAATGAGAAATTGCATTTGTTCAAATGCTAAAGAATAAATAGTCATTATAAGATGCAAATCCAAAGTTACCCACCCTGAAGAGATCTGCTAGTGCACATATTGGAAACAGTTGTAAGGAAATTTGATGAGAGGTACTATCCAATAACTATTAGCCAGTCTGGGAATCGTACTCGGTACCTCCCAATCAGACCATGATTGGTGTCAGAGTAAGGGGGAGCCAGTAGGGAGTCAGTAAGGGGGTGTCAGTATTGGTGTAGTAAGGAGGAGCATACCTAACTGGTTCGACTTCCGTCTGGAAAATAATTTTTAGCATACCTAACTGCCAATTAGAAGGTACCTGGTTCGACTTCCGTCGGGAAAATAATTTATATATATATATATATATATAATATATATATATATATATATATATATATATATATATATATTTGCAGTAGCAGAACTCATCGGGGTGGTTTACAGCATTTTACTTTGAATTTTTGTTTAATAATAATTCAAATGCAAATTAGATACATGGCCAGTGAGTGATGCCAGTCTATATCGTGTACATTGAACACTATGTAGAACATAATAGGAGGGAAGTAGACGACCTGTTTACTAGGATGTAACAGGTAGGCAACGAAACGGACATCCGGACGTCCGCCATTTTGAATTTGCCCGGCTTTTGTGTGATTGATCTGTGATGACGATAACCGTGATGATGAAACACACCACTACAACCTTCCCATTTTGACTGGTTCAATAACTTGGTAGTAACGGCACTCGTGAACATTTTACCAAAATTTAGTCACCTCTATTTTGAGAGGAAAGGTAGGCTGATTAATTCAAGAAGAACAACTAATGATGGTCAGGTAGAATGGTAGAATTCTTCTGTTGAGGATGACGCCGACCATTGAAACGAAAATTTGGTTGTTTATATTTTGAGAAGAGAGATTGGCTGATAGCCAAGAAAACCCTATTACTGATGGGTAGGATTAGTATGGTAGATTTTTTGCTGAAGATTTCCACATGAAATCTTAGGTGTGTGGATGGGTAACAGAAGAGAGATGATGACAATAGATCGACATTTTTACGTGAAGTTCAAACAAATGTGAAGTGATGTTGAATGGCTTTGGCTGTCTGACGGAGGGACGCAGCTAGCAAACTGTCACCTCTGGCTTCAATCTTCAGGTATACATCTCATAAACAACTTTCCTCAATGTAATTCATTTTCTATTTTATGCATTAACTTTGCTATAACATTATAGTGTGGAATACAGTATTTGAAATATTGAAATGTTTTCAATTAACGGTTCAATTCAATTTTATATGTCATTTATTACCATTCTCCATCTTACTACCTATAACACCACCTTACCTTACTTGCAACTGAATAGATTTCAGATTGATAAATAATAACCTCCAAATACTACAAAGCCCTACTCCAAAAATTAAAAAAAATCACAATGAATATCGAATGAAAGCCGGGCCTCACGTGTCGTATATTCAAAAAATCCCGTTGTTTTGGAACGACAACGCTTAAAATATTCCATTGACCGTCCTCCAGATGAATAATTCAGGAGCCCTAATATTTTCATGATCGAACGTTCTAACATGGGTCAGTGGAACTAGAGAAGGAATAAAAAATCGATTTCAGCTTATGTAAGATGGTGGGTCCTTTTCAGCTATTACCTTACAGGTGCTGTACTGCTGCAAAGCGTTTGTTCACGACATCAAGTCAAAGGCTACTCATGTGCAAACGGTGTACCGAAACGTCTAATGCCGGCTTTTAATAACTGATCTATTTCCTACAGTATTTGTTGAACTAGATGGATCGTGCGTTACTGTTTTTAAAGAAAAGACGTACTCCAAGAAAAAATCGGCTAATCAATTAGACAAGAGTAGAGAACACACACAATTAGACAACACATGCTCAATTTCATTATCCAGCTACTATATTATACACATTTGAACTCCATAGTCTCCTTTCAAAGGCCTGTCTGCATGAAAAATAACACATACATATTTCTGAGTGATACCCACACGCCCTTTGTTTGCACTTGGGTAATGAGATACCAAAATTGTACTTGGGTATAGTGCGAAAAATTGATGTTGAAGAGGTCAAAAATCTAGTTTCAAGTCGTCCCCAACTACTATCGTTCTGCAAGTTTGATTCTTCTCTATATTCTCCAGTAAAAACTACTATCAGATTTTGCAGCAGCCAATTATGGAATTGGGAAAATATTCTGGTTATTTTCGACGATTCAATTCAATTATCATCAGTTTACAATATTTTATTACCCTATATGATATATATGAAATTGATTTTCCATTTACTTTTCGGAACAGGCGGCAACACAAATGTAGTTGCTTGTGAGTTTTTCAACTTTCTGATCTCAAATTAATAAATGTATCAATAGAATTAGTTAAGAAATAGGTGAAATTTCGATATGGTCTGAGCCAAATTACTCATAAAACACTTTTAAAAAAATAGAAAATGTTGAATTATAAAACATTTAGCTGACATTAAAATACAGTGAGAATACATCACTGCAGGAGAAATTTATACTTTAAGTACATTTATGAATGTTCTGAATGCTGTAAGTTATTTGATACGTCAGTATTTCATTTGTACACCAGACTGAAATTGTACCACCAAACTTTACTAACGAAAAAGTAGTTCAAACTATGTTGAAAGTTAGTCTCGATTTGACGTTATCAGAAGTAGTTGTTTTTTATCAGCCTGACACAAATAATTTGCGGTATTTGTTACTGTAACACGTCATACACAGACATGATAATAATAACGTTTAGTCGCCTCGCCGTTGCTGGCCAAAGTGAGTTCTGCTCATTCAAATGAGTTGACGACAGTGGTCGAGACCAGTTCAAATTAACTGCACAGCCAAAATACTCAATAACGTTTGCAAAAAGTAGGACAAGAGTCTGAAGAATGAATATATTCACAAATAAATGACCACATTCCAAAGTTCTAATACAGTATAAACTGGATCCCTCTAAAATCCATGAACTAGAACTTATTATGTTTCACATTGAAATACAGTAAAGTAGTGAGTTCTGAGCACTGGACTAGTGTCTAAAGTTTAAACGGAAGTGTATGGATGTTGTATATATATCTGTTTGTTTCGACAGTATACCAGTTTGTCTTCTTCTACTGTATCATGGAGAGACATTTCCTATTATTAGAGACAAGATTTTATAGAAAACAATAACATGTTATTGAATAATCTACGGGGTTGTCTTGGTTATGATCATCCTCTGTCCAACCACCTTGGTTCTTGGTTTCTATAAAAAATGAGTTATCAATCTATCCTGCGGCCCAACCAATACAGCAGCGACAGCCCAATAAAGTATTGTTTTCAATTCAGTTTTTTTTTTTCATTTTCACATCAAGATTAACAATGATTTTCCACTAGATGGAAGATCCACCTAGGTAGATCCCCAGTTGAAAATGATAACTCACCAAAGAGAAAGTCTTCAATGCTAACTATCAAAAGATCTGACGTTACATTTTCAATATTGCATAATTGAATATTGCAGTTGTGAATTAAATAATGCTAACAGACCCTATTCAATACACAATGCATACGGACTGGACGCTACTATTGGTAGAGGGTTAGCGGAGTGAAGAAGAGAGAGAGACAGATAGAAGAGAGCGAATGAGAGAGAGAGAGAGAGTGAGAGAGAGAGGGACAGCGGCTATTCATACACGAAATACATCAGTCACGAACGAAATACATCAATTGGCGAATTCATTGCACGCTGCAATAATAATGAAATATTCTCTCCTTCATCATTCTCTCTCACTCTATCTTTAATATTGCTGCTCTTTTTGTCCACCTTGTCACGTTTGTTGAATAGCAATGCATTTTGACTGGACTCATAGACATTGCAAAATATAGTTATAATCAAACAATAGAAGTTTTGGCGTTGTCTTCATCGGACTATGAATCAATAATAATAGACGGGTTGGTATTTAGTGCATGGCACAGACTGGCCGGCTCTATTCAGTTGAATAAATGGTAAAGCCATGAGATGCATATTGACAAACGAACGGGACCAATGAAGTGTGATTTTAAATAAATAATTCATTGTTTTTGATAGATGCTATTTTGCTCATTGAATCGAGAAAAAAAGTTCGTGATCATTTCTACAGCGTTGAAGACTGTTGATTCAGTATTGCTCATCTGAATATTACTAGAGATCATTCTGAAATACTTTGAAAGTTTTGGAAAAAGTGATGCTCCGCAGGCTGCCTATATTGCTCCTCTATCCTGAGAACGATCACATTTTCCCTTACAAGAATTCCGAGCTAATTTATATTACAACTGAAATAGAAACGTATTTTTCATGGCTATTATTTCTTGAAGAGGGTTGACTCCATAGTTCAGCTTGAGTGTTAATTAAATGCTGACAAGTTTTTATGAAAAGTGTATAATTATATTCCAAAGTTTTCCGTAGTGTTGAATGAAAATTACAGCGCAGTCTCCATTTAAACGTATTCAAAAGTATAAAATTAAAAATAATACATTGTATACCTAAAATTTAACAAAATATACATCTCAAAATGGGGCAATGGGTCTATGCTATGTGCTATGTGAACGATCTAACATCAAATCAATTGTAGAAAATTTAGAATTATAATGAATGATTACACAACTCCAAATATTTATAGTACTGATATTTGACAACATTATTAATAGAAATAAATTTAGATCTGTCTCATTCAATTTTCCAGTTGTTGAAGATTAGAAGTCATGTATCTACATGTCATTGCCGGATGGTTATTCCTATAGCACACAGTAATGGTATCGCCTCAAGGCAATTGGAGGTGAATCATTGGAAATGCAAGAGTCAACTATGATTTCAACAGCTCCAATCAATTATTATATCAATTATATTATAAGAAATAAGCCTTTTTCCAAGTTAGAATGCCTGTGGTATTGATGCGTAATAATGATAATTTTGTAACTTATTTAAATATAGAATGAATGTATTTATGGTTGTGAATTGTTAATAAAGAAATAGATTATCTATCAATGTATCTGTGAAGAAAGTATTTATTATAAGTCACTGAGTTTATTTGATGCCAGTTACTGAATGTCAGGAAACTAGTCACTAGTGAAGAAAAATGATAAAAACTGGAAATGTATCGTTCAAAAGAAATGGAGTGAATTATTTGTCTTGATAATATGCAACTTGATAATATTTGTCTTGATAATATGCAACGATTCTTTTAATTTAGGTGGATTTTGGTTGAAATTATCAATTGGAGTGCAAGGACCCATTGAGGAGGAGAAGGAGCTTTCATTACTTTTCCAAGGAATAACAATTCGTTTTATTTAGTGCATTATGTTCATCTGGAGAAGATTATTTTATTCATTTATTATATTTTGAAAGTTTTGGTTCCTAAAGAACATCTTATTTTTTCAAATGACTAAATTTGAATGTATTAGGTAATGCATAAGTTGTAGTATGTGAAATGTAATTATAATTATTAATACTGTTAGACAACAAATAAAAGTTGGCATTGCAATATTGACACATAATACAACTTTGCATATTTCTTTTTTCTAATCTGAGGACTCAAATTTATTTGTATTCAACTACTCCCAGAAACATTTTCAACATTTCAACGATAAATTCCATTTCATCAGCATTATAAAGCATACTATTTACAAAAACTACTTATAGTCACTGCATGACTCTAGTGTTGATAAACTGGCAGTTGATCGAATGCGAGAATCACGGTTGTCAATAAAATTCAAATGAGAAAATGGTTACAATTATTTAAGAGACTTTAAACTTCATGGATTGGCATTTCGCAGCTTTCAATCATTTAGCTCGAAAAATGACTGACTGAGTCTTGGCTGATGGCAGCCATAGCAGTGCCTCTAAAATTGACCAATTAACCTACTAACTTTTATGTTTTCTTTGGCCTGTTGATTCATCGTCTCAATACTCCCAATAGCATTACCAGAGCAATAACTTATAAAAATGTCACGACAGTGGGAGTGAGTTGTAACACAAAAATTAATTGAATTATTTTCTTAGCAACTGATAACTCCAGCCTTTCTTCTCTATCTCGGGTCACGCTAATTTTGGCATGAGTCTCTCAGTACAGCATGTCTCGTAAATTATTTTCGTATCGCATTTCACTTATCAATCACACACCCATCGTCGATCACCATTCATAAATTATGCATGTGTAAGAAGAATTCCAAGAAAATAGCTTCCAAGTTGAGGATGTATCATACTTCAACACAAAACTTATTGGAGAAGATTCCTAATTTGTAATCACAGATTATACTACGATTATACAGTAAAATATGCATTTCATACTGTAAATTGAACAGGAAATTTCAGAAAAATAAAGAAAACAGGAATGAACAAGACAAGGAATCTTAGAGAACTAAACAAGAAATCTCTGACAGTTGGAGGAAATAACAAAGAAACTGAAAAAGAAATCTCAAAAATCCCTATCAACTGTTTAAAACACAAATAGAATGAAAGGTTTAGAAAATTCTGACATTGAGGAAATTTAAAAGGTACGCATAAGTTCCAATAGAGAAGCTGGAGTATTATGATTTACACAGTATGTAAAAGCCACGAAAAGTACACGAATATTGTGAATGACTTATTATTCATAGACACGAAAAAGTAAAAAGTAAAAAGTAAAAAGTAAAAAGTAAAAAGTAAAATGTATAAGTAAAAGTAAAATGTAAAAGCCACGAAAAGTACACGAATATTGTGAATGACTGATTATTCATAGACAATATATACAATCCAGGTGAAAAGAACTGTATATCAACTGTATTTACTATATTATATACTATTCAGATTGTAATTCAAATTTGTGTGAAGTATACCCTATCCCACATGTCCATCAACACCAGTTTCCAAACATTGGGCCATATGAATAAAGTTGAGCATTTGCTTATACTTCTAAAATAGGGAGCATTTGTTTCTTTTTCTATGAATAAACAAACGTGAGCAAAACCTTTTGCTCATGCTCATCAAAAAAATAGTTTGGGCATTTGCTCAAAAGTAAAAGCTTATACTCAAAATTGTATGAATAATCTAGAGCATTTGCTCAACTTTTGAAGCAAATGCTTCAAAAAAGGTGAGTCTATTCTAGAGCAGCTTATCATCACCTTTTGATCATAGTAAAATGGCTCAACTAATTCGTATGAGGAAGAGGAAGCTATACCAGATACGATCACAACCGATAGTTGAGAACTATAAAACTCTTTTCAGATTCAACCATGATATATATCACCATTATTCCTACAAAAGAATAAATACCGAAGAAAAGATAGCTACCTGATATAAAGATAGCCATCACAAAAAAATCTGGTGTGGCGCACTCACACAACTTTCCTTGCCGTTATGAAAATTGATCACCTGACGCTAGTGTACACGCGCATCTCAAGTCTACTATTCAAAGATTTGAGCCAGCTGGTGACAGGGCAATAACGCTGGAGACACACGAGGTCTGCTATCTCTTCATAGTGAATCATTTAATAGAATCAACAGTTGCCAACAGTTTGCAATAATTGGATAATCACATTTTCTCCAATTTCGAGCTTATTTTCAATTTTAGGTGAAAATGTTACTGAACATTAATTGTAGAGATTTTTATGCTCAATCTTTTCCTCAATTGTAGAGATTTTTTTTGTTTAAATTGTATCAGAAGCCTAATAATTGGGAATATAAAATCAAACTTTGCATAGATGAGGCGGAGCTCCTGAAATTTTTGCAGATATAAGACTTGTGGCAGTTGATAGAACTTATCAATGACTATTTAAGGTATAAAATTGATCGAAATCGTTGGAGCCGTTTTCGAGAAAATCGCGAAAAACCCTGATTTTGACAACATTTTTGCCATTTTGGCCGCCATCTTGAATTGCAACTGATCGAAATTGTTCGTGTCGGATCCTTATAATGTAAGGACCTTAAGTTTCAAATTTCAAGTCGTTCCGTTAATTGGGAGATGAGATATCGTGTAAACAGACGCACATACACTCATACACACACACACATACAGACCAATACCCAAAAACAACTTTTTTGGACTCAGGGGACCTTGAAACGTATAGAAATTTAGAAATTGGAGAACCTTAATTTTTTTCGGAAAGCAATACTGCCCTTACCTATGGTAATAGGGCAAGGAAAGTAATGAGACATATAGAAAATGTTAAATTAGGGTACCTTAAATTTTTTTGGAAAGCAATACTTTCCTTACCTATGGTAATAGGGCAAGGAAAGTAAAAAATAGGAAATAGGCATTTAAGATGAGAGTGTAGAAGATTATAAGAAGGCTATTGATATTATAAGAATATGCTGAAGATTATTAAAGAGATGACATTTTTTCACGCTATTATTTCAAAATTCTAAACTTAACTAACCTAAAAATCTATTTATAAATAGAAAACAGAGCAGACGACGCAAACACAAGCGGTGCCCCCTACTTGCATATTTAGCGCTTCCGTGAGCTATAAAAACAATGTAAGGCTACAAAAGCGAATCAGCTGATGAAAAATCTTTAAAATATCGAATGAAAAATGAATTTTTCATCGAATGAAAAATCGACACATTTGGGAAAGTGATGAACAAAACGATGAAAATGGTGAGTAGAGCAGAGTGGAAGTTTTCGCAATGGCAGCGGCGAATCACTTTCGATTTGAGCAGGACCAGGAATGCCAAACAACCGGCTGGCTCTGCTCTGCTCGTTATTGCAGAACTCACTCGTCTCAGGCTCAGGATTCACTTTTGCCTTCTATACATCGGCTGACCTACTACTCAGTCGCAACAAACCACGTGCTTTCGTATCACACTACTCAATCAATATAGGCGGCAAAACCACGTGTTTTCACTACAGCTATACGGACTGCGACATTCTTGTGGTTAATAATGGTGAATGGTGGGTGATTCAATCCATCCCTACATTCTCAAACTGCATCATTAATGTATGTTAGGCAACTTAATACTTCAATAAGGATATTTTAAATCTACTTGGAGATAGCTATTGAACATGGAATCCAAATAAATTGCACGAGGTATTTTACAATAATTGGAGAGGAACACGATCAAGAGATCCTACAATCATTGTAAAGGAGTGATCATGAAATTCTACAAAAATTGGAAGATCACAATAGACTAACTATAATATTGGCAAAATTTGCTGAATTTGATTGTACTCATGACAAAGGAAAATCATGACAGGTAATTTCATGCTCTGTATTCTGTAAAAAATGAAAAATTAATTGATTTGAATCAAGTTCATAACTCTAAATATTCATACTTTGGCTAGGAAAGATTCATTTGGCACCAAATTTCAATATTACAGAAGTATATAGTTATTATAGTTAGAGGTATATAGATTATATAGTTATTATGCAGGCTTGACTCTAGTAGCTTACATAGTAACTCTAGAATAGTATGGTTCTGATATAATTGCAGGAATTAAATTTATTGATATGAAGAATTACGACAGTTTGCCATAAATGATGAGTTTAAAAAGCAACAAGATTTGTTGTTGTTTGAATACAGTTAGCCTCAATTTTTTCCCTGAATCCCATTATATTCTAATTTGCTAATACATGGAAGAAATAATATGGATAATACTGTAATTGTTATTATAGACTCTCTATAAGAATGATGAATAAAACATTGGAATGGAGCAATTCTAAAACCGGTTCTCTGTTTTTAATTATGTTTTTTTTAAGAATAAAAATCATTACTTATTGAGATGTATTTAAAATTTGATCACTCGAAAATTGATTCGATTTGAAATGGAATAGGAACAGGAAATTCGAAAAGCAAAATTCAAGCCCCGAGAGAGCATGATACAAAAAAAAACTTATACAAAATTCCTTGATAAGACTAGTAGATTCTAATATCAAATATCTACAAACTTTAACTAGTTCTCAATAATAGAAACAATATTCTGATTAACATAATAATGATAACTTCCATCATTTTGTTCCTGAAAAAAATGTATCCTGGTACTGTGAATTTGATTTTCAATAACAAATTCCTTTAATATACTGGTTCTCCTTACAGATACATTCAATATTTTGGTTGTCAACTATCGATAAACTATCGAAGATTTAGGCAACTTAAAATACATAAATCCTTCACTAACCCCTGATTGGAACCCTATACCAACATAAAATTCAATTATCATGGTTAATGAAAAACGGATATACATAATATTCAGGTTCTCAAAAATTAACATTCACAGCAAATATACTGAATAAACTAATCTCGTTCTTAACATAATAATCTGTTACTGTATTTCTGTTGACAACATAGATATATACTCAGTTATAGAATTATTTCTCAACAGAAAATACAGTGAAGCCGAGAATCAATTCAACAGTTGAATTTTCAGACCTACTAACTGCATACATAGGCCTACAGTATAGATAATCGAGTTTTCATATTATGATTGGTACCAATCTGTGTTGAAATATGAATAGATAGAAAGTCTCCAACAATACGCCTATATATGCATTTTACATTCTACATTCTACAATAGTGCAACGCAAGTAAAAGATAAATTTATGCTTGGAATCTAGAATCTACAATAGTATATTGCAAATTTGGGATTAATACATGACTTTATAAATAAAATAAATCAAACTAAAATAATTGTATACTTTATACTAATATACGTATATTAGTAGCATCCAACAACATTATAGATACTATCTAGAATGTAGACGCCGGGTGCATTTGATTGAGTGTCAAGTTGATGCATCTGAACGCGAGTGCAAGTCCAATAATTATTGCCTAGGTCTAGGGTCACCATCTCTCAGTCAACAACCAGATGACTGTGCTTCAAATATATAATGCTAGATAGCAAGATATTGGAGCAACAAATAGTGTAAGCGTCACAATCTTCATTTGAGCCTCTCCTATACATACTAAGAATCAGATTTATGTTTTAGCTTCATCAAAAATATACAAATTTTAGTAATTCACTCATTACGATATCAAATAACCCTCAAGAAGAATATTAAAAGGACAATGAACGATGATATTGCAGGCAGTTTTTCACAGGATATCTTATATTGTAGGATAATTACAAGATCATAATTCTTCTTTCGACTTGGCCTAATATGGAAGGATCTTGAAATTTTTCTGTTCAATATATTTTTTCATTTCACTGCATGAAATATTTGATGATTTTTGAAATTGTTCTAGGAACTGTATGTTTCTCTTAATACTTTCTCTACCAAATCCCACTTTATCATAGGATGAATCAATAATTAATACCAAACTTAGATTTTCTTGATTCTACTGTTATTAACAGAAAGACTTTCATCTTACAGAAGAATACCTGACTTTCTTGCATAAGAATTAAAATGAGAGATTACTATCTATGTAAGATGAAAATCATTTTGTTAATAACCTTTGGATGAATAATATTTTCTTCATTCAATGCAAATAATCTATTCATTACACATCAATGGAATATGAGCAATACACTACAATCCTCATTTTTCTCAATATCAATCTTGAGGACAGGTAAACCGTACACCTGACATTTACAACCAGATATTTTTCAGCTATATTAGGATTATATTCGCTTCATACTTGGTATATATTTCGTCAGGTGAGCACTTAGCATTCAACAGCAGAGAATGAATTGCTGCTACTGACGACTGACGACCAGTTGAGTTGAGAATATTGAGAAAGATGCTTGTCAGGGGCCTGGCGTAATGCTGAGGCGGGGGGGACACTACGTCACAGGGGGCACCCCGAGCCCCCCTCCCAGCATTAATAGTCGGTCTGTGATTGGGCAATAATTTGGTGGCCGCTGTACAACTACACAGTGTGTGAGGCAAGGCTGGCAGGCTGCCGTGGTTGCTACTCTCACACAACACAACAACCATACCAATTCAACTACTATGTGAATTTACCAACCACCTTATCACAACATCACACTAATTCCAACCTTATCACAACAACACATTACTGGACAAATGTCTGGAGTGTTTCAGAGTTTCAGTGATATTACGGAGTTTGAAGACTTTAATTAACGAATTTGAAAATTTTTATGTAGGCCTACAGTAAGGATAAAATGAGAGAATAAACTTGCCTCTGCTTGGAGGCAATGATAATGTTTACAGCATTATCTCCATTTTAAAATTTCAATGCACAGTAAGGATAAATTAAATATTGAAAGAATATGTACATGCCTCTGCATAGTTTACAACATTCACCATTATCTATTAATGTTAACTGCTGATGACGATTTTTTAATCGTGAATCTATGTTGGATTACTAGGTTTCATTGTACACGTTTACATCGACCCTATATTTTTATTCTGTGAAGAGTTATTAGAAATCTCTTAGATGAGATCCAACATATTATTAGTCTTTCATCTGTGTTGTTAGTAAATTCTATTCAAATATGGTTCATTTTCTCAATAGAGATCTTCTGAAAAAAGATTTTCTAAGAAGATATTTTTTCAAAGAAGTTAATTGGTTCAATGAAGAATTATAAAAATCTTCGATTGCTGAAAGTTTAGGACAAATTATCAGCATTTTTCAACTTCATAAATTGTTAGACAAAATATGATAGGAAGCGTATAGAAATAGAGATGAGGTTTCCAAGTTTTGAAACTCTAAATTTCAACACAGAGATTTTTTCTTTTTCCTAAATACAAGATTGAAAGAGAGTTCAAGTTACTTTGAAAATTAATAAGAATTTATAGTCAGAGAATAAGTACTATTTATCCAATTCGCAAAACTCAGAATTTACTAAATAATATAAATCCGATAAATTGTGAAATTCATATAATTATCTATTATTATTATATAGACATTTCTTAGTCAATAAATTGCCTATCAGCAGCATTCTCATGACGCGTGATTTAAAGCATCAACATTTTGCAAGGAATGTGCGACTGAGCATAGATACACAAATGGAAGCGTGCAGAAATAAATGCATACATATATTTGTATGAGAGCAGCAGGATATCATTTCACTTGCAGTTCAGCTTTGGCCGCAAACTCAGCCATCATTTTGCATTCGTTATCTGCATTTATCGACAATGCAGCATACATTCAAGTCCACCATTGCAACAGCATTCAGTTGCATAATATATGCATCTCAGAAGCTAGTAAGTAGCTACATCTCACAAAATCTAATATTCCTGATATTTGCTTACCGCATTAATAATTCTACTCAGTATCTATTAAATATCTATGTATAGAGTAGATAAGTATCTCATTGTAATAATTACTGCGAATTTGCTTATTGTCCAGAGTTCATCATTTTAAATAAGAAGGTCTAAAAACAACTAGCTTTTATAAATTTTAGCGAGCAAGCTATTATCTTTCTCAATAACTTACAACTAATAAAAGGAAGACAGAAGGCTGTCGCCAGAATGTGTTTATTTTCAATTATACAATTAAATGCACGAGAGGAATTAACATAATTAAGGTTCGAGCTACCCGTAAATCCTAACATCAACATTTTATAACTTTTTGATCGGGATGAAATGGAGCCAAACTCAAACTCAGCTATTGATGATTAACTAACTGTTCAAAAACCTCAAACATTGAATCAAGTCTTCTAATATACAATGCACCGGTAAAAAGGATTCATGATCGATACCAAATACTTATATGCATGATTTACAACTCTCGTTTCAACAATTATTCAACGAATGATTGATTAAAATGCCAAACATGAATGTGATTCCAGCAAACCAACTACCTACTACTATAGGCACTTGGGCACACAGGAAATAGCTTAATACACATGCTTGGATGAGTAGATAATATGGCGACGATTCGTATTCTCACCTAGTTGAAAAATGTATTAATGTACTATACACTATAGACTTAATACAGAAATATACACCATGGACTAAATAGTTGGAAAAGTTTTCAAAAGAATAAAAATAAATGACTACTGCAGCACCATACTTTAAAGTAGAGAATTGAATGTGAATGGCCTGGCGAGACAGATACTAACTGCAAGAGAGCAGTCATTTTTCAAAGTGAAATTAAGACAAATATAATTGAAGATTAATACAAATAGCAATCAAAGCCTTGTGTAAAGTAGTAGTGAAGAATTACAGAGAATAACCGAATATAAATAAAACAGACTTAACTAGGACACAGATTCATTCGTTTCCCTGTAGGTTGATATTATTAGCACGTTGTTAGTCTCACAAGATTTAGTCTCAGCTTTTTTGCTCAACATCTTTTACTCTAATTTACGACTAACCAAATATAGTTCCAGACTTGAATCGCGCCAAATTGGAGCTGATTTATGATTTTGAAAAGAAAGGAGCTGCTAATAATCTCCAGTCACAAGCATTAGGCCTACCCATTGTGGAAACTTCAATTGACCAAGAATAATTCCCAATTTGAAAATGAGGTACCTATTATTTTGTTGCTTAGGATGAATAATTACAGTCAAGCTAATTCCAATAAGGCTACATTGGTTTGAATTATTATGAATGGAACAAATGATCATACCTTTTGCATTAATTCTGGTCTGGATTGGAAAAATTCTGATTCACGACACAGGGGACAGGGCAATAGTTTCTAGGCTGGGTAATATCAAAGACAATTAATCTCGTTAGTCTCAACTGTCCATTTCTCTTAATGGTTCTGTTTTGAAATGAACTCAGAGTATTGAATACGTTAATAATTAAAAGATCGGCAACTACCATAACCTCTATTTCGAACTTACTAAACTTTAAGAGTTTTATGGTCTTATTTTTCTATAGAGAAGCCTGGGATTGAAACCCATACATTGGATTGAATCATTATAGAAATGATTCTAGTAGGACTAGTTGGTTGTACAAGTCCAAGTCCAACTCGACCAAATTCAAACCAACAATTGTTCATGAAGACGACCCAAAATAATTCCAAATTTTATATTCAATTGATAATGGATTTCTCAACTACTCAAATAGTATTGAACCGGGGATGAGAGGGTAAAACTCCCTTCTGAGCGCGAGTGTATTCATTAAAGACAAAGAGGTAAACCTTTTTACTTAAAACAATTTCAAGTCTGTGGAGAAAAATTACTTTAATGAACCTGAATTCTATGACATGAACTGGTCCATTCTACAAATTAATGTCTTCTCATTCTCAGCGGATTGTAGTAAAAAAGCAAGATTTATAAGAATTCATTCTACTGGTTTTTCAACTAGAATTGACCATAATGTGGGAACTAATTCCTAATTTGAGAATGAACTAACCTTTCTGTTGAATAGTTTATGAATGCTCATGAGTTAAGGCTTGATAACTCGCATAATTGTTTTATCAATATCGTTCTACAAATACAACAATCTATTCTATTAATCAGTGCTAATTATTGTGGATTAACAAATTTTCAGGGGGAGCACTTGAATGGTCACAGTACAAATAAGTACCAGATAAACAGCCTTATTCACAAATTTGAAACGAAACGTTTTCCTATTCCAAGATAAAAAGTCTATGCACACTTTCAGTGGATAAAAACGTGAGATTTGCAAAAGTAGATCACTGAGGCACTCGTCGCAGCTCAGTGAGTGTTCTTTTAGCTAGTTGCATTTGTAGAGAGGTGAGGTGGAATAGAATGAGGCAGTGGATCGATTCTCGCCTCATTCCGACCAAATTCGGTCATTGTGGAGTAGTGGAGTGGTGGAACATCTATCAGTTGTTAGTTCATGTTCACGGCAAACTCACTCTTCTATTTTTAAACAACCCATTAAATTTCTACAGACGATCGATTATATCAGGCAAACCTGACTTGCTGCTTCTAAGAGGACACTATGGTACCGAGAATTTGAAGCATCAATTCAATTCTTTTCTTTGACCCAATAGTTCTCATTATTAAATTAATCACATTCATTTTGCAGAAGATGCCAAATTTAATACCAAGTATTGAGTGAGATATTAATTTTTAAGCTTTTTCAATACTGTATTCTACTTTATATATGAAAAGTCATGAAATACTTTTATTAATCTCATAAATTTTCCATTACACATAATTATGGTATTACTTTAAAAGTTCATTTTCAACTAATTTATTGAATAAAACAGTTCTAGGTGTTATTTTGAACATTGACGGCCTATTGCTATGAATTATTATATTTTCTTACTCTTGTGAAGAAAAAGCATTAATCATTCTTCAAACTATTCAATATAACAATAATTTACTTCACCATTTTATTTACAAGTACTCAACATCAATATTTTATCAAAAATCAACATAAGCTACGAACTTTATAAATAAAAAGAGAAAGCTATTCAATATGAACCGGCGTTTGGCGTTTAAAATAAGAATAAACAATGAAAAAGTTGAGAGGACTTTCATATTATAAAATTTTATTTTCATAATACAGTAGTTATAGTAAATTAATTATTCTTTAAATCCATCCTTTAGATTTATTAGTTATTCTGTTCTATCGACAAAGAAATTAATTATTCGTTATTTTATCAATAGAAATAACAATTGATTAACTTCTCTCTATTCATTATTATCACTGTGGCAAGGTAACGCAATACATGATAGGTATTATATAATATTGAAACTACAGTTTTTCAATTATTTTCACTATAAATATAAGAAGTTGGACTGTACTTTTAGATTTTTAATCATATTTTGATCTATTTCATTGGGTTTTTTCGAAACATTCATGAAATATGTTCTCTTAAACCGAGTACATAAATAGAAATTCTGTAAAAAATTGAAAGAGCATGAACAATATTAGTATTATCGGTTATCCGAACTGTAACCATAGTGAGAATGAATCTACTACAGAGACTTATAGAAGTGGAGGAGTTTTAATAGGAATATTAATCATTGGTTACTAGCTCTCCTAACTAAAATGATAGCAAATGAAACTACAACAAGGACTTGGAATATAAAACGGGGGGTTATACTACAGCTAGTAAAAAGAAAATTAGTGTCAACTATTAGGCCTAGTATCTGTAATCTGTTCTTAGTCTTTGAAATTACCCTAATTAAATTAAACATTTTTGATGTCCAAATGAAATGTAATATAAATATCAATTATGTAACGTAAATGTATTTCATGAACTAACCCCAGCGTAGAAAAAACACGGAATCTGTAAGGGAGTTATCAAAATTTATTTAGCAAGAAATCGACTGTGTAAGTGATAGTGGCTAGGAATATCACTACATATTCTATCATTAAAACTTCAACCGACCTTCAAAATTACTTGTACAGGGAAATCTATTAAAATTGTCTAGCAAGAGAACAAACTTTGTTGAACCTTAACACAATCCCCAACTTGAAAAATGAACTATGAGCGTATTTATATGAACATTTTTTAACATGTCTCACCTAGCAAATATAAAACTGCAAAAGGTATTTGGGGAATAGACTTTGAAGGAAGTTGAGTTACACAGCATTTTACAATATTTTAGCAGGAAAGTGTTTAGAATTGGAAGCTGATAAATGAGAAGGGATTTATTTGAATGTTTTTAGCAGTGGAATAATATGAATTAATTTTTTCCAAGACTTAGATATCACCCACCATTTTTACAAGAAATAAGCTGTGGAGAGAGGTATTATATGGCATCACAATTTTTCAAACAGGGAAGATTGAAAAACGTTTTGTTAGCCTTCAACATGATAAATATTTGGAATTGAACTAGGAATTGTTATGTGCAATAATAATAATTGTAGGCATTGTAGCTGCTCAAGTCAACACCACAACAAGAAGAAGGCCACTACAGGGACTTGCAAAATTAACTGCAGAGGCACTTATGTTAGTTTTTATATTTTATAATAGACATCATATTGATAATGTTGCAAAACTGTTTTCCAGCAAGCAGCAATAGAAAAGCATTTAAGAACTGTAAATGGATTTGGAATGTATAACTTTTTGTAAGGAAACTAATTCAAACTATTGGATTTGGTGAATTGGATTTGTCGGAAGAAAAAGTTACTGCATGTTTTCAATAGGGGAATGATTGAACCTATTTCGCATTTGTAAGCAGATAATATTAAATAATAGCCATACCAAAGAGAAATGAGGTGTAAAGGCGGCTAAGTCACAAGGGAGATTTTCATGTATATTACAAGGGGATAACAATATAGTACGAAGATTGATTTCTTTCAAGATAACCCTATCGACAAGAGATATGAGTAGAATAGTACTAACCTTCTAGTTTCATGCCGACTTCGAGGCACTTCTGGAAGCGACAGAACGGACAGCGTTTGCGCTGCGTCTTGTCGATGTGACAGCTGCGGTCGGCGACACACGTGTACACCTTTTTGTTTTGGACGGTGCGCTTGAAGAAGCCCTTGCACGACTCACAGGTGAGCAGGCCATAGTGGTAGCCGGACACCTTGTCACCACACACCGGACACAGCTCCTCGATTCCCTCCTTGGTGTCCGGCAGGTCTGCGGAGGCGGTGCCTCCGAGGGCGGGCTGGCCGTAGGCTGCTGCCGCCTCCACTGTGCCACCCCCACCTGTGTGCGGAAACAGATAGGACGCGTCCAGATTATGCAGGTAGAGGTTATGTTGTCCGGTGGTGTTTATGTTATTGCCGCCTCCGTAGAGGGGTGGCGACCCGTACAGGGGCGGAGGCGGTCCCCCGCCCCCCTGCGGACTCGTGCCGCCCCCCTGCGGACTCAGGTCGAAGTGCGACATGTTGAGTGAAGCCAGCGAGTGCTGCTCCATGTCCAATAACATTACTGGCAATCCTCACAATCCCAACGTGTTCTCACTCAACGCCGCCTATAACTGACCGCTTTTGATAATACTTTTTCAGATAAACAACTTGATCACTCCAACAAGCACAGCACCTTACGCACATGTCACTGTTGCCAGGCAACCCAACACACTAGTCAGCCAACACTGTTTCAATAACAATAATCCCAGAGCGAGCACAGTAACAACAACATACACTCAACTGTTACAATTTCAATAATAATCCCATATCAATCCAATGAGAGTCGAGATAAAAGCACACACAACACACTAAACTGTTAAAAATTTGAAAATAATAATCCAAGAACAACGACAATCCAATAAGAGAGTAGTTGCGCGCACGAGAAGGTTGGAAAGAACGGTGAACGGCGAACGGTGGAGCACTCGCGCTGTGAACCGAACCAAGCGAGAAGCCGGCAAACACTGAGACTGAGCTGAGCAGCTGGGGCTGAGCCACTGGGCCAGGCTGGCACACACAACACGAGGACTGAGGCGGCGGCGGCGGCGCACACTCAGCGACAGCGACACACAACGTCCAAACCGCGCCACTATACAATAGGCAATGATGCCAGCAAGCGCCGCATGTAATAAGTGAAAGTGACTGGGGGATTTGTGACCTACTTTCGAGTTGAGTTGGGGAGTGACACAGCCCAAGGGAGGGGGAAGGCTCAATAGCGTCCCACTGACCCACTTTGGCGGGTGTGCGTGCGTGCGCAACCCCACAAGGCTACACAAGACCTTGTCGGCCCAAAGATCAACTCTGCTCTGCCCCCACCCCCACCCACAACAGATACCTAACCACAGAGAACACACAAGTATCAGGGACAAATTCTGGCACTGAATCATACAATACGTTCTGAGTTCCCCCAAACAAATACAATTTTATTGATATTTTAATCTTAGTAAATTAGGAATGAGGAACTTCTAATAATAATCACAAGACATATTATGAGCTGAAAAAAGTATAGGGGAAAATGGGATTCTATGAGTTCCCCAATATGTGAAAGTTCAATGAGAAAGAATGAGTTGGAAATGATAAAAATAGCATTACAAAAAGATAAGAATAAAATATTACAAAAAATGAGATAAGTATATTTGTTCGTAGTATACATGAAAATGTGAGGAAATATTCTAAAAATAATTATGAAATTGTATTGGTGGTGAGAGAGCCGGTTCCACCTAGTCACTATGGGGGGGGGGGGTTGATGCTGCAGGTGGATCTTGCAACTCTAAATACGTGATGATTCTTGAGCACATAAGGATTTCTGTTTTCCAATGAAATATGATTTAAGAAATGATATTTTTCTTTTCCAATAGAATATAATAATAAAATCAAACAAACGGACTGAAAAGAGAATCTTTAGAATAATTCTTGAAACTGGACTAATAAAATATTAAAAAATGGTGAACTGGAACAATTGGAATAGATATTTAAATAATACTGACAGGATGGGAAGTATATTGAATACAAATGCAATAATCGGATGGTTTCAAATAGAAAGAGATTTTTGAAGATTAAACACTTCAAGTGATAATGCTATTTCATAACAATAAGACGTGGAATATATCAGAATGGAGACTAATTTCGAGGAAGGGATCTACAATAGAACAAATACCAAAACTAATAAATACATTCCATATTCTCTATCTACAGCCGTTTATGTCCAAGTATTTTACGGAAATATTGAAAAATAAGGTTGGTTCTAGTTAAATCTGTGCGAGTATGCATAAAACTTAGAAGCAAGTAAGTAGAAATGAGTAAATAGGTCAGTACGAATCATTAATGATAACAATGAACAAAAACGCAATCATTATGTAATCGCTTACAGCATGTTGTCATCTGATGATATTGTCATAGGAAAATAGTGGGCCGGCAAAGAATAGACAAATTCGTCAACAATAAACATGCCCTACAAAACGGTAGCCTGCAACACTTGCAATTGCACTATTACAATTGGCTGCTATTGTCATTGTCAACGAGATGCTATTGAATCTCAAGTGGACACTCCTCAGTAAACTAACTGAATTCTAAATTAAAAATTCTCTACAATAAATAACCAAAATTTTATAAAAAGGTGAAGGGTGTGAAACATTGTAAAGGGATTTGAAAATACCAGTAGATTTTTCTTAGAAAAAATCTATGAAACATAAAAAATTTCAAAAACCTAAAAAAGTACAGTATTTCCTCACATTTGATAACTATCTAAAAAGTAATAAATATTTAAAAATATCATTCCAAATCCAGAAATAGAATCTTGTCATGAATGACTGTCAACAGAATCAGGAACGTGATAAATTGTCTCATCAATAGTGAAAAAGCAGTGATAATAATGAATATAAAAATGGAAATCCTGACCAATCTAGGCCTAAGCAATAATGAAGAATATTAACAATATTAGCAAAGACTAACGAATATCCATAGTATTCGTTTCTCTATGATATTAGGTAGGATTTTAGATTGAGAAGAAAATTGATGGAAAACATGAATGACTAACTGTCACAAGAATCAAGAATCACAACAACAAAAACTTGATAAATAGTCTCATCAATAGGAAAACGCAGTGATAACAAGAATTAATATAAAAAGTGATTTTTTGTGAGTGGAGTAGATGCGGCTGTAATCGCAATGAGTGGCGGATAGCAGCGGTTTAAGTCGGCCAAGGCCAATTATTCTTATATCATAACTGACATACATTCCTAATTTGAAAAAACAACGTTCAAAAGCGCTATCGCTTTTAGAGTTTAATCTACTAATAATACACATCAATCTCGGATCAAAGTATTCCCCCTATCAACAATATACAATTGATTCAAATTGAACTGTATTGTGAATTGATTCATTACGTCATGAAAAATAATCCTATAATATTAGAAAATAAACAAAAATTATATTATTAATAATGTTTATTGAGTGTGATCATTGTATTTAAGAAACTAGTAAATGGACCATAATAAATGAGGGAGTTATCCATAATGGGATATTAATAATTGTTCTATTATCTGTAGAGTTATTTGTTATTGAGTTCATTTCATGTCAATATCCAGGAACTAATAACCTATTATTTTGAAATAATTCAGTATTTTTGGAGTATATTTCAGTAAAATAGCTAGATCCTGTGACAAAAGACTGGTCTATAGAAACATATTTTCAATAGTCAGCAGTCAGTAAATGAATGTGTTTCTCAAGGAAAGAAACTGAAGGGTGAAAAACATTATCTATAGTTAGTTGTTTAAACAATTCAGAATTTGTTAACCTCTCCAGCTACAACTTTTGAGAGGAGAAAGCTACCCTAAAATAGTCGGTGAGCTGTCTTTGAACCAGGGGTGATGAAAAAGAATGCACAAACAAAGATTCTTTCAGCACATTGAAACTCCTCAATTCCAACCTTTTCAACGTCACATGCACAGCCACCTATTCAAGGCAGATTTACAACTTTCCACCTGTCTCCCTTTTGTCTACACATTTGTCCACAGTTCGAAACAATTTCGTACGGTCAAAACAGACGACTTTTTCTAGGGAATCTAAAAAAAACTGCATACATCCCGAAAATGGTTCCATTTGTCTGCCTGTGTTCAAAAACACTTGTCTGCCTTTGACAAAAATATGCCTTTCACATCTGCACATGACAAAGGCTTGTCATATCTTCTTCAGAGAATGGGTTTGAAAAGAGGGTTGTGGAAGAAACTTGCCGGCAAGAAGTAGGCACTCAGCACAAATAATAGAAACAAACGATTGTTTCCGAATTGGAAATGTCTCAACTAGGAAAAGATAACGGGGTTTCCGATTTCGACTCGGATATTGAAAGAAGTCATAAAGTTCAATACTATTATTGAAAAGGGAATAGAGGTTCACTCTGTGATGAGAAAAAGCATATTGGTGACAAGCAAAACCATCCTTTACATGCAGAAAACACAATAATACTACAGTATAATACTAAAATCGAATAGATTGTTATTATTGTCAATTCTGTATCTATGGTAAGTGTTTTCACAAGATTCATCAACATCACACATGTTGTACAGGTAACTTATTAGTGATACAAAAAAATTTGTTGGTCTGGAAGTCATCATGACGTTATAAATGATAACGAATGAATAACATAAGAAGTATAAATTATTCTCAAAACTCAGTGAAAAAGATGACAATTTTTTCCATTATATGGATATTACACTAACTATGGTATTTAATACACAATACTTGTTAGATGATGCTGGATAAAAACACAGTGATAGCATTATTGAGATTTTGATAAAATGGTGTACTTTCTCCAAAAGTGAGCAATATTATCCAACTTCAATATTCAATAATTGAAGTCAGCTGCCATACCTTGCATATTGGCATTAATTATTTGATATGAGTTCTTGAATAACTTGGAAAATTTGTCAATGACAAGCATTTCAAAAAAAAAAAATAAATAAAATAAACATTAGCCAATAAGGTAAACTGATTGGTACAACACAAATATGGAGAATGGAACAAAGAATGAAGCCAAGGATATTGATACAGTAACGACCAAGTCTCAGTGACTTGATAGAAACGTACAAATGAAAACCAAAATCACCAGGGATCAACAAATCTATCAGTAAAAAGTCAACTGCTAGCCTTCGCAATACAAAAATGAAACATTAATTTATAAAACTCCCTCATTCCTTTCTTTCTGACTCATTCTCTCTCTCTCTCTCTCTCTCTCTCTCTCTCTCTCTCTCTCTCTCTCACTCACTCATTCTCTGAATTTTCTGTACACCCCTCAGCTGTTCCTTGATCAATAACAGTCAACCTAGTGACCTGAACCGACTCCACTACTGGCCCCTGACTCAAATTTAATTTTTACCCAAATACTGAGCATTGGAAGCAGGCAGGCTTAATAGCATGATCAGTTATCACGAAAAAGGTCACCACCGAAATAGTTTAGGGTTTAGGGCGCCAGTCGCGTGAGTTGTTGCTTCGATTAGTAAATAAATGTGCCGAATTTGCAATTTAATTTGCTTCGTTACCGATGTGCATTGGTCGAGGTTTCTCGATGGAAAAAGCATGACGTTTATTGATCTGCAGAATGGTCAAAAGTGGGGGAGTTTTACGTGATCAATGTACAACTAAAACTCGTCAAAATTTTAAATGCGTAATAGAAGCATGGAGTTCCAATCCGAAACAATGCAGTATGAAAATAGAAAAAAATAGTAGATTCAACCCAGCATTTGTGGTTCAGAAAAATAATTTTTGTCTATTTGAAGTAAAATCGATTTTCCAAATAAACCAATTACTTCAAGTTCAATCCATAAATTTTATTTCCAAACAAATACTCTCATGGCAGTAAATAAAAGCCCATTCGTGGATTTATATTCATTATTTTTTTAGCGAAATAGTTCTTCTAAATTTCTCAATTGAGTTGAATGTTGGGGGTTGTTGAATGAAAAACTTCCTTAAAGTTTGAAAATCTTTAGTTTTGAGAGATTAATATTTTGCCCAACTGATTATTTTGGAAGATTCAAAATATAAATTATTCGACTGAATAGATCAAAGTACCGAACCTACGTATTTCTTAAAATAAAAAAGAGAAATGCATTATACTCCCACTAATTCACTATAGCACCACCGAATCAACCAGATTCTTATCGTTAACAAAACAATGCAAAACACAGACAAATAATGTGCAACATAAATTTTCCAACGTGATAGCTGACAGCTACTGTGAACTGGATTCATAAGAAACAAAATATCAGCGATTGGACGATAATAAAATTAATAATCAATATTGTGACAATTGAATCAGAGAGAGGAGGAACGATGAAGCATCAGCAAGTATAAAAAAAACAATAACGAACAATATTGTGACAATTGAGAATCAGTGACAGGAGAACTGATAATGATGAATTCGGAGAGAATGATTGGAAAAAATAATGAAGAATCTGTGGTTAGGGGGAGGGGAGAATGACCTAGTTACGCAAGCCAAGGAGCTGCACTTGGACTACTTTCGATTTCTATCAGAGTATCACATCATCAGAGCGGCGCGTACGTACGCGAAAGCACACACGCGCGCGCACTGAGATGACAGTGACGTCAAAATTGTTGATTAAACCAATACAGAATGAAACACTGGAGTAATTTTCTCAGCGAAAATTTTCGTTGAAAAGTTCCGCGAAACTTAAAGAGTTTCAGAGGGTTCTCGTGAAGTGATCTAGACTCTTCACTAGACTATTCCTAAAACTTGATAAGATGCATCTATGTGGCGAGATAGTAGACATGCATCAAATATGCAGTTTGCTGCTAGTTGCTCGTTCAGACTCGACTCGCTACTAAACACCCGTTTATTTTCCCCTCGTGAAGATTTAGAGTCTATTATCGAGTAGAAAAGACTCAAGTTATCTATACTATAATAAAGGAAAGAACTGGCTTATACACGTACGGGATCCGAGAATTATGTTTGACGCATCATCACGTCTGAACTACCAGACTGATTAATTTGAAATTTTGCATATGAATTCTTAATCAACCGGGGAGGATGGTTAGGTCTATTTTCAATTCTTCAAGATTTTATTACGTCAAGTTTTAAAATAGACCCTTGCGGAGCACGGGTTACCTGCTAGTAGTCAATAGTTTATTAGTTTCAATAGTATCTACTCCATTCATTCAAGCATCAAGTACTCATTTATGAGCTCAATTATTTGAAGAGTTATCCCCTTCTGTGACAGTAGCCTACTCCCTCCCTTGCAACATTCTAACAGAACAACATTTTTTGAAATAAAATTATATAATTATATTTGTCAGATTACATCAACATAATTGTAAAAGTTTCAAGTTTATATAAACTATTTCATGCTTCAATTGTTCACTAAAACCAAGCTATTCTTATTTGATTTATAATCATTAAAAACAAAAAAAACTTCTAGATTTGGTATTCACATTTATTTTGTTTTGAAAGTCGATTTCGTATTGGACTTATTATAATATACAGTAACACTTACATATCTCGAAACCTCAGTAATTAATAAATGTCAGCAGTGGAATTATTGAAGCTCACGTTATGGGTGACGAACATTTCATTTCACCTTGGAAGTGTAACAAGTGAAACTTCAGTTGGTATTTCCATTTTCAAAACTTTTTTGAAAATTGACTCTTCTTACCAACAGTAGCCTGAGTATTATAGCTAAGGCTAGGAAAGAAGGTAATTATTATAAGATAATGAAAATCAAATGAACCGCCTTTTAACTAGACAATTTCGATTCAACTTCTCCAATAGTACATTAATATCTGAAATACATAGTTGAATCGAGTTGAATACATAAAACCATCCAACAACCTCTACAGATAAACCTTTAAATAATAGTAAGTAGCAGTAAAACCGTGATAGGACGTTGAGAAGTGCAACCCACTACCTACACCTACAGCCCAATCCCCAATGCAACACACTGTAAACGAACACGAAAATACAACCTGTGAACGAGCACAATGAGGCTTCAGCAGTTTCAGCACCTATCTGTTACATTTTCACATCTATGTTCGCTGAAAATCGTGCGTGCAAAATATCAAAGCCCTGCAATGCAATCGATCTACTGAATGCAAATGCGTGAGTAGGAGAAATTATCTCTCAACGATTCTCACTCACTCTCAACCTTTTCCTATCAATCCGTCTCTCTTCCCCACACTACCAATATTTCTCTCCATGGAACTTCCCCTTGTTACTCTCTCACACACTCACTATCTCTCTCTTCAATGCCTCACACTCACTCTTTCTCTAACAATGATCTCAACCAATAAAATTGAACACTCCTCAGGCTGAAAGCGAGTGCGAGAAAGAACTTCCATAAATGGTATGCCAACATTACGTCTCCCAATTCTGACTACTCAGGCTAATAGCTCCATTGAATTTATTAGCAACGAAGGAATATATCTATATTCTTAAATATCATATACCTGAAAGATACAAATATTCTGTATTCAACCTAAACAGGCAGGTATGTATCTATCAATACATATAACTATAGGGTTCAATATTTCTGTAGCATTATATAATAGAGAAAAGATAGTATAGCTTATGCTCTATCTTTTCTCTATGATTACATTCTCTACTATACTATTCGATAATATAATATGTATTGTCTATATATAGCCTATATGTCTTGATGTTTATATAGTTTTTAGTCCATAACTATATGGAATATAATAATTTTGGACTGCAACAAATAAAGAACATTTCTTAATAAGAAGCATTAGCAATAGAGTAGTGAAAAAGCTCTTCAGATTTCAAAAATACTTCTTTCATAGAGTTGAAAGTTGAGTATTTTTATAGGAATTCAATAATTTAGAAAATTTGAGTGACTCATTTTTTGCGGGTGATGTCCACATGAATTTTTGCCAGTGGTTGGGTAAAATGCAAGGGTGATTGATACGATTAACCGATCTACCGGCGGGAGTCGAACCCACAACGTGGTACAATATACGCTTATTGTTCATTCTTTAAGCTTTATATTAGGTTTATATTGTAGAATTTTTTAAAGAATCTTTGAAAAACAAATAGATATCCATCCATCAACAGTAGTTATCAGAAAAAAATACAAGACCGGAAATCATACAAACATTAATTGAATACTTTGTGCTGAGGGTGATGCCCACATTGCCCAGTGCCCACAATACAATGCAAAACCTTAAACGATAAAACATAATTCAAAAACCTATGTGGGTGATATTCTATGTGTGTTGTATTCTAAGTATACTGTCTACTATCCTTACTTCTCTACTTTATTATATACACTTCATTCATTATTAATTGATTTTCAATTTTAATCCTTACCCTGATTGCTGTCCGTGAAAAGGAAAAAACAAAGAATCAAAGGTAGGTTGGGTAAATCCACCTATCCTGTTACTTTCAATTTCTCTTATATATTTTTTTTTCAAAAACATAATTCATAATTTCATTTTTTAAGAATATAAAAATTATTAAGTCATGGTTTCCTTATTTTTTTGTTGGAAAAAGGAGTACTTTTCGGCTCTCAGCGACTACTCCCCCCCCCCGCACACAGAGAAATCATCCAAGCGGAGAGTATATTCAAATAAGAATGTAATTATTGTTCTTTGTATTCATCGAATAAACATGAACATAGTTTGAATTTGAATTTATTCATAGACAGTATATGCAGACAACATATATAGACCTATATATATAATGTGATGAAACCTATTTAATGTGATGTCAAAGTTGTATGTATCCTAACCCATTTTATCAGCAGCCTGTGATGAAACCTATTTAATGTGGTGTCCAAATTGTATCCTAACCCATTTTATCAGCAGCCTATACTTCAGAATTGATGAATTGCAAAGAAACATAGACAGCTTGAGGCAACTATTTAGTCTGACACGTCACTCACTTGAGAACTGCACATCGAATTAAAGGTGTTACCACATCACAGACAGACTCATATTCTCGCTTCTCAGTTTCGTCTGGCTTATTTATTAATACCTTCTGATTATACTGTATTATGCTATCTCTTGTGCCACTATGTATCTCTAGTGGCTTGTATTAAAATCGCCATCTTGATCTCCAACAACGAACAGAATATAAATGAGATTGAATAATAACAGACTACACTACTTTGTGTCACAAGTCACAATGGCAATGGCCAATGCAAAATCTATTTTCTCAAGATTTTCATGAATAATATATAATTCAGTAGCTGCCTAGTGGATTAAGTCAATCAATAAATAACTTATATATTCATATTGATTTTCCAATGTTCTCAACGCGCAATATTGATTTAGTTTATAAATAAGAAACTTCATATTAATTGAAACTAGTAATAATGTAATGTAATATTATTATAGTCAGAAATAAGTTAACAATTTTTTTGACAGTTTTTATTTTTGTTTTTGACCAAGTATTGCACCTCATTGAATAATTTATTGTGAAGCCTTTTTTCGCTTGAACTCATAGGTAGTACAAAGGGTACTATGATTAGGATAAAATTGAATAAGATTGGAATAGATAAGTCCTGACACAGATTATCCTATTCTGACATTAAAATGATTTCATCATTCTTTTCGATAGTTTATTATCACTGTAATTAATTATATATAGTGGACTGAATGCTATATTATAATGTTCTGAAATTTATAAATTAATAACTTTATTATATTTTGATTTTTTGCTCGATATTTTACTTTTAAATTTAGTATTAGGATACAGACTACCACCAGCGAGCAAGTATCTTCGTTTCAATAAAACTATCCCAAGAATATGACAATGAATTGTGTTACAATTTCTTTATTGATTGTACCGTAAACGATTGTACCGTAATTTCAATGGACAGAATTGAATTCATTTAAATTTCATAAGTAAAGAAAAATTACAATTCTTACAGCTTGATGCCATGATAATATTCATTAGTACAACTTAGTAATAAAACCACAGAATGATTCAAATCAATGACGAAAAGAAATGAAACGGCACATTAATAACATTAACGGCACATCTATTATTTGTCACATAGAGCGTATCTGAAGATTATGTGCCAAAAAATATACAGCATTTAAAACGGATGGATTCCATGAAACACAGAATTCCTTAGCAAACAAGAAACGACTGAACATCGTTAGCATACAGGATTTTTGTTTGCAATAGACGTGCAAATAAAGGCGAACCCAATCCAAAATAAGTAACACCCTCATGCCATACTGGTCGTAACACATGAAGAAATAGCCAACTCCAAATAAATCGAGCCAAACCAACCAGAACGACAAAACAACAAAAAGCCTCCTTCCTGAAACAATGGCCGAGTTGCAAAATCTATGTCGCTTGAACTTTTGACATCTGAATGAGGTCCAGCGTCCAGCAAGCAAAGAATATTCCAACGCTGATCACTCCGAACTCCATTGCTCAATTCTCCAACCACAGTCGAATTTACAAGTAAGACACTGAGATAAAATGAAAAGATAAATATAAATGAATAATTCTGTGTATTTCCACTATCGCAAAATCAACCCCTACAACAACACGAAATCACTTCATTCAGCATATCGCACTCAACATACGGTGAATAAAAATATGCTGTAAAACATTCATGATTATTTCAGAGAACACAACACAACAATGCATAATTTGGAATTATATTCACGATAACCATAACATTTCATGATATAGCTAATTTATAGTTAAAACTAAGAGTTTTATCAACGAAATAATATTAATCAAAATACCAAAAAGATATTGCACTGAGCTTCAATGAAATTAATATTCTATGATACTGTATTGAATGGTGGTAAAAGTTTCATTAATAATTAGTGAATGAGTTAGTATTATTGATGTTTGTTAGGATATGATCACATTGTATGCACGTATGTACAAGTGTACGCGAAGCCATGCATGATCATGCATGTAGATGGGACATGCTGAACGAGTGCACTTGGTGGTGGCGTTCAGTGTGAGCAGCAAGAGACAGACAGACATGTCAGTGTTTCAATGGCTCTTCCCACATTTTGTTTCTAATCTGCACTCGTGGTCATGTATGGTTGGTCTCGCGTGCACTTGCAAATAAGTGCATCCAATGTGATCATACCCTTGAAGTTATGATTTTACAAGTACCAAAATGTTGAATGTCTGATTTTTGCCACTTTCCTCTTTTCTGTAAGTTACACAATTTTCAAAAACAAAATGTGACATAGTACTGTTCTACTATACTTAATACTGTATATATAGTTACTATACATAGTAACGTGAAAGATAGCACTGTTCTTCCATGTTCAAGATACATTTCTGGAAATTCTCTCTTGGAAACAATTATTCTCGAATTCTGAACTCTGACCACTAACAATCCAGAGACGGATAATTGCATCATCAATGATAAAACTCAGTTGAAACTGGGAGAAAATAAGCCAAAATATTCAGTTCTCTTGTTAATAAAGCCAACAGAAAGATAAGATCGGGCAGTTAAGTACAGCGGATGATGTTGAGAATGGCCAAGTGGATTAAGATGGCCTAATTCAGAATCAGATAGCTGAAATATGACTGAGACATGGCAAGCATAACGCCGGTTATTGCTAAGCCGCGTTTACACGATGCTAGTGGGTATTCTGGTTGACTAGCCTATTAAGTAGCTAGTTTCTAGATAGTTGACCGAGTTGACGTTCTGTCAGCGGAAAATCTAGTGACTAACTGATTATACTGTGTGTAGAGGAGGATAGTCTAGATGCCTTTCTAATACTACTGTACAGATTAAGTTGACTAATCTATTTTTATTTTTAATTACTTATAACTGTACTAGAGCAAAGTCCGTGCACACCTTATAGCCAATGGAATTCCAATATAAAAATAGGAGCACACTGTTGCCGTTTTATACTGGCCTACGCTCTCTTTTTCGCTCTTTCTATCACATAATAAGCTCACAGGGTCTCTGGATTCTGTGAAAATTGGCAGCACTGTACTCCATAAGAGCAATGCTGTAAACTAAGGTTTGCACAAACTAAGGTTTGTACACTGGCCACTGGCCTGAAATAAATGACTATAAAGTTATATTGTTTTTTTCACAATCCCATTAAATAGCTAGTTAACCATTAGTTAATGCTATTAGTCGACTAGTCTGATAACTATACTATCAAATATATAGTATAGATTAGTTCTATTTACATAGCTTTCATTAGAGGTTTGAAATAATCATTAAACAGTAACTATACTATCAGAGGACAGAGGATGATCATCTAGCTGACTAGAGTACTAGCAACTGGATACTGGACTACCCACTGGAATCGTATGAATGCGGCATGCGATGGTAGTCGGCACTTTAAAATTCAATTAGTTGCTTTGCAGAAACTTGCAAATTGACAAGATTCAGTAACTGTACTGGTGCTTGGTCGGGCATTGGGCAACTGCACTCCTACTTGGCAGCAGGCAGCTACAACCCAATTACATGCTATGCTCACTCTACATTTGCTTCTATCAAAGAGAAATTCGACTCCTACGCGTTCTATATATCAGGCAAAAAATTAAATTCTACTCAATTATGAATATTTTCAATGCAGCAGTCGGCAACTACCTTAGAAATCCGCTTTAAACTGTCAGCATTCCTTATGAATAATAGCAATGCTTCTCATTCAAATAATACTGACAGTTTGAAGACACTGTAACTTTAACTTTCTCACTTTCTCACTTTAACTTTGATTCTACAAAAATGCTAATCAGAATATTGTTGAAATCAATCATTTTCCCACAAATGTCCACGTTTACACGTAAGAAATTTTCAATCATTAGATTTGAAGTTTTAGATCACTAGATGTTCATAATGAATTCACTGGACCAATGTAAATTGAAAATGTCCATATGGGACTGGACCAAATGTGAACTGTTTAGAAAATTATCATCATTGGATCAATCACATTATTTGGTAAATAATTGATAGTAAAAAATTATTCTATTATCACTATAATAGAAGTGATTTCTACAAAACAGGAAGTACCCAAGTCTCCATAGAATTTGAATATTATGTGAGAATAGTTACATAATTTTGTATGCTTTAATATGAAATTATCAGCTTTACTAATCATTAGTTGATAATTACCATCTAAACTGGAGGTGTCGTACGTCGATTCTGACACGAGTAGACCTGTAAAATAAACGAAATAGAATTAGTGCTAATCCCTTCAAATCTATTCAAAAAAGTAGGTACCTGCAAAATCAGAACAAATTAGTAATTATTAAAATAATAATAATATTTTATAGAGAAATAAAGATGTATACAGTTACAGCCATGACAAGAGAAGGAACTGGAAAGGAGACGAGAGTCTAGAGAGAAACAGTAGAAACATCCTCACATTTCCAATAATTTCATGCATCTTGTTGAGAAGTTTTAGGTTGGACAGGACGGAATAAGAAACAAAACGATCACAAAGAAAATGATACCGACACGAGGAGGCCAGATAAAAGTGGGATGTGGGAGAAGAATGCATCCAGGACCAGGATACGTGGATAATGGTCATAATAGAAGTAGGAGGTAATGGAGAGAAATTTGGGGAACCGGAATTATCAGAACATCGGCGTCTCAAGATACGGCAGGAGAAATCATCATGATGTACAGTTCGAAATAATCTTACAAACATATTAAAAGATAGGACAGTAAATTCGAGCGGAGGTGGGGGGCGTTAAGAATCCTGACCAATAGGAACGTCTGATATGTAGAGGTAGCCGCATACAAAACCGTACAATAAAGCTCACGATAATGATGTGACTGGTTGGCTGGCTTTCACTGTACGAGAAAAACAATATACTACTTCACATTTAGTCCAGTCAACGAAACATTATAGAGGGAAAAGTTTGGAACACAATTTTCAACTTCACAGCTATTTTAAGGATAGTAAGAGGATTAACATATCAAAAGTCCACACCCCTACACCTATGCTTGAGGGGTGGGGGTGGTTTTAAAGTACCACTATTCCATTTTTTGCATATATCTCGGAAACGATGCATTTTATGAACATTTGTATTCTTTGCAAAATTTAAGCTTACAAAATTACCAACAAGTTTGTCTCTTAAATTTTTTCCATGTCTCTCTTAGTTTCTGAGATATCCGCTCTAGATAGTGAGAATTTTTAGAAAAACACTTCTGCCTCCAGTTTTTCATCTTTTCGGCCTTATAATTTTTGAACGATTGATGAAAAAATCCGTACTGATTATGAGCTGATAGAGCATTAAATCACCTTCAATTTGATGTATATTTTAACTATTTTACGCATTTCCCTGTTGCAGCAGTTTTAGTGTTCAGAGTGAAATTTTCTGTTTAGCAACAATGGATCAGTTGACAATGAAATTTGGAGGGAATGATTGAAACACAATTTTTGACTTTGCAGCTTTGTTGAGACTAGTTTGGAGGTGAGCGTATCAAAAATCCCAACCCCTAGATCATGTGCTAAAGGGATGAGGGTGGTTTGAAAGTTGCATTTTCCACTTATTACTTACATGCTTATATCTTGGAAACAATGTGTTCTTATTGACATAATCAACTTCGTAAAAATGAAGCTAAATGAATTTCCTACAAGTTTTATTCAGTAGAGGTTTTCGATAAATCTGATACTTTTCGAGATATTTATGTTCTAAAGTGATGCATTTTCGAAAAACTAGTTCTTCTTTCATTTTTTTCGCTCTTTGAAGTCTTATAACTTTTCAACAATTGATGGAACAAGAATGTGCTAATTACGAAATTGTAGAACATGAAATTATTTTTCATTTCATGTATAATTCGACTATTTCACGCATTCCCATAGTACTGTTGTAGTAGTTTTAGTTTTGAGTGTCTTTGTTTGGTAGGAAGTTTAGAAACACCCCCTGTGTTTAGTTTCGCAGACGTTCCAATAGGTACTCAATATGAATGTTCATACTGAAGCACACTGCCAATTTATGATGACAGAATAGTGAGATATTCAAAGAAAGTCACGTGTTGCAAATCTTGAGATTTGACACACAAAACTAAAACTACTGCAACAATCTTATGGGAATGCGTGAAATAGCCGAATTATATATGAAATGAAAGATAATTTAATGTTCTACAATTTAGTAATTAGCACATTCTTGTTTCATCAATTGTTGAAAAGTTATAAGACTTGAAAGAGCGAAAAAATGAAAGAAGAACTAGTTTTACGAAAATGCCTCACTTTAGAACATAAATATCTCGAAAAGTATCAGATTTATCGAAAACCTCTACTGAATAAAACTTGTAGGAAATTCATTTAGCTTCATTTTCACGTAGTTGATTACCGGTATGTCAATAGAACACATTGTTTCCAAGTTATAAGCATGTAAGTAATAAGTTGAAAATGCAACTTTCAAACCACCCTCATCCCTTTAGCACATGATGTAGGGGTTTGATTTTTGATACGCTCACCTTCAAACTAGTCTCAACAAAGCTGCAAAGTCAAAAATTGTGTTTCAATCATTCCCTCCAAATTTCATTGTCAACTGATCTATTGTTGCTGAACAGAAAATTTCACTCTCAACATTAAAACTGCTGCAACAGTCGTAGGGCAATTCGTAAAATAGTTAAAACATACATCAAATTGAAGATAATTTAATGCTCTATCAGCTCATAATCAGTACGGATTTTTTTCAACAATCGTTCAAAAATTAAAAGGCCGAAAAGATGAAAAAACTGGAGGCAGAAGTGTTTTTTCAAAAAAATTCTCACTATCTAGAGCGGATATCTCAGAAACTATGAGAGACATGGAAAAAATGTAGGAGACAAAACTTGTTGGTAATTTTGTAAGCTTAAATTTTGAAAAGAATACAAAAGTTCATAAGATGCATCGTTTCCGAGATAAATGCAAAAAATGGAATAATGGTACTTTAAAACGACCCCCACCCCTCAAGCACAGTGGGTAGGGGTGAGGACTTATGATATGTTAATCCTCTTACTATCCTTAAAAGAGCTGTGGAGTTGAAAATTGTGTTCCAAACTTTTCCCTCTATACCTTTATTTGAGCATTCATTGCCTGGACTAATTGTAATGTATACAAAACACATACTCGACACAATCACTAAAATACAACTCTTTTGACAGTCTAGTCTCGCATGCTAGTTTGCCCTGATATAATTCTACGTATAGACACTTAATAAGAAAAGGTTGACTATACGCAATATATATATATAACCATATTAAAAATATATAGCTAAACTATTCAACTAAAAATTACTACTGTATATGAACTGCACTACTGTCCATGACCACATGCAATGGATATGACCATAGGACAAATCACCACTTGTCAGTGATATGACAATATAAAAAATTTGACTGAAGTTGTAAATAAGTAGTGTACACTTCTTCCCTTGTCTCTCTCCATCTATTACTTCTTTTTTACTCTCTTCGAAATTTTCGTGCAAGGAGGAGGTCCGCGATTCTCACGCCTTTACATAATAATAAAACAAGAAGTTACGCCCCCTACTATAGGCCTACGTCGACTGACAAATGACAATAGTTTTCTAATCATTTCCTAATCAGCTTTCTTTCCTTTTGTCAAACGTCACTGCATCACAGATAATTGTGAGAAATTTCTTCGGAATATAATCAGTGGATTGCTACACTGAAGCAATTGTGAATAGTCTGATATAAGAGGAATAATTGATATACAACGCTATTAACTTCTGCAATTATTGGGGAAATCTTGAACTACTATCTACAGTATTTGTCATTAATGTACTTGAATATAGATGTGAACTTAAATATTGGATAGCAAGTCAGATGAAGCTGTTGAAAATGGAATATGCCTTTTTCAAATGTTTACTGTTTTCTAGTTCAGATGTGTATATTTGAAATAACTCAGGGATTAAAAAATGTCTAAAAGGAGATTTAAGTCTGTAGACCACACTTCTTCATAAGTTGAATTTCTATACATTTGCAAGGACGAAATAGGAGTTTCCCAGAGGAAGGAATCACAATTGAGTTTGAATACTGTGCTATTGAGATTATCCATTCAGAAGAGCAGTTTTTGTTCTTCAGCTCTTTTATACTTGCTTCAACTTCATCAGAGTTTGTAGGTTGCAAGAGAAATGAATTCAGTAGGGGGTTTCATTGATGTCATTATTAATATCAAGGTTAGGAGAGTTTGCCAGCTCTTTGTTCAAATTTTGTGCCTGTCTTTCCTTGGTGAAAAAATCATTCAACTTCGTAGCAACAACACCAATTTTAGTAAAATTGAAAAACCGAATAATGTGACTGAAGGCGTGGAACAATCAATCGATGGTGTACAGCCTCAAACTTTTTAATAATACTACTGTATATCGGTTCTACTTATAAGTAACTCTTCATTACGATTATGCTGCTTCTGAATGGAGAGTAAAATTTAGTAACTATTTTTTTATTTTCGTGTTTGAAATTTAAGGAGGAACTTGATCTATTTATTAGCTAGAATTTCGTTTATAATTTAAAATTTGAATAAAATTAATGATATGGTAATATTATGATGAGGAATTAAAACAGTTGAATGGATCAGATTATCTCTATATTACAGAATTCTGTACGAAATCAAATGCAAAGATACAGTCCTACTGTTCTTGCTTATTTCAACAACTCCTTTCCCACATCTTCGGATAACACCCCCCTATAGATCTTAATGGTTTTCTTTGCCCCACTACCCCCCCACCCCAATATTTGTAATAGAGGGGGGGGGTTTAGAGGAGTCTTGAAAGCTCAGGCCTTGAAAGAAGATGTGCAACAATCGTCGATCAATATGCATTTTCAATTTAGATAACCCCTCAAACCAAGTACATAATTTTCCAAATTCAATTGGAACGTGAAGTGTTGATAATGCTTTCAATTGTGTCATCATGTCATAAATGATGAGAAGTAGAATGATGCATTAAACGTGTTCACAGTTTTCATCGGCAGGCAGTGATGCTTTCAACCAATCACAGGAAACTCTATTCAAAAACTCAGCACTAGTGTCGCTCTACAACTACATCACAACTTGTCTATTTGTAATAAGAAATTATGCTTCCAATTCTCGTTACAGTTACATTTATCGTTCCCAAAACAGAAAAACCACATGAAGTGCACAGGAACTATCCCAATCTATGAAACCAATGACTTCTTCTATTGTCTCTCTTCTACTAACTGTCACTATATTGTGTCTTGTTTCGTTTCGAGGTGATACAGAAGTTGTGTTTCCCATTTCTGGCGGCAGGCGGCGCCAGCAACAGGCAAGAGACGCACATGGCACCGGCGAGGAGCGAAAGAGAGAGTGTGAGGTGTGAGAGAGAGTATTGCGTTTGCGTTGTTGCGTTAGGCGCCGCTGTGGAAATACATGGTTCGGCAATAGTCAGCCCTCGGCCGGCGGACAAAGCGAATTTGCATCATTTTGGTACGCAGCACAGCACTGAAAACGGAAACAGCCGGTGCATGAGAAGGAGATAGAAAGCGAGAGAGAGATAATCGCGCTGTAGGAACATGAAGAGAACAAGCTAACGGGAGAGAGAGTGGGGAGAGAGAGATGGGTGACTAGAGTGAAAACGAGTACGAGAAACACGGAGATACTTGAATGAGAATGAACTAGTGGAAAAAAGAGTTGGCGAGCGGAGATACAAAAGAAAATGAGAAAGAATCGAACAGAAGGAACACTAGGAGTAATGGAGAATAAGTGAGTAGAAGAAGGAACCAAGAGCAAGAAGGAAAATAGTTGAGTAGATAAGAGAAGAGAAAAGAGTACAGTGTATATGATGAAAATGGAACAAAAAGAAAGAGAAATAGTTGAGCAGAAGGAGCACAAGAACAAACATAAGAAGAGAAAAGACAGTGCAATAAGAATGAAGATGAAGAAAGAATAGTAAGAAAGACAAGGAAAAGGTCTAAAGAGAACCAGAGACAAAAGAGTTGATCAGAAAGATCACATAAAGTGAAGAGAATAGAACAAGAGAGCAATATATAGAATAAGAGAGCAAAAATAAGAGGAGAGGTGAGTAAGAAAGATTTAGAGTAGAACAGAAACATTTAACAGAAGGAAAACATAGAGTTAAGAGAAGAGAACAAGAAAAGAGAGGAGATGGAGACAGCTTATAAGAATAAAGATGAAGAGAAAAGAGAGAAAATAACTTTGAGAAGGACCACAAATAGATTCAAACACGTGGAGAAAAGAGAGGGAAAGTGTAATACAGAAGGAACAAGAACAAGAGAATAAGAAATGAGAGAGAATGTGGTGGAGAGTGAGCGAGACTGCCTCAAAACTTGTACGAGTTGGAACTTTGCGAAATGTACCAAAACATTACGGCAATAACATAGTTCCGACACTCTTTCCTGATAATGTCGTTTGCTAATGGCTATCTGCACAGTCCACAGACTCCACACTGTGCGGCAACTACAACACTTGACATTTTTCAGTTCAATTCAATTTAAAACTATGCGTATCTTCAACTACACCAGTGGAAATCTTAAATTTAAATACGTAAGTTTTAAATAGAGACAAAATGAAATATAGAACATGCAAAGAAATATATTTTAAAGTTTTCAGAATTGAAAAAACTTACACAAAGGCCACAAAGCAATAAACAAAGAATGGTAGTTTAAGAAATGAGTAAGGAATAGATGAAAACATGAAAAATACAGGCAGAGCTGTATTTATTGTTTATCACTTGACTTGATTTATGGAGAAGCCTTATAAGCTTCACATCGCCATCAATTGCACCATATATTGAAATAGAATTTTATCGCACAAAGATACAAAACAAATACGGAATCTCTTTTATTGGAGGAACTGATAAGGTTATTGAAATCTACCACCATTTCAGTAGTTTTTTGAACCGCATCATAGTCTGGAATAACAGCAGAATAAGTGGTTAGGACAAACGTACCCTTCTACAATCCCATTCACGACTCAATTCATGATAAATTGAGAAACATATTTCATAGGCAACACAAACAAAAACCAACAACAGAAACAGTTGTTAGATGTTAGTGTTACCTACAACTTGAACAGACAGCAGAGCTCGGTGACGAAATGTCACTCATTGAGTTTGGCGGTTCGTGGCACTGGGTGGGCGCCCACTGTTCGGGATGGAAGGGGTGATGGAGTCGATTTGAAATTGCGCGCGCACATCTGAAGAAGTGGTCGGCGAAGGACAACAGTGTGACTGAGCCCAACTGTGTCAAGGCCGCGCCAAACCAAACCAGCCAACACTTTCCATTTCCATTGCTAACCCCCCCCCCCCAGCATCATCACCACCCGCCCCACCAACGCCAAAACATTATTCTCGCATCACATCACCATTCAATTCCATCATCACTGACGCTTTTTATAACAGGTGTCCTTTGTCCTTAAACTCCTTCACAAATAAAATTGATAACAATGTTTCATCTGAAGACAGACATTGATTTTTGGCCGTTAGATTTTTTCCGTCCTTATAAATTCTACTAGATTGAATGGAACTTGATAAAAACATGATCACATTATCTTTGTCAATTTTATTGATAAACAAAACACTATTCTTAAAAATGATTGGGGAAGGAGTGCATCTGCACCCCAGCAGCTGAGTGCATCTGCATAAAAAAGGTTTATGGTTGAAGGATAAAAAGAAAAATTAACTTTTTTGATGGATTTGGAAACATCGCAAAAATATGTTTTTATTTTAAATATAATTATTATTTTTGATCAATTATGGCTAATTTTACCTTTCGAACCCTAAAGGTTTCTTTATCTTTTAGGTCGTGTTTATATTTCACAGCTGGCTATACGTCAGTTTATGAATTTCGGGGATGAGATATTTTGATTTTCCACTCGCTCACTCACTTCCATTATCCTCACTTTCCACAGACGACGAAAGTCTCAGCTGTTTTTCCAAGAATGAATTATCATTTAATGTCTTTCAGCGAGTTTTCCCAGGGATGAGACCTAGTGCAATCAAATTTTTATATCATAAACCTACTATGTTCCAAATTTCATGAAAATCGTTAGAGCCGTTTTCGAGATCCGTTGGACATGAATGAATAACCAGATAAATATAAAAATACATACAGAAATTGTTCGCTTAATATAATAGGATCTGAAAAATGCATGTGTGTGAAATTAGACTATTATCAGTATAATATGCTTAGAAGATATTAGATGAGTAGAATTGAGCATATATATTTTTTAATAATATTTATGTGAGTGGCGTTTTAGATTGGATATTACTTCGTGAGGGTGATGGCCACTTAAGCTACCTGCTTGTGCAAGAAGGTAGGAAAGGATGATGATAAGAAGTTTAATGAACAACAATTATTCATGGTTATTACATTACTTCATTAATGGAAACATGAATATACAATAGACATTACTTATAGAATTGAATAATTTGGTAACCTCATTTGTTAAATTACTGTTCTTTGTTTTGCAAAATTTATTTTGTAAAAACTAAGTTCTTTTTCTTGTACATCAAGAAATGATATGCTTCTACTAATGACAAAAATGTATCAACATTTTGTATGCAATTTAATGCTTGAATACAAGAATTAAAATACGTTTTTACAAAACATTCCCTTCGAAACGGGTTTTTCAAACTTGTCAATCTTTCGAATGATATGTGATAGCTACGATCTTAGAAAGAAGTATATTATAAGGATCAATCTCCTGACTGGAAATTAAAATCGAAATTGAATAACTCTTCCATTATTTGATTTCACTCACCCTGGTCAGGGGTCGATCCTATCGATGGTTCAGTGGGAGAACACTCAATCCATTCTCCTACTTCAGAACCTGCAAACGAAAAACAAAAATATCATAACTACACGTCCGACAATCAATAAAATGTTAATTTAAATAGGCCAAAAAGTTTTTATCTACAACTGCTCGTTAAACACTTCTTTAAGTACTGAAAACTCCTAATTTTTTATGAACTATGAAGATAGTGTGATAGAGAATTGAGAGATTTGAAGTGATTATTTATCCTTATTTCAGGTTTCAGAGTAGTATATATTATTTTATGAAAATTCGGGTAGAAATAGCACAAGGTTCACATTTTTTCTCTTCCAATTCATTTGAACGATGAGTTTTTCTACATATGAAAAATAAAGAATAAACCGTGAATAGCAAAAGAATAAATTATTCCGTTATAATAAATATATAACATTTTTCATGACAGTATTTGAAATCCCCACACCCATATACCACAACCAAGATTGACAACCAAAACTTCTGACAATGATCTATTACACCAACATTGAGGAATACAATTATTATTGTCAGGCACATGAGACTGCCGTCGAACAAAGAACATTACGGCGATGCTCTTTGAAAGCGGCCAGCATTATTTCGAAAACAGTTAGGGCAGAGCGAGAGAGACGGCTATAAAATTTTGAAAAGTCATTACACAAGGAAGAGAAAGCGTCTCGAAAGTCACAGTACATACTCGTGTGACCATGGAACGGGTAGGAGAAAGAAAGAACTGAAAGAAGAGAGGAAGTTGGAAAAGGGAGGGGTACCAAATGAACTCGGAACGTTTTTTGGTTTTGTTTTGGAGTGAGTTGGTCTGAGGGAAGCTCTGACCCATTTTCAAGAGGATCTCAATTTGTTATGCCGACCTGAGGGGAAGGGTGGCGGGGTGTGTGAGGGGAATAAGGGGGGAAGGGGTAATGCCAGACCTTGCTCGAGCACAGCCAAGCGTGGAGTACCTGAGAAGCACGGCCACGGCACACTCTTCCCCTCATTCAAATCTTTCCAGTGCGTTTTCAATTATAATATTATGTATTTTTATTTTTGACTTTCCTAAGCTTCACTTAATTCTATTACATTATAATGCCGAAAATTCCCAAACCCTCTACTCTAAATCAACCAATAAAACATCGAGTTCTCCCACAGAATGGAAACAATACACGAAGATCTTGTCTAAATATATTCCTTTACATTGATATGTGAAAAAATCTTATAAATTTAAAGATTTTTGCATAAATATAGTTACAATACTGTAAACAACTCACTGGTCGGATCACATTACATGTGTTTTGTACCAAACCAAAGGTTTGATACAATTGGAAATACAGTAAGAGGAAACACATGGAAGCACCATCTCTTAGTTTTTTACAATTTGTTTGACTAAAATGCTAAATAAAGTGCAGAGCTGTAGAGCGGCGCCTTGGGCTTCGGGACAGCCTCGTTTGATTTCAACTACTTTTTTGGAATTTTTGAATCGATTTCAAAGAAATTTCTTAAATAAGCATTTAAAAATAAACGTTATATTGTGATAAAATTAATAGATCACTTACGTTGACAGTATTTCAATTCCGTGTCATCGTCTATCTCAGGTGATAGTTCTGAAAATAGAAAAAAAATACTTGAAAAATGTAAATCAATATTTATATTCTCATTCATCCAAAATGTATAAATCATTAGAATGTTGGGGTATAGATTCATCCCATGCAATCTTTCAAATTCCAAACAAATATATTTGCTCAAAGGAATGACATGATACTACTTCAATTTATTGAGTTCGTAGTTTAGAAAGTTTTTTTAATGGAATAAAGTGATCAAACAAGAAAACGGTTAAAAAAATCGTTTGTAATTCATACATTCATAAAATAAGTCTATAAAAAGGTTCATTTTGAAATTAGATAGATGAGTAAATGGATAAGATTGAAAGCCAACAAAGGAAAAAGCAATAATATTTCACTGCAAAAAATAGGCTTGGTTGTCTATTGGAATCTATTGAGAATAGACAACATAATTATAATAATCCATTACAATAATTCAAGACCCACAAATAAAATAACGAAAAATGAACAACCACTACAAACTAGTTTTTGTTCAACTTTTTCTAGTGTCTTTGAAAATAATAAACAGATTTCTATTCAAACAATACTTGAGTAGGCTACATTCAAGTATAAGAGTAAGTTGAATATTTTCATTTTTTAGAACGAGGTACATCCAAAGAACCAACAGATCTCGGAGTAATTTGTAGGCATAAATTAAACATACATATCAAATGTATTCAGGTCTTGTTAACTGGATCATAAATAAATTGCCCCCTTGAGCCCGTATCTATTGTGACCACAGACGAAGCTTTCTCTGACTGCATATGCTTATTAGGATAGTCAAATACAAGGTATAGATTTCTCATACTTCATCTTGGTACTCTACGGCTGTAATTCCAAAGCCCGGCTTGTTATTTCAACGATCTCATTTCAGATTCAAGTTATGAGATGATGATATTCGAGCAGACTCCTAAATGCTAACCAGCATACGACTACAATGCTTCAAACATGTGTTGATGACATACATCAACAATATGATGTAATGGAAAGTGAAGTATTGTACTGAAGAATAATTCCACTTTGTAGAAATATAGACGGTACTAATTTATACATTTTTTATTTGGAATATACTTATTAATAATGCTTTTATGTGAAGTAGGCTACTGTAAACTAATTTAGAATATCAAAATTTACTTGTCAAAGTGGTCATATAATTTTCAAAAACTGTAGAATGAAATTTATGATGGAAAAAAATATTTATTCATTCATTTATCTATGATATTGTAATATAGATCTACTATTTCCTAGCCAAAAGTAACTAAGCTACTCCTGATTCCTGATGTGAAATGTTCAAGGGAAAATATTGGATAAAGATAATTTTATTGATGAAAATTCTACATCTCCTTCTTCTTTTTCTTGTTTTCTATCATCTCCTTTATATTTTATCATTTTTTCAGTATTTTTACTTCTCATTCTTTTTGCACATGGTCCCTATTTCCCTCATTTTTTCAATGAGTTATTGTTTTTTTGGGTACTTTTCCAATTTCATGTTTGTCTTGTTCTTTTAGGATCGTTTTTTGAAAAAATTCCACAGCACTTATAGAGTAATCTAGACACCAACTCAACTCTTGTGACAGTGGAGTTACTAGTGGAGAACGTCTAGAAGTTGGTATTATGACAGTAAGATTAAAAAAACTTTAATATCACCAAAACTATTACCAATTTAACACGGAGCCCACTCCATTACACATAGTTAGTCAATAGTATCAAACGCTAGAACTACTTGATGCCTTGACCGTGATATTTTCTATCTTATGTAATAATAATTGAAGATGATGCTGCTTTCCCTGACAAATAACGATAGGCTGACAAAAGAAAGGACACAAAGGAATCGATGTTAAAGGATTGCTATCAATTGAGAAAAAAGTAAATTTGGACACAAGTATAAAAATATGAATTACAGATTCCTCATATTGATTTCAATTTTTTTCAAACAACAAGATTTACAAAAGTTAATTTTTTTCTCACATTCATTTTGTTCAGCTCTTAGCATAGTTTACACTACGCATGTTGATAGGCAAGTATTTTAATCCAAGTTACTTATTCCGTTTGAAAATTTAATTGTAGACATTTCATGATAAATTTTAATCCAAATTTTCTTAGAACAACCCAAGTAGCTTTGTCAAGAGCAAGCTTGCTTCTCTTGGAACGCAAGACACTTGTCTTTGAACTGGTATTGTGTCTATCATGCGTTATAGAATAAAGATGGAGTAAGGAGCAATAAGTTCTTACAGGTGTTCAATAAATTAGAATTGCATCATTCTACAATATTTTTGATGTCAATAAAAATGATGTACAATACGTAAAAATTAGTTATGTTAGGATTCAGAATTCGATCAGGCTTATTAGAAGGACTGGAGCATCTATCTAAGCAATCAAGGAAATAAGTCTCTTCAAGTATATTTGATCCTATTTTGGTTGAAAATGTTTCTATTTGAAATAGAACGTTTTGGTTACATATATTTTCGTTAACTACACTTCAAAAGACCACTGAAAATAGCTGCGCATGCGCAGAAGCCGTTGTTCGGTCTACTGAACATCTAGGCAAAGATTGTTACAGCGCAGTGGGTCCACACCAAGACCAAGCCTAGCCTAGGCTCACGCCGCTCAGCCTAAAACCTTCAACGCCTTATTCAGTTGCCTTATTCGGCAAGTAAAGTGACAAATGAACTCTAGTTAGCCACAATCGGTTGTTGCCTGCCAGCGCAGCGCAGTCAACATTTGACAAATGAAATCGCCACTTCCATTGTCTACGATAAATATTATTATTGCACACCTCCAGCTCACAACTCACAATAAAATGGAGAGGTTTGTTATTAGAAGGAGTTGAAAGAATCCTTCAGTTGGAAGAAAAATTAAATTGGTGATATAATACAAATAAAAAAAAATAAAAATATTAGAGCAAGGCCTTGTATGAGAGCAATTTATTTTACTATAAAATTTACTGTAGGTATATTTTCTAATGTTAGAAGTGTCAACGATCACAATAATAATAGTTCTTGCTGTAGGTGCACAGTTGATGCATTCCCATTTTGACACCTTTTTTATCCATTCCATAGTTTCATCGTTTTCAAAACTTTTTATTCCGTATTTTCTTTTCTATTTCATTTACATTTTGGTTTTAACCATTTTTCAATTTGCATAATCTCTTCATTCTATTCAAATCTTCATTGATGAATTGCCAGAAGGAAGACTTCAACACAAGTCACCCTCGGTTGAAACTCATGAAAATCACCAAACATTTTTAACCAGGTTTAATCCGTGTTATCGGATGGGCATGTTAAACTTTTGGTCCCGGCTGAACTATGACAATCCCATTGACGGCTTAAATTAAACATTCAGGACAGATGGGACTTTCTCCACCAACAAAAAGAGATATAAGCTCACTTGTTTCCCTTTCGATACATAGAAATTCTCATGCTTCATGAAAAACAAGTCAATGTAGGAATGAGAATCAAGTGCAATAACAATCATCAAAAAGAGAAGAAAAATAGACATTTTCTTAATTAATTTGTCAAACGTGCTAGGAGCAATATAATCATGTTAGTATAATCGTAATAATACTTTTATATAAAGTTTATTCTGAACTTAGTTCAAGAAAACCAAATTAAACAATGGAAGAAATGTGTCAAGAAGCAGATGGAATCTTACTCCTTTTTGTGAGAGATCCATGAATCCCAATAAAAATGATTATTTAAACCCTTGAATTATAAATAATGAATATTAAATCAGAAAATTTCCTTTTGACCACTATCACATCACATATTGTTCCTATCGCACTCCAAGCTCAGCCAACTAAAACTAAACCCATCAGAAATTCAACGTGGGACGAAAGATAATCGAACCAATGCTGCTCTTTCATCTCATATTCACAAAGAAATCCCATTACAAGAGTGATCACAGGACAATACTTGATCCATTCCATTTGAGTAAAGAAAACAACGTAATGAACATGAATGGAAACATAGATTTTCTTTATCAGAAAGTGCGAAATTGAATTTAGATTGGAGCAATAATGTGTAAGCGGGTGTGCGTGAGTGAGTGTGTTAGTCACGTATCCGATCAATTGGAGCGCGCTGGCATCGTAAATAAATATGGAATTAATAATAGCGGGCTAACCTAACCTTACCTAGGAGATTGGGGTCACACGGTATGTGCCGTGTATATATTATTTTATATGAGGAGTATGTGCTTGACAAGTACTGCACTTCATTTATTTCACGATCCCCACGCTAGCATGTAAAACATTACTTGATCTTAAATGCAGTGGCAACAAGTGAACTACGAGCAAATGTCGATAGAACAAGCGCAAAATGAATAGAAATTCAATAAATTGAGAATACATACGTAATTATAGAGTTAAAGCATCATTGTTCAGAACAAGTGCGATATGGGAGGAAATACTGAACCACAGAATTATTCATTTTTAATACAAATTAAAGGTGATCTGCGTTCTGGAATCGGTGAAATCATTAACATTTTTAAGTTAACAAACATGTAAATCCTATTGTAATCGAAAGTATACGAGATGAAAAAGGATAGTGTAGAAATATGTGGTCTGTTCAATGTAAGAACCAGTTGTAATTGATGATTTAACAGACATTGACATTTATTAAAGTATTTTTAACAATATTGGTATGATTTTTCATTTTTATTTTCAAGGTAGGTTATTGGTTTACTTGATGGCGTTCCAGTTTAGGCTTCCTATACTTCAGATCTTACCGCACTTTGAATATTTTTAATGAAAACAAAACAATAAAATCATAGATTTATGAAAAAATCAATATTATTTATCCTGCTATAAAAGAACGCCGATTGGTGATTTTAATAAGAGTTCTCAGATTTATGCAGAATTTTAATGGAAGACTAACGATGGATAAAGAAAGAAAAGAAAAATGAGTGAATACCGTCGCAGAACACCTCACGCCTCTTTGCTAATAGCTTCGTTCATGACCTACATGCCCCTTCTCCTTCATTCTCTTTCTCCCTCTGTAATGTGTTCTTTTTTTACTTCTTCCAAACTTGAATCAGTAGTTTCCAGCTCTACCACCACTCTAGAGTGTGACATACACGAAAATTAATGCAGCTTTAATCTGACATTGAAACTTGCTGTTTTGTTAATTGCTTGGATATAGTGCCAACTTATGCTAACTGCAACTGTGCTCATTTCTAGACGTCCAAGTTCTGCTGTAATTGCGAGTAAATGTACGATTAATTTAATGAGAATTATTGAACTAAGTTTTAGACATTATCTTATTGAATGGGAACATTGGATAAATAGGTTTCTATGCAGAAGTGGGGTTTTCATTAACTAACATTAGTTGATGTTTTTAAAGATAAACATTTTAGATTTTAGAATAGCTTACCGTATACGTCATGTTTCCATATTGAATAAATCAACTTGAAATTGTCACAAACAATTATCAATATTGATAAATTGGGTAGCTAGTTTCGGTTGTCACCATTATCAATATTTATTCAACTCATAAGTTTAGTAGACTATTAAGCTATAGTTTACTTGAGATTAGTGACAATGTAAAAACAGAACTAAAATATACATTTTTCAATAATGATTCAAGTAGTTAAACAGGACAATATGGATATTGAGATATTGTGAGCAGCTTCATCAATATTTGAGAGGTATTTTAAAATCGCTATGCAATCAGCTACATAACTGAGCAATACTTTTTTCCTTCAACAAAATGAATTTCAAAAACAGACGAGTAATATTTTTGATCAACATACTGAAGAGAATCCACATTCAACAAACAACTCCCCAATCAATGCCATAACACATCCTATTCAATTCCTCGTTAATTTAGTTATACGTTATTTAGTCTTGTGAGAAGTAACATTGTTAATGTGATGAACATAACCCTACTTTGGGAAATTTTAATGAACTCATTTTAGGAAGAGAAAAATAATTTTTTTAAAATAAAGTGGATTTTTTGACAATATCTCAAGTCTCTTCAAGTAAGAAGGGAATATTTTTGGGCCTGTGCCTGTTTCTTCTTTCTTGATAGAAGAAATATCAATTGAGGACGGTTTCTGAAGTTGCTCAGCCTCTTGTGGTGGTAATTCCTCAGCAGTAAAATGTAACAACGAAACAATTCGAACAATGCAGCGACGCAGCCAGGGTTCGTTTGGGAAATGATGACCGTAATGGTGCGTGTCGAAGTTAGGACAAAGAGGACGCATCAAGATCCATGGTGGAATTCAGATTGTGGTTGGGGGTGGAGGAGGAGGTGAAAGCCGGTCCATCCACAGGCAACGCCTCATCATTTATCAACCGTTTCAAACACCAGCAAGAATACTCTACACAAAATAAAATATAGACTAATTTTGAATAAATAGGTATAGTGTTATCAAGTATAGCTACAGGAAACTTACAGGTATTATAAAGCACATAGTATAGAAAATGAAATATATAGACACGATTATGAATAGGATGGTAGACTATTTTATTCAGGTACAGGGAACATAGCAGGCCTAGTATAGCTTGTAGTACTGTAAACAGTAATAGTGTGTGTTGGTGACAGAACAGTGCTATACATAACAGAGGATGCTACTGTAACGATTTGCCTGACGGGCTGCCTACCCATCGCCGTCGACTCACACTGTACAGTATGGTATGGTACCGATCAACAACTATAACTACTATTATTCTTCCATCATTTTATTTCTCTTCAGTTTTTTTTCACTACATCTTTGGTGTCATCATCATTAGGATTCTTACTACTTCTTTCTCTTGCTGTTAGATTCTACTTCTAGTTTTTTCACGTTAACGTTTTTGTTACTTTGTATTCATCTTCATCTAAAAACCTTACACAGTGGCTACAGTTACGGTAACCGTAGCTCCAGTTAGCGTTCCGGTAAAGTTATGACTTCGTTTGCGCATGCGCCAACAAACTTCGTTTGTCACAGCACTCATTACCGGAGCTTAGGTAAATACAGCTTGGTCTAAATACAGCATTGTAATGCTCTATTATATATCGATATACGCATTACAATGCTGTATTTAGAAAAGGTGAGCTTAGTGCGTATACGGTTTATGCGAATGTATGGTGTAGCATATCTGAATAGAGCATAATTATATTATTATTCAATTTCTGTAAATTGAACACCAACTGAAACTGAAAGTATCACTTCTGAAGTTGTTTCCTAATCTATCTTTCGGGGTTTCGGGTACAGAACCCCCCTACGCCCCCCTCCAACACAACAAAAAAAAAAAATCGGGAGTTCAGGTAATAAATAGCTTAGATCTATAATGATTCGTTTAAAGGCTTTTCGCATATCTTTTTCCTTAAACTTACTTTTTTTGGTCGATGTCACTTGGACTTACTTTTCATTACACCACCATGAGTACACCTATACCTCAATTCTTAATATACAAGCTCATCCTTCAATTCTTTTTTCTTTTCCACTACTATATTTTTTCAAATCCTGGAAGGATGTAAACTTCATGTAATGATTGAAACATTGAAACGATAGGATATCATAACCATGTGACCAAAAACCATCAACACCACAATGCACATATAAATAGCGGTAGCCGCGCATGCGCAAATGTTTACCGGAACGCGAATGGAGTTACGGTTACCGTAACTGTAGCCACAGCGAAAACCTTACCCTTACCCAACATTCTTCTTCTTCTTCTTTTCAAGTTATCACTAATTGGATCTGTTCTCCAGTTTCTGTTTTAATTCCTCAGGATTATTCCAACTTCACACTCTCCAACTTCATCTCTGTAACATTTCTCCATTGGCACAATTCTAATATGTCAAAAATATGTACATAAAGTACATATGAATAGAGTACAAAAATATGTCAATCAACGAGTCCGATTTCATATTTTTGCAATTAAGAAACGTTACATTGATGGTTTTGTGGATTACTTGAGAGAGGAGGGATGAATCAAATACATACGAGCCCCGAATCCACATTTCAAACAAAGGAATGTTGAGTAATTTCAAACCGTACCGCATATCCGTATTTGTATGCCCTATTTCTTCCTACGAGATTTGAAAGTGTATCGACCTCAGTCCCTTAACTTATTAAAAAATTTTACAACCAGACTCTCCCTTTCAGACTTCCAGACGTTTGATTTTATGGCCGCTTTGAAAAGGCGTTGAGACCATCAGAAAACAATAACCCATGTAAGAGTTTCGTTTTGGGAGGCCTACTTCCTTACGCAACCAGCGAAAAATACTTTCGCAACGTGTCGCAAATTGGGAGAGGTGATGGGAGGGGGGGGGTTGCTTTGGTGAAGATGGATCAAAATCTGGGTGTTCGATAAGAGAGCTGCCTAATGATCAACACTCACACTGCGGAAAGAGAAATTTTCACTTTTTTATGAGTCAGATTTAAGAGGTACTAAAACGCCTATTGCGTGATTGGCTCCGAATAATATGAGCTCCAATTGGGAAAAATATGACAATTGATGAAAAACGAATCATTTTCCCTTCTTTTCAAATTGAATAATATAACATTTCAAAATTAAAAACATTTAAAAATGAAACAAAATGAGCATTTGAATAATATTGAGGGAATGAGTTAAAATTCTATTGTGATAACAATCTTCTTAAAATCAAATTGTCCAAAGTAAAAAAGTGTTAATTAATCTTATTATTCACCTTTTAGACAAGACCGAACAAGGTGAAAAATTATTTTAATTCCATTTCAATGTTCTTGGAGAGGACAGTATACCATACGATTTATTTGTAAGGTTTCTCATGAGATATAATGAATAATCAATAGATATCATATTGATAGTATGGTTAGCATATTAATTTTTGGATGGTTGTAGAAAGTCATTGTGAATAATTCAATTATCCCTTAATTGTAGATTTATTATTATAACATTGTGGAAATTATAGTTTCATAATTTGCTATTGAAATTTTTAAAATTGGATTCTACTTTGGAGCCATATTATAAGGATAGAGTTTGTAGAGTGATTATTTATGTTGTGAAATTTTTCCATAATTGAATATGTTTTTTTTAATACCCAGCATGTCAGCTTTCAATAAAACAATATGTTATAAAGACCTACTGTGAAGCGCCCTTTAACCACACTTTATTAGTTGAAATAATGTACTCATACGAATTTGACATTACACTAACGACTAGGTTCAGCATATTTATTGAAAAAAATTCGAGCCCTCATTTTTTATACAAGAGAAAAACAGGAAATTAACACAGCTCTCACTCCCCTTGCTGAATGTTAGTCATAAGATGACAATCTGAACAATAAATTTCAACTAGCACAATACATGTAACCCACCCTGTTACTAACAGCCTACACAATTTATCCACTGCAGTCTGAACGGTTCCCAACACATGAATACCAGTTTATCGCACAATTTCCAATACTTTCCCAACATGTCAGCTCTCCTATCCCAATAAAACAATTCCAAGCCAACACAACAGAAAAGAGGTAAATGCGCGCCAACAGGCTGACCAGAGGTGGTGCGTGGAATTCTGCAGCCGGGCCGGGTCAATGGATGCTTTATTGGATCAAGAACGGTGCATGGTGCAGGGACTTGATATCAGCGGACTTAACTTATCCCCTTTCAAGACAACGCCCCTAACCCTAAACCTGTAAGTTCTGCCACCTACTCGCTTAGTAAGTACACACAGTAGTCACGCATCGTGTCACGTGATATTCTTCTTCTTATTTTTCCTCTACTTCTCCTTCATCATCACCATCACCATTTCCTTCTTCTCAACTTCTCTACTTATTAAAACTATTCATATTACTTGGGTATTATATTCTGGAGCACTTTCTTTCTCTCTTTTACTGATACTTGTCTCTTCTTCATCAATAATAGTCTTCAAACTTTAATAATCTTTTCTCCTCAATTTCTATCTAACTTTCACTTGAATTCTCCTCCCTGCTCTATACTTTGAGCAGATCCTGAGCCTCAATCTTCCCCATATCCTTTCCTAATGTTCTCAAGTTCCATACTCTTTCATCATGGTCATCTTTTCATCTTCACTCTGGTTCCACTTCTTGTGATCTTTGTCTATATCAACTTCTCTATCCTCTTCTTCTCTTCTACTCCACTTCGCCTTCTTCTATTGGTAATTCACCTCTACTTCAACATGTACTAAACTTATTCTATCCTTTCTTAGCCATTCTTCTCCAAATCCTCAATTTCCTCATAACCTTTTCCATATTTGTCCACACACCTTTTCATCCTAACATTGTCCACCTTCTTGCAGTGGGTGGGTTCGATTTAATCGTGATGCATATTCTCCTACACTGAGTTGTTCATTGCAGTAGCAACACGTTCCTTACTGGAATTGTGCACGCAACACGATTGAGACAACATACAACACACTAAATCCGATTTGGTTACCCAATTTCTAAAAGTGGAGGAACGCCTTTCCTAATCTTCAAGTAGTGCTCTAACAAGTATTCAAGCAGTATTATCTTCAAGTATTATTACTATAAGTATTATCTTCAAGTAGACAGACACACCTGGTCAATATGCACCAGTACAGATACATCTACAAGCGTGTGGTTGCTTGGTTGCGTATGTGAGTTACTATACCCTAAAATACGAGTTGATCGATACGGTCGGAATCTATTGATATGCGAATTGATGAGCACAAATTGTAGGACATAGATGAGATGTGTAAAGTGGATAGAGAAAGTGTCCAAGTAGTTACTCAAGTAGACCCAAGAAGTCATGAGCTGGTGAAGTAAATTTCAATTATGAACACAATTAACAAAATTATGAAAATAACTGAATTTTGGCTTGAAAAATATGGTTAATATTTTCATAGGCTGACGTTTTTTTGACGAAATTTAAAACTATGTAACATAAAAAATAAATGCAACAATTTTAAAAAAGGGTACTCAGATTTTAATTTTTCATTTCTATGAACATAAGCTTTTATTGCTTAATTTAATGCAATGTAACAAGAAATGTAATAAACTATTCGAAGAGTGTTATTACATTTCTTAAACTAGAAGGCCACCTGTTAACAGTTAATCCGTCGGATACATTCAATCACAATAATCTCTCCATAGCCAGCCTTAGTAGAGGTGATAGATATACGGAAGTCGAACAAAGTCAATTAATCCCACTTCTCATAGGTTCGAATTAAATTACATTGAAGAAGAGTGCAAAAAGATTTCGGTGAATTCGCATATATCCCCAAATTACAAGTTTATTTGAGATTTAATAAGTATTCTAATGGTATCAAAGTAGAATAAGTCATAAGAAACAAAAAATGACTAGCTAGAAGAGAGCGCAAAAATTATGATATTTATAGAAATACTACATCCCAAGACTATTTGCAAACAATCTAGTTTTAAAACAATATACGCCTAAAAAAAGAACTGAATCAGATGAGGAACAAATAACAAGTGTCTGAATACGAGAGTTTTACTTCTTAAGAGACAAAAGCGCCAAGGTTCTTTGAGTAGATAGCAGCAAGATATTACAAATTTCCTAGTCTTTCCTTATTAGAATTTTTAGAGAATTTCAATTTCCGAGGCTATTGAAACCAAACTAACCTCAAAACGAGCAAATCTGCTGGAAGAAAAGAAAAAGTTCCTCAAAAATTATAAAAAACAATCTGAATACGGGAGTATTCTCTGTTTCTGTGTTGAGAGAGAAAGGCAAGTGGCACGAAGACTTCGGGTAGATGGCAGCACTCTCCAAACTGAGAGTCCTCACACAGTACACAGTACACAGTACACCAGCCTACTCGATGTGTTGCAATATTGCATTAGGCCATTACGCCTGACGCCTGTCAATTATTGCACTGGCAGCGCAGAGCACTCTCTCTGTCGGCGAATTTCGCAGCTAAATCTGTGCTCTGCTGAATCATGCTGTATAACAGCTGAAATAATAATCTGCCGGTGTACCATAAGTAACTATCGATTTTCTATTCACCACTATATACAATAAGTTTCTGTAGAAGTAATACGTCTGATATTTTTGTCTGAATTTTCAATTTTTTTACTCGTCCAGTACAACGGGAGGTAAAAGACCTCCTGGTAGACCAATGTTGAGGTGGATGGATGCAGTTGCCGGAGATGCAAGAGTTGTTGGGGTCAGGAATTGGAAGCGTGCTGCCATGGACAGAGTAGAATGGAGGCAAGTATTAGAGGAGGCCAAGATCCGCTTTGAATTGTCGAGTCGATGATGATGATGATGATGATGATGATGATGACTAGTTCAGTAATTGAAGAGTGGCAATGGGTGTGGGTCTTTCCCACTCTTTTCTTCTGAGGAATGTAATTGCCTAGTCCAAATGTAACTAATTCAGCAATCCTTACTCATAGTAGACCTCTTGATTTGACTCACAACATTCCACGATCCATATATCTGTATTGTTATCATCCTTGCCCTATTATCAATAAAGTTGTTCACTTTTCCAATAAGTTTTAATAACGAATTCCATCAATCAAAACCTCGAGTCAACCATGCAAATTGAAGATTCTTAATATTGAATTTTATGTGAATTATGACATAATGTAAATTGTTGATGAGCAGCCGTCCTGTGAATTTTGGAAATGGAGGAAGAATCAAAAATACCAAACCCCTAAAAACATTAAAGCTGATGAATTGATGAGGACAAGCCTGATGTTGGGGCCTATTCTACATCCCCTGTGCCCTCAAGGTAAACGCCAACCCAAGCAGCCTTCCTTCAAATACATCGATCAAAAAGATTGATCCAGGTTTCCTGATGTGATTCGTTTCAAAACAACACGCCTCGTTCTTCTCTTCATGGTGTTCCCGGTGTCAGGTCTGCTATAGTGTACTATAATAATTAGATCTTAGGAGAAAGAGACAGAAGAATGGTTGGGGAGTGACAAGGCTTGCTATGAAGTGTCAAGAGACATAGAGAAATAAGAGAGAGCTGATGGTGAGAAAGCGTTTTATCACGATAAAAGAACATAACTTCAAGAGATTGAGAGAGACAAATAACGACGCTTATCCGATCGGACGTAATTTGGTAGGCGGCATAAGAAAAGAAAAGCCTGAAGAAGAAGTAGAAGCATCAGGTGAAGGAGGAAGAGAAGACGACGTGGAAGATGAAAAAGAGAGGTAGAAGAGCAAGAGAAGAAAGAAGTGAAAGATGCAAGAAGAGAAGGAAGAGAGGGAAAAAAGTAAGGGAAGGAAGAAGAGAAAGAAGCAAAGGGAATAAGAGGAAGAAGAAGAGGACAAGCAGAATAAGAAGAAGCAGATGTGGTGGTAGACGTGGAATTAGAGAAAGAAAATGAGAAGAAAGAGATGATGATGATGATGATGAAGAAAAAAGAAGAAGAGAAGAAGAAGAAGAAGAAGAAGAAGAAGAAGAAGAAGAAGAAGAGAAGAAGAAGAAGAAAAAGAAGAAGAAGAAAAAGAAGAAGAAGAAGAAGAGAAGAAGAAGAAGAAGAAGAAGAAGAAAAAGAAGAAGAAGAAGGAGAAGAGAAGACGACGTGGAAGATGAAAAAGAGAGGTAGAAGAGCAAGAGAAGAAAGAAGTGAAAGATGCAAGAAGAGAAGGAAGAGAGGGAAAAAAGTAAGGGAAGGAAGAAGAGAAAGAAGCAAAGGGAATAAGAGGAAGAAGAAGAGGACAAGCAGAATAAGAAGAAGCAGATGTGGTGGTAGACGTGGAATTAGAGAAAGAAAATGAGAAGAAAGAGATGATGATGATGATGATGATGAAGAAAAAAGAAAAAAGAAGAAGAAGAAGAAGAAGAAGAAGAAGAAGAAGAAGAAAAAAGAAAAAAGAAGAAGAAGAAGAAGAAGAAGAAGAAGAAGAAAAAGAAGAAGAAGAAAAAGAAGAAAAAGAAGAAGAAGAAGAAGAAAAAGAAGAAGAAGAAGGAGAAGAAGAAGAAGAAGAAGCGGTATAATAAGAAATATTAGTGGAAGAAAATATTACACCGTGTATTGTAACCACCTAACCAACTGCATGTGCCTTGGAGATGGAAAGTCAGTTGTTAGTCTGGAGTCTAGGAGACCCGAAAAAGGTATGAAGAAATAGCTAGCTACATGTACAACCAAGACGAAAGAAGAGAGAGAATACAAGACGATGAAGATAATGATAGATCGTGCTCTTATTCCGCTGTGTCACTCAATCATTGCGTCTCTCAGTCATTTCTGTTCCCTTCCTTTCATCCGTTCTCACATTACTCTCCATCCTCCATCCGTTCGTCTACCTACTTTCTCCACCACTCATTCTCACCCCCCCCTCCTACCTATCACAGGTGTGACGCAAGCTCACGACGACTATGGTCACCGACTCTCTCACAAACACTCTCTTTCTCTCTATTAGCCTCTCTCACTCCAACTGCCATGCATTGCGCTATAGGAGTGACGTCACCATTTCTTTATGACCCAGATTGTGCCTCATTATACTGGTTTCGTCGTTAAGTTTTTTCTTTCACATCGTTCCATCGCATTTCAATAAGAAGAAAAATCTACAGACAATCATCTCTCACGACCGCCAAACCATTTCAATTGCAGCATTTCGCTGCCAAAGATACAAGTTCATGAAGAACTCAACCCAACAAACTTCGCAGCACACAGGTTGTTGTAACAAGTCTTTACTCAAATATATACATCTTGCTCTATAATACAGGTATACATAGATTCTAGATCTAGAATACAGGAGGTATTGATTCTAGGTCTATTGTAGTATGGTCTATGAACACTATACCGTCCTCAGTTATAAGTAAATGCAATACTTACAGCTGTTCACAAAACCTAAACATGACAAATAATAATTTAATGTACATGTATATACCATACATCTGTAACATATAAATACAGATTCTGGAACTATATATTATTTAGACAAGAATATGAATACCATAAATATAGAGTTATGATTGAGAAGCGAGAGAGAAAGGTTGTTTTTGTGCGGGCGCTCTTTTATCTAGCAACTGACAGATAATAGCTTGAAAATTTCGATTACAGTGAACAGTGCTTCTTTTAAATATTGTATTCTACTTATTATACTTCGTCTTCACATTCATTTAATTTAAAAGCTGTTATTAGTGTAATATCACAGCATATGTTCAAAAGTGTGTTGGAGGCTGTAACTGCTCTATCGAAAATGTCTTGTAAAAATAAAATATATTCAAAATCGGTGCGTGATGCTAATAACGATTCGACCACCTGCAATGACTGTCATGCGAGTGTTCATGCCAAGTGCGTAAATCTCACGATGGACGATCTCAAGTATATGCAACAGAATAAGAAAATCTGGCGGTGCGAGGATTGCTCCAAGAGCGGCGTAGAAGCATAGCGTTGGAAACTACAGCGGCTGAGGGTGAGTTAAGCTTGCAGGACGTTGTTAGGTTGTTGAACAGCATACGTGAGGATCATAAGAGACTTGAAACCGATCTAGGTAACTAGATTGAGGCGTGTCATCAAGCAGTAGATCAATTAGCAAAGGACTACAAACTCCAAAGTGATAGATTGAACAAGTGTCTGGGGGCTGTTGAATCACTTAAGGGGGAAATTTTTCAGTTGAAAAACGAAAATTCTACTCTAAGAGAGCAGGTTGAAGATCTCGAGCAATATTCCCGGATTAACATGCTTGAAATGAAAGGAATTCCTCAAGAACCCAATGAAAATCTGGGGTCAATAATAAGCAAGATGAGTGAAGTCCTGGGTCACAAGTTGAGTACGGATGCTATCGATGTCTGCCACCGAGCGGGAAGGAGGATGACGTCGGAGGAGGGCAAGGTATTATCACGTGAGGGACCGGCGCCTATTCTCGTCAAATTCGTCAAGCGGACGGATAAGGAGGCGATTCTCAACAAGCGGAGAGTGAAGAGGGATTTCTCTACTAGACATATGAATCTCCAGATGGACAACAGCATATACATAAATGAATGTTTGTCACCAAGCCGGAAAAGGCCGCTGCGAGGAATGCTTGGAAAGCGAAACAATTCAAATATCTGTGGATCAGAAACTGTAAAATACTGATAAGGAAGGAGGAGGGTGATAGAATTAAAATCGAGTGAGCAGGAACTAATTTAAGGTATGACTTACGAACTGATAATGATGATTTTTCTGGTTGTATAAATAATCGTTTCTCATAAATTATCTATTCCAATATAACAATGAAATCTAATGGAGATTGTAATTATTCATCAAAACATTCGAAGTATGCGACAGAATTTTGATAACTTTCTTGCCAGTGTAATGCAGTTTCAGATGAAAATGAAGCTAATTGTTACCAAATTGATGGGTATACAATGGTAGGTTGTTAATCATAATTACCGAGCCGGAGGTACTGTAGTTTATTTGAGTAGAGATGTAAAATGTGAGACAAAAAAGGTTGATTTTATTATCAGCTGACTGTATTTACTGTCAGTGTTCATGCCAAGGCTCATCTTTTTCGTTCTTGGCGGTATATAGATTACATCTATATTCACCGGGATTGTATATAAACGAGATAAACGAATTCCTGATAGAACTGAATGAGATTGAAAAATATCCTAAACCATTCTTCGTTATTGGTGATATAAACTTAAACCTATTATCTAATGAGAATATCGTAGATGAATATAGAATAATTATGAGTTCTGTTGGATTTGATTCATTGATAAATGAACCCACAAGACTAGTTAACAATACAGGATCGTGCATCGATCATGTTTTTGTTCAGTTCACCAAGACTTGATTAAATAATAAAATAAAGGATATAGAAACTGAAATTTTACATTTAGATATAACCGATCACTCATTGATAAAGATAGGAGTACAATACGAAAAACCAATTATAAATCAAATTACATCAAATGAAACAAACAGGAAAAGTAGAATATACCACAGAAAGCTTAAAAACATATTAGCAGCAACGGTATGGAATAATGTTCTAGGAGAAACAGAGAATCGTAATGTTGAAACAGCATGGAAAAAATTTATTACATACTTGCAAAAAACAATTAACGAAACTGTAACAACTAGGGAAACTATAAAAAATAAGGGGTTAAAACCAAGATCAGAGTGGATTATACAGAAATTAATCAATAAAATACAATTTAAAAATTCTCTATATAAAAAATATCAAGAGCAACCAAATAATCCGATAAATAAGAGAAAAATATTTAAAATATAGAAATAAATTGAGAAATGAAATACGTATTTCCAAACAAGATTATTTCTCAAAGCTATTCGAAACTTGCAAAAGCAATACTAAAGAACAATGGAAAATTGTAAATAGATTGTTGGGGAGGGGGGAAAAAATAAAGATAATTGAACAGATAACACTTCAAAACGGTGAAACGATTGAGGTAGCTGATAGTATAAATAAGTACCTACTTTCTTACTATTGTAGAGAATAATAGATCTAAATTAGGAAACAGTTTGCAACATCAAGTACTGGCTGATGTTTTCCCAATACAATATCAAGCTGGATCTATGTTCATCCAGCCCGTGAATGCAGAAGTGATGCAGGTCATAATAAAAGATCTCAATACTGCACCTGGAGTGGATGGTATCTCGACTCAAACAATTAAAAAAATTCTAGATCACATCCTAGACGTTCTAGTTGAGCTCTGCAATCTGAGCTTCAAAAAGGTGTTTTCCCCGAAATATTAAAAAAATCCGTTGTAATCCCAATTCCCAAAAGTATCAGAAACATAAACATTGATAACTTTAGACCAATAACACTATTATCAATATTCGCTAAAATACTTGAGAGGGTGATGAAAAACAGGATTCTGAACTACTCAAATTATAAAAAATTCTTTAGCAAGAACCAATTTGGATTCCTTCAAGGTAGAGGTACTGAGGAGGCAATGGAAACTTTGCTATCCAAGGTAAATAACAGTTTCAATGAAGGCTTGAAATGCTCGGCAATATTCCTGGATATTTCGAAAGCATATGATTCCATTGAACACGATTTGCTTTTGGAGAAGCTAGAGAAAATAGGCATAAGAGGAGAGGCAAATGAATGGTTTCGGAGCTACCTTAGAAATAGATTCCAACAAGTAAGGCTAAATAGTGAATTGAGCGACTTGGGGTTAGTTAAGTACGGCATACCGCAGGGATCGGTTTTGTCAGCAGTTCTTTTCCTAATTTATGTGAATGACCCCTATGCAATGGAAAGCTTTTGGGTGAAATCGTATCCTTTGCGGATGAGACGGCTATTTTCTACAACGGCCAGAATGAATTAGCAATACATGCTAAAATGCAAGAAGATATTAAGTGTATTCACTGGTGGTTTTGTAGGAATAAATTACTGCTCAACGCAAATAAGTCGAATTTAGTTCATTTCAGGCTCAAAAATAACAAATTGAATAATATCAAACCCAATCGCTGATTATAATGTACGCTATAGAAATAGAGTTCAATTACATAGACCTAGGCTTCAGCAATAACAGAAGATTTTTCAGATGTGTAGGTGGTAAGCTTTACAATGCCTTGCAACCTGACTTACAGGAGTGTCAATATAGCCAAATAGTAAAGGCCAGATTAAAAAAAATCATTGTTGCGATTGATGATACGCAGTTGTTTTTATGAAGGTTTTCATGCTCGAAAGTTGATATTTTGTTTTTCATGTTTGATTTAGTTTTTGTATGGTTGGGGATTTGAATTATTTATGTAATTATATTGTGTCATAGCACTTCTATTTTGCATGGCTTCATCTGTTGACTGAAGAATCGATAATTATCATTTGGAATGTGCTGCCCGCACGGAGAACTGTTTAAATTGCAATATGATTCATTATTTTAGTTTCAATTTTTTTTCTCTTGATTCTTTTTTGAAATTTTGTAGTTTCTTAAGATTTTGTATACTATTAATGTTAGACTCTATATACTCCTTCTTTCATTTTTTTCTATCTTTTGTTTGATCATTTTCTATTGTGATTAAATATACGAAAAAAGGCCTTACACAGATTGATTACCTTTGATTACCTTGATTACCTTTGGGGCTTCATTTAGACTATGATGATAAACATGTATTGTGCATGCGTGGGTGTTTGCTACACCAGTTACGTTATTTTATTTCAATTTGTTTGTAAAATGTTTGTTTTTGTCGAATAAATTATTATTATTATTATTATAATTATTATAGGTATAGTGAGATGTTGCATGATTCGACCATTACAAGACTTTTAAAATCGAATGATAGCTGAGAGATTGGAGGACTCAAAGCTCATCATCGTCCATGTTATGATGATGACACAATCAACAATAATATTTTGAAATAGCAACATTTGAGTCAATTTGGAAAGCGAATGATTGTGAAGTATTTCATGTTATACTTCCAGAGAAATTATCTCTTATAATCACCGTGTATAACTCTGCACGTGAATAAGTTGGTATTCCACAATAAGCACCCATGAAAAAAAGTTCAAGAAAAACCGCATGAATTGTTATAATATCAAACCCAATCGCTGATTATAATGTACGCTATAGAAATAGAGTTCAATTACATAGACCTAGGCTTCAGCAATAACAGAAGATTTTTCAGATGTGTAGGTGGTAAGCTTTACAATGCCTTGCAACCTGACTTACAGGAGTGTCAATATAGCCAAATAGTAAAGGCCAGATTAAAAAAAATCATTGTTGCGATTGATGATACGCAGTTGTTTTTATGAAGGTTTTCATGCTCGAAAGTTGATATTTTGTTTTTCATGTTTGATTTAGTTTTTGTATGGTTGGGGATTTGAATTATTTATGTAATTATATTGTGTCATAGCACTTCTATTTTGCATGGCTTCATCTGTTGACTGAAGAATCGATAATTATCATTTGGAATGTGCTGCCCGCACGGAGAACTGTTTAAATTGCAATATGATTCATTATTTTAGTTTCAATTTTTTTTCTCTTGATTCTTTTTTGAAATTTTGTAGTTTCTTAAGATTTTGTATACTATTAATGTTAGACTCTATATACTCCTTCTTTCATTTTTTTCTATCTTTTGTTTGATCATTTTCTATTGTGATTAAATATACGAAAAAAGGCCTTACACAGATTGATTACCTTTGATTACCTTGATTACCTTTGGGGCTTCATTTAGACTATGATGATAAACATGTATTGTGCATGCGTGGGTGTTTGCTACACCAGTTACGTTATTTTATTTCAATTTGTTTGTAAAATGTTTGTTTTTGTCGAATAAATTATTATTATAATTATTATAGGTATAGTGAGATGTTGCATGATTCGACCATTACAAGACTTTTAAAATCGAATGATAGCTGAGAGATTGGAGGACTCAAAGCTCATCATCGTCCATGTTATGATGATGACACAATCAACAATAATATTTTGAAATAGCAACATTTGAGTCAATTTGGAAAGCGAATGATTGTGAAGTATTTCATGTTATACTTCCAGAGAAATTATCTCTTATAATCACCGTGTATAACTCTGCACGTGAATAAGTTGGTATTCCACAATAAGCACCCATGAAAAAAAGTTCAAGAAAAACCGCATGAATTGTTATAATATCAAAACTACTGTTATACTACTCAAGAGTAATAAAACAGTAATAAAACTATCCAAGATAGGTCACAGAAAAAAGAAGGAACAATTCGTTGTTCTCTGTGGTTAGGTGAATGATCGAGTTGGTGTGTTAAAGCTGAGACATGCCCTGCTACTCCCGTTGGAATGGGTGATCATCTCTCACCTCATCCTCACCATCCACCATCCCCCAGCCATCACCAATGCTTAAGCCTCAATTGAGTTGGCATCACCCTCAACAAGAAAATATAGAAATAAAGTACAAGGGTGAACTTCAACTATAACAAGAGACTCGAATCAGAATGTTATCACAGCTGAATGACTGCGTTCCGTGGTGCTAATTGAGGTTAATTCGGTTTGTTTCATGCTGGTCCGAGTCGAAAATCACAGCTTGCGTAATAAAAGGCACCACACCGCCATTGTCCTTGAAATCTATCGTAATCTATTCGCTTTGCTTGGCATTTCTACCACTGTCTCGTTCATTATAAGGCCAAATGACAGACAGCAGACACCTATGATAACTGTTGGCTGCTCACAAATACCTATAGACAGCTCATACTTATTATAGTCGTACAGATATGATAGCTGACAATGCATTATGACATTTCTATAGGTGTAATTGTCCCCCATGCTTCAAATAACATGGCTACAGTGAGATTCACTTCAAAATGTCATAATTATGTTGAATGGTGAGCAGTGCTGTTATTATCTACAGGGAATGCTGACAATATAAAGTAAATTCAACTGAAGTTGATTATTCACTGGTATCGTATAATTGCGACCGCATTACACTCACAAAAAACTAAATTTCTGACACTTGATGATTCGAATTTCTAAAGAATTGCATGGGAAGGAAGAGACTGAAAAAGTATTCCGTCAAAAATTTAACATTGAATGATTTGAAATATTTCTGAAACCGATATTACATTCCAGAGATCAGAACCTGCAAGATTGAGGAATGTGGAACAAAAAAGGTTTTCTTTTTCAAGAAAAAAATATTCCAGCTCAACTTATTTTCTGATTTAGAAATTATTCACACACTACTATGACTTTAATTATAAAGATAATTCTATATGAATCACTAATTATTTTGGAAATATCTTATATAATTTGAGAAAAATTGACAGAAAATAATAATATATAATGTACCTGAATTTTCACTCCTTGCATATGAGAAAACTAAGCCATTGGGTCCTTAGAATAGGTTTCTCAACATAATAATAGAATATGGCATAACATTCTATGCCCGAAATCAATTATAAATAACAAATAACCATACAAAGCAAATAGAGCAAGAAAGTGTGAAAGGTGATTATAACGAACATCAATACTCAAAAATCTGGTGTGGCGCACTCACACAACTATCCTTGCCGTTATGAAAATTGATCAACTGACGCTAGTGTTCCCGAGCATCTAAATTAGTCTACTATTCGAAGATCTAAGCCAGCCGGTGACAGGACAATAACGCTGCAGACACATGAAGTCTGCTATGTTGCTATCTGTTCATAGTGAAAGATTTAATAGAATCAACACTTGCCAACAGTTTGCAAATTGAATAATATTATTTTCTCGAACTTGGAGCTTATTTCCAATTTCAGGTGAAAATGTTACTGGACATTAATTGTAGAGATTTTCATGCCCAATCTTTTCCACTTGGAATTTTTTGTTTAAATTGTATCTGAAGCCTGATAATTGAGAATCTGAAATCAAACTTTGCATAGATGGGGCAGAGCTCCTGGAATTTTCACAGATATGGGACTAGTGGCAGTTGCTAGAGCTTATCAATGACTTTTTTAGGTATAAATTTGATCAAAATCGTTGGAGCCGTTTTCGAGAAAATCGCGAAAACCCTGTTTTTGACAACATTTTTGTCATTTTAGCCGCCATCTTGAATTGCATTTACTCGAGATTGTTCGTGTCGGATCCTTATAGGGGAAGGACCTTGAGTTCCAAATTTCAAATCCGTTGATTGGGAGACGAGATATCGTGTACACAGACGCACATACACTCATAACAACACACACACACACACACACACACACACACACACACACACACACACACACACACACAACACACACACACACACACACACAGACCAATACCCAAAAACCACTTTTTGGGACTCAGGGGACCTTGAAACGTATAGAAATTTAGAAATTGGGTTACCTTAATTTTTTTCGGAAAGCAATACTTTCCTTACCTATGGTAATAGGGCAAGGAAAGTAAAAATCTGGTGTGGCGCACTCACACAACTTTCCTTGCCGTTATGAGAATTGATCACATGACGCTAGTGCTCACGCGCATCTCTTCACAGTGAATGATTTAAAAAAATCAACAGTTGCCAACAGTTTACAATTATTGAATAATCACATTTTCCCGAATTTCGAGCTAATTTCCATTTTTAGGTGAAAATGTTACTGAACATTAATTGTAGAGATTTTCATGCTCAATCCTTTCCACTTGAAATTTTTTGTTTAAATTATATCTGAAGACTGATAATTGGGAATCTAAAATCAAACTTGCATAGATGGGGCGGAGCTTCTGAATTTTTTACAGATATGGGACTTGTGGCAGTTGATAGAACTTCTCAATGACTATTCTATGTAAAAATTTGATCAAAATCGTTGGAGCCCTTTTCGAGAAAACCTCGAAAAACACTGTTTTTGACAACATTTTCTCCATTTTAGCCGCCATATTGAATTCCATTTGATCGTGACGGATCCTTATAGGGGAAGGACCTTAAGTTCCGAATTTCAAGTCATTCTGTTAATTGGACGATGAGATATCGTGTACACAGACACACATACACTCATACACACACACACACCACACACACACACACACACACACACACACACACACACACACACACACACATACAGACCAATACAAAAAACCACTTTTTTGGACTTAGAGGACCTTGAAACGTATAGAAATTGTGATACCTTAATTTTTTTCGGAAAGCAATACTTTCCTTACCTATGGTAATAAGAGGGGAAGGAAAGTAAAAATCTGGTGTGGCGCACTCACACAACTTTCCTTGCCGTTATGAAAATGGATCACTTGACGCTAGTGGTCACGCGCATCTCAAGTCTACTATTCTAAGATCTGAGCCAGCTGGTGACAGTACTATAACGCTGGAGACACAAGAGGTCTTCTATTTCTTCATAGTGAATGATTTGATAGAATCAACAGTTACCAACAGTTTGCAATTATTGAATAATCACATTTTCCCGAATTTCGAGTTAATTTCCATTTTTAGGTAAAAATGTTACTGAACATTAATTGTAGAGATTTTCATGCTCAATCCTTTCCACTTGAAATTTTTTGTTTAAATTATATCTGAAGACTGATATTCGGGAATCTAAAATCAAACTTGCATAGATGGGGCGGAGCTTCTGAAATTTTTACAGATATGGGACTTGTGGCAGTTGATGTGGCATCAATGACTATTTTAGGTATACATTTGATCAAAATCGTTGGAGCCGTTTTCGAGAAAATCGCGAAAACCCCTGTTTTTGACAACATTTTCGCCATTTTAGCCACCATCTTGAATTGCATTTGATTGAAATTGTTCGTGTCGGAAACTTATAGTGTACGGACCTTAAGTTCCAAATTTCAAATCATTCCGTTGATTGTGAGACGATATATAGTGTACACAGACGCACATACACTCAAACACACACACACACACACGCACACTTCTACAAACCACTTTTTTGGACTCAGGGGACCTTGAAACATATATAAATTTAGAAATTGGGGTACCTTAATTTTTTCGGAAAGCAATACTTTCCTTACCACCTATGGTAATCGGGCAAGGAAAGTAAAATGATAAATAAATGATAAATATCTAACAAAGCAGACAGGACTGAGCAACCCAAACCCAAGAATTAGAATAACAAGGAATACACAACGCATGAGCTCGAAGCAGGAAAGCCTAAATCACTTGGAATGTACCACAAGCTCTTAACAAATTCAAACTCTTGTAAAGTTTGTTGTATCCATTTGTTCAATTGATCCACGTCCGATAACTTTCAACTACCCACACCAACAATTTGACAAAACCTACGCGACACCACTATATTGGAAATAATGCAATACCATATGGTATCATGTAATGTAAAAATGTAACATGAACCAGTGAAGGCAGTTGATTTGTTTAGACTAAAAGCCAAAGCCTCCTGTCATGCAGAGCAGAGCAGAGGCTGTTGTCCTCTCAGTTGGCTTTATCTTGAATGGGGTTCATTGTACCCAACCCAAGTGTTAAGACTTGGAGATTCAGCTGGTGTTGAATGAATGGGTTGAGACTACTATAGCAAGTTTCACTTTCGAAATACTTCTGACACGACTAAATACAATCGGGAAGAGAATGAGAGGAGTTAAAAGAAAGCACTGTATCGTTGGACATGGAAGTAAATTTTTCAAACAGATATTTAATTTAGAAGAAACATAATGGCTCTCAGAATTGATTGCAAGGAATGATTCAAAAGAGAAATTACATGAAGAAAACAACTGAAAATGTCATTTACATATAAATGCTAGTTGGAAATTGTGTAAAAATTCAGGGATTGAAAATATAAAATGTCAGATTAGACGATTTGGGGAGGGATATTGAGAATATAAAATGAAGTCATTTCTCTATTTTTCACCAGTGTGAGTTGAAATGGTTATTATTGTCGACAACATTACCAGTCACAGATCATTACGACAAAAAATTAATCTTTCAAGAATCTATGACAAGAAATGTTTCTTTGGATTAAAGATTTTTGAACATTTCAGCCTTTGGTTTCCCATTCAAAGGGTAAATGCTAAGAAATGAGAGCTGTATGAATCATCAGAAATACAATCCTGGGAAAATATCGTTCAATTAAAAGTCATTCTGTTACTGGTCATACTTAACAACATTTTTTAATTTAAACGTCAAAAAAGTCGAATTTTTAATTCAAATCTCTTAGGCTTATCTCTATGGAACACAAATATCTATCTTTAGCTGACCCATAAACCGCTTAAACGAATTGTCGACACATATCAACTTGAACTTTACAGCTTACAGTCGTCAATAGGCAGGCAGGCGATCGCTCATCAAGGCCGCACTTGCATGCAAAACAACGGTGATCGACCATTCAAAATGCTATAAACTGCAACATAATTTTCAGTTGGGCAGACAGCAGCGAGCAGAGACGCGACGCAACAGGCGACGTTGTCATTGAAAGTGAAAACTTACGGTTACAAAACAGCCGCCGATTGGCAAAGGTGAGTAAGCCGGCTAAAAAGAGGAGAAGAGATGGTGAAAACAGTACTGGGGTTTGATAGAGATTTAAATGAAGACCTTGACAAGTAGCGTTGGACTAGAACGAGTACAAGGACGCCCAATTATGTGTCAGTGTGTCAGAGTGAGGGGGAAGTCACCGATCGAGCGAGAGCGAAGATTGATAACAAACACGACACGAAGAAGGAGTGATAGGGAGGAAAGGGTGACTTGGATAACATTGGCACTAGTGACCTAGTTGGACGGCCCCTTTATCAATAGAACAAGGGAGGAGGGGGAGGAGGTGATAAAGAATGAGGAGGAGGAGGAGGAGGAGGAGGAGGAGGATGAGGAGGAGACCCACCATCGCGAGATGTGCTTATCTCAGTCGACATAACAGCGTCAGTCACCTATCTGTGTCATGGTCAGTACTAGACCCACTGCACTAGACCCACTTCTGCATCTAATACACTCTTGATGGTGTTTTATTTTTTCATTGATGTTTGAAAGTGGTTGTGCAACATCTATAACGGCTCCATAATCAACATTGATAATGATTCATGTGTTGATAGGATGCCGGCCTGCTATTTGGAGAGTGTTACATTTTGAGTAATCAGATTTGACTGATATATTTTTGAAACTTCTTAATTGTACCATAACTTTATATAACTTGAAAAAATTGAAAAAAAACTATTTATATTATCCTTCATCAGAAACAAGCCCAAAGGTCTATTACCTGTTTGGGTTACCTGTTTCATATATTATTGCAATAATAAATTATTCAGTATAAGAACTTCACAATGGATATAGTAGAATGTTATAATCTCCAACTCATTTGATAATTTCCATATATTATGTAACAATGGTCTCTCCTCTTCTGTGTAATAAAAAATGTCAAATAATCATAATAACTTTATTCTAGAATGCTATGCTTAATTTTAGTCGATAACGATTTTCAATTATAAGATGATAAACTATAATATTCACAGTATGTGTATAGTGTGAATAGATTTTGAGATAGGGTGACCAGATTTTGAGATACTGATAACGGGACGGCCATACAACCCTTAACTATGTGTCGATACTCTTTACATAGGTTAACCCACGGTATATAGAAGAAGACGATAGGTGTCACGCGCATGATTATGCTAAATTTCCGGTGTAGCTGACGTCATTTTATATCCAATCATCTGCTTTTAACAAATAAGTTTCATAAATTGCCAATAGGTGTTGAAAAAAACCTCGGTTGGTGGCGATGACGCAATATAGCTGGCTGGCCACTGCGCACACTTTTCGTGACCCCTACCGTTTCATCTAAATACCGTGGGTGAACCTTTGAAAAAACAACGTTTTGACCAGTGATGTTGATAGCCCATTGAGAGCAAGTCACCCACTGATCTCATAACTATGTTTGTCGGACTTCAATCTAAGATAAGAATGACAAAAAAATAGCTTGACTGGAGTGCCCGAGTCTCCAAAATAAATCCTTTGCCAGATGTTATGAGAATACTGCACTTATATACGTATAATTCTTTATATCTCGTTTCGGATCAAGGAATTTACAGGTACTTCTGTATAATATTTGATAACTGATCAAGTATATTACACCAATTGCAAGGATCTCAGTGGAAAATATATTAGCAATTAAAATCTTATAAAGAATACTGTCATTGATACTTTTATTTTTTGCAAGACTACATTGAATTTCTACTATTTCTCATAAATGTTCTGTAAAATCTACACTATTCAGCTTTCACAACTGAGTGAGATACTGCAGAGATAGATAAAAGTAGACCTTCAAAAAATGTGAGTAGAAGAGTATAACACTTTACCGTTTACAAAAACCGGTAATATAACAGTTTAAACTCTAATACCTAATTATTCCAAACTCATGCATAACTTCACCGAAATTGCAACAATAATTTTCGCCAAGTGACACCAGCAATGATTCATGGCTCGAATCCAAACATAACCTACGATACAGCGGTCTAGTTTCCAACTTTTTAGCAAGAGATAAGAATAGACAGCGGCTAGGGCAACGTAAACATTACTCGTCTAATTTTGTCTAATTGCACTAACTTTTGGCCATTACTTACTGATAACGGAATCAGTTACCGTCAATAAATAATTTCTTTTTGGACTATTAATGATGTTTTATTATCAGCAGCTTTGAAACAGGTGTGAAGGACGAATGAAAAAAAATAGAATAAAATGTGAATATCCTTTATTAGGCGGAATTAGAACTTTCATGTTCTCTCTACCACTCAACCTTGAAAAAAAAATTAAAAATGTATAACTGATACTGCTTATTAGAAAACTGGAAAATATAATAGAAAATTAAGGATAGATGAGAGAATGGAAAAGAGAGAGATGGCAAGAAAATGATGAGAGAGAAAGAGAGCGTGAGAGGAGCAAGTGACGTTTTTTGCGAACGCGATGACCTAATAAACGACTTGAGATCGCGACCTTGCCCCTCTTCTGAGTCCCCCGCACCCCCCGGCTAACCTGGCCGACTTGAGTGTGCCCAGTCACAGTTATGTTGCTAATTGAACCAGTACAGCTAATAATGCAATCATTATTATGGGTGTCGCGTCTCATTCTCAGTCAAGGTTTTGAAAATTATTCATGGTGGTGCCAGATGTAGAGTAAATTTTTTTCTCAACAAGTTAGTAGGCTAACTAAACTGAAATTTACGGTAAAACTGCTACTGGAATCTAAAAAAATTGAATATAATGGATACATTTTTGATAAATTTGGATGCCAATTGTAATAAGAAATGTATAACTGTTTACAAACATTTATTTTGTCTCAAATATAACGATCATACTGCTTTCATTACATAGGAGAGAACTGGGTCACAATATTATTATTTACAAAAATATCTAACCTCATTGCATTTGGAGTGAAATAACTGGAAATTGAAATAACGAGATGGAATATGTGAATGAATGACTGAAATTGAAGATGAAATGTAGGTGAAAAATGAGATGCAGTAATAATTGCATCTCATAGTAATAATGCAGTTTGAATAACAAATGAGTACAGTCAGAGAAAACTTGTTTCATTCTATGGTACAGTATATTAATTGTCAGATACATTTCAGAAACTATAATTTTCCAAGCGTAAAATTCACCAATCCTATGAATTTCATCTAAAACAACAGTTTGTAAGAGGTTATGTTGTTTGCAGAATATCACAGTTGGAAAAATAACAAAAATATTTATGAATATACTTGAATAAAGTATGCTGATGATTTGATTCTGCTTCTCAAAAACTATTTATAATTTTGCATGAAGCTTGAATGCATGATATCAGCTGAAAAGCTTAAAAGCTGGCTGGCATCCACCATGTGGCTCTGGCATCCTGAATAGTGATGAAAGAATCTCACATTTACAGTAAACCAACAGTTTCAATGTTGGATTGCAGGATCTCATAATGGAGGGTGGAGGGTGTACACGATATGGATGTTTTTGATATCAGTATTGAAGACAAATTATCTTGGAAACTTCATCTTCGTAACTTGAAGAACATATTTGTTGTGCTTCAAAATTATTGAAATTTTCCTTGAATGATAATCTCTAATAGATTCATATAGGTTAACAAATAATACCAATATTTTGTTCTTTTTCACCACTTTTTGTATAGGATGGTGTTCTAAAGTGGTTCGTCTGACTCTTATTGAGGTATTTAAAGTACAAAAATGGACTATCAGAGTGATGATTGGAGAGTCAATGACAAATAGTAGTCAGCCCAACTACAAACATTGAAAATTCTGAAAGTTAATACTTCACCCTGTGGTTATATTGTGGAGGCTTTTAACTTTGAGAAGAAAAGCATATTTCTTTAATGTAGCAATGATTTTCACTCATACGACACAAGAAACGTCCATAGGAGTATGTTAAGAGATGAAGAGTCATCGGTGCACCTTCTACAAGCGAAGCATCAGGAAGGAGTTCGGGTGTACAATTGTTCAATATTTTGCCTGAATCCTTGAAGGCCTTCAATGAACATTTGTTCAGAGCTAGATTAAAACAGTTAATTGCAAATTCTTTCTATAGAATGGAAGAGTTTATATGTTATTATTCTGTGTCAGAATTCTTTTTTTACTTTTTAAATTTTTACAAGCTCCAGATCTCCCTGAGGAGATTTACAAGAGGGCAGTGGATGCAATTAAATCTAGCTTTACCGTATGTAAACTGTTCTAGTATGCATATGAACTACCAACATACCACCAAATATATTTATATTTCAGTTCGACCGAACCCCAAATGCGAGTAATCCAGTAGTTTGGAATAAACAATAACAAATTGTAAATAAAAAGTGAAGAACAGTAACTCCATGTAAAGACAAGATTCCTATTTCCTTTATTACAACAATGATAACAAGAGTAGCATCAGTTACGTGTCGGTTACGTTTAAAATTGCGCGCGGTAAGCAGGTAACCTCCAAACCCGAGAGACGCGCATGCGCACACAAAAGCGCAAGTGATTCTTGAAACCAGGTCAGCCTATCGCACAGCACACACACACACACACACACACTCACACACACACATACACACTAGATCGCCAGCGCGCAACAGTGATTCTATCTGGGTCGTGCGGCTATAACGTTCGGCTTCGTTATAACAGAGTCGATCGTACATGTGTGTATGGGTGTACTAGAAAGAGAGATGTAGTATGTGTGATGTGAGTAAGAGAGCGAAAGCAAAACAGAGAAAGAGTGTGAGAAAGAGAAAGAAAAAGAGAGAGAGTGAGATAATCATGACAGTAGCAAATTTTATCTTAGCTTCGGACGATGAGTGTGTGTACGGACGCGCGTAGACACACACATGCACGAATTTTACACAATTTGCCAACAGAAAATTCGGCATAAACAGTCTTATTTTGGAGGAGATTCAGAGTTAATGATAGCCAGCTTCTCTCTGACCAAACACAATTATGTTGCAATGGTTTCAAGTAGGTGTTTCGAAAAAAATGTGAGGTGCTTGGCAATTTTACGATCACAGAAATGAAGAACACACAGATTGAGCATTGAGCATGCAATGATACCCTTGCTCTTTTGCAGAGACGGAGACGGAGTGTCACTATCCGATGTAGGTGTTGGTGGTGGTCTCCATTGAATAATTTTAATTGGAAGGATAATTCAACGCTAGTTGAAAATACAAACTTTCGCAAATTCATCAATAATTTAGTGTAAAATAGAAAGTATCATTTTTAAACACGTATGAAAACTAGCATGAGAAAACATGTTGGAGCACCATTCACATTCAACAAATTTAAATTCATTATTCATAACGCATTAGTACAGAAAAAGTTGATACATCAATATAACTTTACAAATTATAAAATTGCAGTAGTTTGATAATGATGAAAGGTATTAATAAACAGTTTCAAATACTATTTAAACTTTGCATAACATTGTAAGAAATAAAACTGGAGATTCTAAGAGATTGTATTTGGAAACACTATATTTCAATGAACTCCTTACAACAAAATGTTCAAAAAAATATGATCTCACAAATTATGAAATGATTATTTTATCCAATTTCAGTTGGAGTGTCCATCACACTTTCTTTGAAATAGTTGAAATAAATACACTTCATACACAATCATTTTATTACTTCTGTGTGAAACTTTTAGTTGGAAATCAGCCCTTGAATTAATTGGAAAAATTCTATGCGTTACACATTACATTACTTGTGAGTGGAAAAATAGAGAAATAATATTGAAACCACTTTTCATAGATCACCTGCTCATCATAAATCTGAATGATCATAGCAGCACTCAACACTTGAGCAAGTTAGAAACTGGTTTCAAGTAAGCAATAGTACGGGGACAAGGTCTTTACTAAACAGTACAGTACACTCTAATTGGTCGAATGCTCTAACAAGTTTTTAAACCAGCTGTTTTGCTAACTAAATCGTCTTACTTAAGCTATCAACAATAACTAGGTATTTGAGCCACAATAATAACATTAAGGGCTGTATTAATAAACGATTTCTGATAATTGTCTTTGTCAAGCACAGTTTTGTCCCTAGTTACCAAAACCGGAGTTTCAGCTACTAGAATAGTTCCATCAGTGTGTTTTGCTAAGAACTATTTAAAATCGTTTATAAACACGGCCCTAAATTTCATGAGATTCAACGATTATACAGTTATATGTATGGGAACCCTTCAATAAGTTGAAGAATGTTGTAAATATAATACTGTAACTTTCAGGATAAGTTATTGGTCGAGTACTCTACGTTTTGACATACAACTGAATTTCAACCCCCCCCCCCTCATAAGGGAGTGACTTAGGGATTATAGCTAGAATATTTTAAATCTGAACACCCATTCAATCTGTACATCATCTTAAAAAGACTTTTTTAAAACAAGTAAGATGACATCAATAGAAAAGTTCTATGATGTTTGTATCCAAAATGGCGGCTGATTGAAGTTTTAGTTTTTAAAAAAATGAGAGGTAGTAACTCAAATATGTTAAATAATAATATTTTATTTTCCGTAATATTTCATTTGCAAAAATGTAAACACCCATTATGTGGTACATCATTTTGAAGGCCTTTTCAAAATGATGTACCACACAATGGATATTTACATTATAATGTTCGAGTTACAACCCCTCATTTCTTTAAAAACTAAAGCTTCAATCAGCCGCCATTTTGGATACGAGCATCATAGAACATTCCTATTGATGCCATCTTTCTTGTTTTAAAAAAATCCTTTAAAATGATACCACACAAAGTGTGCTTACATTTAAAATATACTAGTTACAACCCCTAAGTCACCCCCTTATGAGGGGTTGAAATTCAGTTGTACGTCAAAAGGTACAGTTTTTGGCCAATAACTTATCCTGAAAGTTACAGTCTATATCTACAACGGTTTCCAACTTATTGAAGGGTTCCCATACATATGAATCACTCTTTATAATGGAAATAATTACATAGAGTTGAAAATGAATGAAAAAATTCAGGAATATTGCTAAAATAAATTACAAATATTCAATAGATTTGTAAACATGTGAACATTTTTTATCCAAATATCATAGACAGAACACACAATAAAGACAATGTATGGATCAACTATTTCTCTATTATTGGTGCATAACTCCATGATTTGACATATCATCATGTCAGGCGTGACATCATGTTTTGTTCAAAATGTTCTATATTCAAAAACAATTGACACATACCATGAAGGGAATAAACAGAAATGTTATAATAGATTGGTTATTCTACGGTAATAGGTAATACCTTCTATTGAGCTTTTGATTGAACCATTTCTTCTCTATAGCCTACTATTCAATTACTTGATACATCATTCATTAACGTTATACTATTATTTTGGAATATCTATATAAATATTAAAATGCTTTATCAACACCTTACAATACAGAATATAATGACTTTCAATTTGTTGACATGGAGAAGAAGTTTGGACAGTAATGTTCCATTTCCACTACAAGGCATATTGTATTGGTGGTGAATTGAGCTTTTATTGACTTGAACTGTTTCGCTAATATAAGTATTCTGTTTTATTAATAAGGTTTCAAGACAAGAAAAGATTTTCGATTTAGGACAGTCTTAAGACTGGAGCAATCTCCATTATCCTCAGTTAGTTGAATGGATAAAAGATCAGCTCTATAGACATAATTCATATTGTCAGTTGGTTTAATGAAAGAAAAACAACAAGAGTGGGGTGTGAGTGTGACAAATACCACACTGATATCTGGGCCAGTGGGTCGACAGTGCACTCCAATAAATCCTGATATAAAATACTTCCATCTACGTGCTATATTGGATGCTGTTATTACTGTAACCTCAGAATCTCAGAGATTGAGCGCAATGAAATAACATTCACGATGATAGACAACATGTTTGACAACAGGAAATTACAGAGTTTTCATTTTCTATATACATCTGTTGAAGTGTCCTAGCTTTCTGAAAAATATTTCCTCTAATAAAATAATACTACTACTGAACATCAGCTTTGAAGGACAATTCATAGATGGAACTTGATGTGTTCAAGTTTAGACGTGGTATGGAAGCAAGATAGAAATTGAGTTCTACGTGAATAGAGATCGAGCCTTAAACAGGCAACTGGTGGCGAAATGAATTTGATTGATCATTTATGAGATGGCAACGAATCAATTGGACTGATCCATCAATAAGAAGAGAAGCTAGCATTGAAATTCCTTAACAAGAAATGAATAGATAAATAGTTCACAAGGGGAATAATATTAATTCATTTTTTTTCATTCACGTGTAGAGCTAGGTACTCAGTATTGATTGAGATTACAAACTAAATAGGATTGAGATTAATTTTTTGAGAATGTATAAGAAGTCCATAGGAGATGACGGAAAAAATTGACATAGAATAAAGAGCAGTAAGTCGATGTTGTGTTAATAGTTTAGTCATGACGTAGTGAAAAGGGCCGTTTAAGGAATAATTTGGAACATGCTAAATTTTCTCGCAATGATTCTGGTGCATTGGATAGCTTAGATACAAAACATTGACCTTCTAGCCCTGATGCTTTTTACAGAGTGCACCAAAAACCTTTGGTTTTTTTTTTGTTTGAAATTTTTGGTTCCTTTTCCAGTTTTCAGCGGTTCTCGCTAAATCGAAAATGAAATAATTCGGAGCTCTCTATTTCTATTGAATTATGTGTTACAATTTTTCGTAACTGATTCAAATTTTTATGGTGTTTCAATAGGAAATACTGAAATCATGTGCATCTGACGGGTGATTCCGATCGAACATGATCTCAGAAACCTATAACAATGGAGTTAATGATTGCTTAGCTGAAAATCGGGTGTTTTTCGAAATAAAAGGAGCATATCATGTGTACCTGGAAATCTATCTGAGATAGAACGGTCTACCTAGTATCAGGTTGTAGAGCACAAAATTACGCCCAAAGGGATTTTGAATCATAGATTTAAATAATGGAAATCAGAAGGTTAGTCGATTACAAATAAAAATTCCTCTAAGTTTCGTTTTTCCATTTGACTCATTTTCGAAAGATTGTAACACGAGAGTTAATGGAGATAGAGAGCTCCGAATTATTCCATTTTATTCAAATTTTTACTATCTAAAAATCTGGTGTGGCGCACTCACACAACTTTCCTTGCCGTTATGAGAATTGATCACCTGACGCTAGTGTACACGCGCATCTCAAGTCTACTATTCAAAGATTTGAGCCAGCTGGTGACAGGGCAATAACGATGAAGACACACGAGGTGTGCTATCTCTTCATAGTGAATCATTTAATAGAATCAACAGTTGCCAACAGTTTGCAATTGGATAATCACATTTTCTCGAATTTCGAGCTTTTTTTCAATTTTAAGTGAAAATGTTACTGAACATTAATTGTAGAAATTCTCATGCTCAATCTATTCCACTCGGAATTTTTTGTTTAAATTGTATCTGAAGCCTGATAATTGAGAATCTAAAATCAAACTTTGCATAGATGGGGCGGAGCTCCAGAAATTTTTACAGATATGGGACTTGTGGCAGTTGATAGAGCTTATCGATGACTATTTCAGGTATAGCTTTAATCAAAATCGTTGGAGCCATTTTCGAGAAAATCGCAAAAAACCCTGTTTTTGACAACATTTTCGCCATTTTAGCCGCCATCTTGAATCGCATTTGATCGAAATTGTTCGTGTCGGATCCTTATATTGTAAGGGCCTTACGTTCCTAATTTCAAGTCATTCCGTTAATTGGGAGATGAGATATCGTGTACACAGACGCACATACACTCATACACACACACACACATACAGACCAATACCCAAAAACCACTTTTTTGGAATCAGGGGACCTTGAAACGTATAGAAATTGGGGTACCTTAATTTTTTTCGGAAAGCAATACTTTCCTTACCTATGGTAATAGGGCAAGGAAAGTAAAAAAGGGAGTGATTTTGCGACCGTTGGCTCGATTTGTAGAAAATAGCAGAAAACTGGGAAAGGAACCGAAAATCGAAGGTTTTTGGGCACTCTGCAAAAATCTCTAGGCTAGAAAATCAACTTTTTTTATTTAAGCGGTTCAATATTCCACAGTACGAAAAAAGTTGCGAATTCGGAGTTTTTCTTGCAAAAAGTACCTGGTGACTGGACTATGTGGGCTTAGCGTTCTAGATTCATATCTTTGCGAAACGCATTCTGCCGTCCATCATGGAAAAAAGTTGAAAAAAGGAAGGTAATATTATAAAGATTTGGTAGATTTACTATCGATAATTGCAGTGCAGTGCACACCTATAAATCGTTCATGGACAGACCATGTTCAAATATATTTGACCGGGCTTGGTGAATCCGGGCGTCAGATAAACAGGATAAACAGAATACAGTGAGATCCTCATAAGAAGGCAGCGCACAGAGAACAGATGGATGTGATGCCACGTTTTTTGAATCATACAACAAATCCCTACATGATATCCGAAACTACGGATTAAGGGTGAGCCTGACTGATCTGAGAAAGTGAACTCTAGAGTAGTCTATTTGGATAAAGCAAGATAGCCAGAGTGGTGACACAACACACACGTCCTTTCAACATCCATCCACTTGACAACAACCAGAGTAGCAGCAAAGTTGTCAGTTGTCCGACAACCGGATAAAGTTGCCGCAACCGCTGGCTCTTATTTCTGATATTCACCATGCTTCTCAAATTCATATTGACGTCATTTTTGCACTGGCAGAAAAATTACAAATTTGAAAATGTTTATTTCAAGATACCTGTAATGTCGAGAAAGTCAATACAAAACTAATTAGCTAGACTGGTCGAAAAAGCATGAGAAATTGAAAAACTAACAAGAGATCCATCGAGAGAGTGAATATAAAACTTGAAGCTTTTAGAAAGCAAAGTAGATAATATCATATCAAAATCAATGACCAAATCAAAATATTCAAATAATTATCAATTTGCATAATCAGACTATGAGACATGACACATGAGGTATGTTTCATAAAAACTATGAGTTCTGTGATAATGTACTGACAAATCATTCAGGATTGATCCATGCATCAAGATCACTTGAAGAATTCGTTGTTCCCAGCTTTTAAACATACCTGGAAAGAAAATATTGATTAGATAATATAAAATAATTTAGAGGTTTTTAAATGAGATGCTTTCATAATCTTCTAGCCTACATTTTAATACTGGAGTAGGAGTATGTGTTATTTCCATGACCTTATGAGTAATTGAGATTTACATTTTTTACAGTTAATTAGGAATAGCTACTATATGGTCCACGCCAACCATTCTAATTTGTTACTCAAAATAAAATCTTGATTGCTCTACAAAGCACTCAGTTGATAGGAAACTTGAAACAATTCAGTATATTTGGAATCGTGTATACCTCATTATTATCAATGTTAAACCCCCTTCAAAAATGTTTACAAATACAAAAATCTGATAAACCATTCAGATAAGCCATTCGTTTTTCGGAATTAAAACGGCGTTTCATTCAGTTAAAATAATTGGATTTTTAAAATTCAGATCAGACTTATAATAAATAAAAACCATCAATCAAATGTAATAACTATATATATACATATATATATTTTTGTGTGGTTGAGAAGTTGATATTGTGGTAATTATTCCTATTAAATTTTTGACAATTTCTCAGTATTTTTATTTAAATAGTATATTTTTGTAGCTATCTACTGAAGATGTCATTTTGAAAAATTGACACAGTCAGTACAACTCAGCCATTTCATTATCAGTTAAATCTCCTGTGCACCATTTCAAGAATGACTGCAAACATGCTCTTTAAAGTAGAAGAGTAGGCGGAAATATCCTAAAAGATAACACAACTAGTTACGAGGAGATGCATACAAATTGCTATGCTACCATAAAATGTTCAGTGACAACAATATTTATGGTACTCTACATTACTAGTATTCATTTCAAAGGACATAATTACAGACCTACGTCGACAAAGGAGTATGGAGTGGCCGTAAAACACGGTCATAAAATGGGTTAAACACAGGCCAAGAGCATGTCTACACGAGAGGGTAGTCGCTGAAAGATAAAGAGAGATACAGTGACATGAAGTAAGTGAGAGGGTAAGATAAACGTTACGTTGAGTGATAACGTTACGGCGAGACAGTAAGATAAGGTAGGAGTAACGCGTCAAATCAGAAAATCAGAGGCCCCCTGCCCGACTGCTACAGTCAGAGTCACTTCAAACTGTCAGCATTACCGTTGGATAATAATAATGCTTCCCTTTCAACCAATGCTGACAAGTATGAATTGAAGCTGTCTGACTGGTCAGTGTGAGAGCGGCCTTGACACAGTCTGCGGCGGATCGTCTGTCCGGATGACACGCAGGTCGCAGTCGATCCTGCAGACTGTGCGCAGACTCTGCACAGAGCAAAACAATATACAAATAACATTTTAATAGATGAAAATCTTGGTAGCCAAGAAGAATATCAAAAATTCATTTTTTCCAATCATAAGATATAATTAATAAATTCAGTCAGTGGCCTCTTATCGAAAACGTATTTTTCGACTTTATCATTAAATTGTGGAAATGTTGTAAATATATATTTCAGCCTGGATAATATAATTATATAATGCTTTTAACATTTGTGTTACATTCATTCATGATGTTTATTTCCACCAACAACAATCAATGAGATCAGTTTGCTGTAATAATCTATACTGGAAGTACTGGATAACAAGAAAAATAATGTATGTACAAGGAATCACTTTATATGATTACTTCAAAACATCAACTGTAAAAACTATGATGTATTTTGAAAGAGAAAAATTATTAAGATAGAAATCTGATATAACTTTTTTTAAATATCAAGTTGAATTCGGGTAAAAAGAAAAGTTCTGGTGGAATAACATGAGTTGACTTCAGTTCAACTGCGAGTTCAATACATGGAAGTGAGTGTGTTCAGAATATGTTGACTAGTAATCGATATTACTGTATTTTAATAGTATCGATGGAGTCTTTTCAATTACAGTTTACAGTAAGAACTTTAATTAGGATGATTAACTTACGATAATTATATTGTTCGGGAATTTTCAATTACAGTATCAATATCAACTGGAATTTAATTCTGAATGATTTATCGAAAATAGCTTAATAACTCGATATGGTGTTTGTTTATTTCCTAGTGAATTATGTGTAGAGTGATATTATTCCACGAATGAGTTTCTTCTACACAAATTTCTTTCAAAATAAATTCCTTTAAACGAATAACAAATAAATTGGCCTAAAATATCGGCTCACGAATAGAACATTTAAAATCGAACAAGAAATTTTCACAAATAGGTCTTTGGTAACTATAAAAGAGATCTACACGGTAAGGATTTCAAAAGGGAAGTGCTGCTCTTTTCTCTAAGCTTTTAGGCTAGACCTTGCTTCTCTGAATCTCAATGTAATAATTTGCATAAAAATTTGCCATTGGTAGAACGCTTGTGACGTAAACATGACGTCAGTGGCAAGTAGTAGAATACAATTCCTTTAATTACAATAATATTTAATTTATGTAATTCTTAAAACTGCTTAATCTTCTAGACATAGTTCCTCTCATACAATGTACACGTGCTAGTGTAACTGATAAGGCAGGTTAGTGTCTGATAATAGATTAACATGTGTTGCTTTCAAACGATCACCGTCTTGGTGCTATTTCTATGCACTGTGATTGGCTTAGACCTGCCATAGAGATTTAATTACCATGTGGTTCAGTTGAATTAAATTATTAATAAATTAATATTCTTGTACAATTTTTATTAGGTTTGAGATTGTTATAAATAATTTCTGCCATTTTATCAATAATATAATTTCATGCTATGACCTATTTAGTTACAATAAGACCTGACGTATAATATAATTTCTTAAATAATAAATAATTTCAACGATAACACATACATTTTATTTTTTTTTTATTGAAATTCTCGATCCTTTATGGATAGTTTTGATTTTTAGAGATGGTATTATATCTTACGTGAAGCCAGCGTGACATTTGACAATGCTTTGAATCAGTCAGCTGCGTTCGAACTGTTTTAAAAACATCTGATCGATAGTAAACAAAGTGTAACCTCAAAATCAGTGAGCGATTCATAAATAATTTGTGCTTTATTTGCAAAATAATTATAATTTTATTGAATAATTTTCCTAGAAAAATATTCAGTACAGAACGGTACTCTTATCTAATATACAGTTATTGATAAGTAAGCTTTATCGCTCGGTCGCTAACTATTCCTTTAGCAAATTCTTTCATTTTAAAAGGTAATCACAATTTTTTCTCTCTTTTCATGAGATCTATTTGAAAAATTCATCACACAAAAGCCCCCAGGATATTTTAAATAGGTAATTGTGAGACGAGTCGAAACAATGACTATTTGAAAAATCCGATATTGTGATGAATACACTATTTCATCTCCTTACTTCTACGAAAACTCAACACTTAACACTAAAAACAATATATCGTGCACTTTTGGCTACGAAAAATAAATAATTGATTGTTCCTTCCATTGGATACAATCGAAATACAATAATTAATGAGGTCCCTTTGGATCCTTCATTAAAACAACTCCACAACTTCCATTCACGGGTGGCTTATGAGCAGACCCATAACTATAACAAATATACAAGATTTCACATATTACTTCTTAAGATTTGAACAGTATTTGCAACAAATATAGACTTTCATCATTTTTTCATAGTTATTACAGGTTTCGACTCTTTATTCTGGCTTTTACATAAATTGGGTGAGAGTGTGATTTTACTTCGGTGACTTGACAATCGTCTACCGTTTGACTCGAGCAATTCCTTATTTGCGCTTAGTACGTTGTGTACAAACAGGGTTACACTTGAAATGGCTTTTTTGATTTTTATCAATGTTGGTTACAAATATTAAGTCCTTAAGATTATATTTATCAATTTGAATTACAATTCATGATCTTTTGATGCAACAGTAATAAATTTCACATTTGAAGGTAAGAATTTCATTTTCTTTGGAGTTTTTTAGAGATACATTCATATAACACAGAACATGCGCATTTCGTGCAAATTAACATAAATATATATTTTTGGTTGCGTTTTTTTACTTATAATTTCACATTAAATAATAGATTATAACATTTAACAACGATATTGCTTTGATTCATAATGATTTATTCTGTGATTTCGCACACATTGGCTGGGATGACGAAGAAAATTATCGAACAGGCTTGGTTCTGAATAGATTTTTCTAGTGATTCTGTATTTCAAGGTTAGATTTACACATTTTTTCAAATAAACTTTGTTTATTTTCTTTCCTCCTATTCACTACTAATTTCATGTTATTTCTAATTCATAATTATTTTCTGTGGATACTATAATTCTTGTTTCTATTTTTCAGTTGTGCAGATGATATTAGACGGTTGTTTCGGTGATGACTGTAGCACGAGACTGATGGCTTGATCAGGTTGGTAAATTTTTAAAGTTGTTTCGTAGTTTTATTTTCTTCTGTTATTAAAGTTGATAATAAGTTCTTCATTTGATGTGGATTTATAATATTTTCCTCATTAGCTGAGATGCGGCGAAGTTTAGGTTATGTTGATTAGGCTGCAGTAGAAAGATGCTAGTCTGCAAAGATATGATTCGGTGAGTAGGCTGTGACCATAAAAAGTTTGATGATTCGTATAATTCACGAACGTAGTTTCCAGTTAATTAAAACATTATTCCTTCCTCAAGCCCCCATCTAAATTTGATTTCGGTATTGTTCCAAGTTTCCATTCCAATTTGCAACTATCCGTTTTATCAAACTTGGCTTAAAACGAATGTGCCGGTGGTGTAGATCATTTCTTACAAACTCGTTTCCTCTTTGTTGGCCGGTGACATGCAGTTTGATCTTTTTAAACCTGACATGCCGGTGGTGTCTGTGGGTTCTTTCAGATAATCCTTTTCTTTTTTGCATGCCGGTGTACAGTTTGTTTGATTTCAACCGGACATGACTGCGGTGTGAATAGATTCTTCTTAATATTGTTTTCCTTTTTTCTTGAGTGCTGGTAAAAGATTTGATGTAGGATTTCAGCCTAACATGACGGCGATGTAGATAAATTTTTCTTGAGACCATTTTTCTTTTCCGTGGAGCTGCTATTTTACTTGTGTGTTGTTTTGATTTAGAGGTTTTTATTTTCAGTTGTGATTTCAATTTGTTGTGGGTTTTTATTTGTCTTCTATTGTTTAGCGAATTATTCTCATGAGTGCTGGGTTTATATGTTGCAGGTGCTGTTCTCGGTGGATGGGGAATACGTGCGGTCGGCGGTCCGGGCTGCTCTTCAACTTGGCGGGCAACGTCCTTGAACTCCTGATGTCCGACGCGCGGGGGTACGAGCTGTCCCTCTATGCCATGAATGTCGACCTTGGCCTGGCGGGTGATGTCGGCTGGTCCCTCTCGGCGTTCTGCGGGGTGCGGCGCGACTTCAGTCTTGATGTTCTCGGTGGGTTGGTTTTCCATACACGTTTCACGTTTGCTTGTCTGTTTTATGGCCTCTCCTTCGAGTATGTTTGCTTCTGCATGCATGGGCTCAGTCTCTGGTCCACTATTGATTTCCATTGCATGACACTTCCCCTCAATTTGTCGTGTTACCGTCCTGCTTTCTTCCACTGCTCCCTTCGACTGTTGATCCAATTTCTCAAAACTCTGTTCATACCTTCCCTTTAGTTTTTCATTTGCTTGTTTGGCATCTGTAATCATATTGTTTAGTGTTTCATTTATTTGTTTCTTTTCTTTCTTTACCTCTTGAATTTCCTTCTTTAATTCTTCTCTTGCTTGTTTGTTGTCTTCCCTTAGTTCTTCTCTTGCTTGTTTGGCTGCTTCCCTTGCCTGTCGGACTTCTTTCCCCCACTGTTGGGTTTTCTTACTCAGATTGTTTATTGCTTCATTTGTTTGTTCATTCATCTTGGTTATTGCTTTCAGGAGGGTGTCCATATCCATTGCGGGATCGGGTGTATGCCTAACGGTTATCTTCTGGTTTTTTATCCGAGCGACGGTACGAGAAATGGGAGTTCCTGTCTCTGGGGCATCGTCGTCCGTATGCTCTCCCGATGTTTCGTCCTCCGGCTCTTGGGCTACCAACGGATCTTCCACTAGAATGCAGCTCTCCTCCACCTGTGTCGAAGATAAATCATCCAGTACATTGGGATGGAAATCGGCGGATGCGGTGGCGGATGCGGATGGCGGCGAACAACCGGGTGATATGTCCTCGGTGTCCGACAGACTTGGATTGACCTGGTCGTTTCCTGCCATGGTTTGTGAGAAAATAATGCGACGAACGTGCGCGGCGAATAAAAAACGTGAAAGTGTTGAGATATACAAAATAATTAATAAGAAATCCAATAGAAATTGCTATAGCTTCGTAGTGAGTGAAATACAGAAAAAAGTGGTTTAACAATGTGCTCAGTGATAAAATGAGTCAAGTTAGCAATATCGTTAACATAAAAAATGACACGAACATACAGGATACACAGTGAACACTTATGCGGTAATACAGGTACGCCTCTTATAATTTATTATTACTATTATTATAAATATTTTATTCTTATAATTTCTTGCCGCAATTATATATAGGGCTAGTATTCTTCGCAAAATTTTATATAAAAGCAGTGATACTCTGCTTAAATTATTCCGCAATATATCCGTGATTTAATTTTACTTCCCTCCTTATGTTTTAAAAACTTTAAAAAATGTAAATAACTTCAATCCTCTTTTCTGTAAATTTTTATAAATTGTTTCAATATAGACCTAATATTCTTCAAATAATATGACCTTTCTTATGATATCTCTTATACCTATGACTTATAGTATGACCAATTTTCGAATAACACGATAATAAAATTCTGAGTTCGATTTTTTCTCTAAAAATTCATCAATCGATAAATTTCTTTTCTGTTCAAAAATTGGGTATGGTACTTCTTGTTATTTTATATAACAGTGAACAGTTAATATTAAATTCGAAAAAATTCACAACCATAAATTTTTCAAAAAATTTTCCCGTTGTCAGCGCTATAGTATACTGAGCAACTAAATAATCCTCGTAGTCGATTATCCACCTTTTCAATGCCCCACGTTGGGCGCCAAAATCATGTGAAGCTCTTCCTGGGGGAGTCACTCTCACCTCCAAGGATAGGACAACACACGTAGGATGATGTAATGCTGTATTTAAATGCCTCACGTTGGGCCGGCAAATCATGTGGTGCGTTTTTTAACGGCTTCACACATGTAGAGTGAATCTTGTACTGAGTCAATGGTGTAGCGGCTATAAATTTTGTAATTGCGTGCGTGGACGCTGAGTGAACACCAGACTGATTGACTCACTACAAGACTCAATACAATTGTCGGAATCGCGGGAGGCCTAAACGCTCGCTCACCCTTGATTCTTCTAATGACAAATTGTATAGTGATGAAATTTTTATAAGCAGTGTAGCGATCGCTAAACACTGAAGACGGATACCTTAAAATTATTACCTGTGAAGAATGAGCATACAAAATCATACAGGTCGAGCAAAAATCCCGATGTAGCTAATTTACGGGACTGCGTCTCTAATAAGTTCTGAAGGATTAAAAAATACGGTATTTGAACCAAATATCGTTCAGAATATACTTCGAGAACAGAGTCTTGTCGGGTTTTAAGCTCTATTGTAGGAATTTATATGATCTATGGCTGCATCTGCTGTACAATTGATGTGTTCGCTCCAAAGTCGATCGAAGGTTTTTGGGCACTCTGCAAGAATCTCTAGGCTAGAAAATCAACTTTTTTTATTTAAGCGGTTCAATATTCCACAGTACGAAAAAAGTTGCGAATTCGGAGTTTTTCTTGCAAAAAGTACCTGGTGACTGGACTATGTGGGCTTAGCGTTCTAGATTCATATCTTTGCGAAACGCATTCTGCCGTCCATCATGGAAAAAAGTTGAAAAAAAGGAAGGTAATATTATAAAGATTTGGTAGATTTACTATCGATAATTGCAGTGCACACCGTCCTATAAATCGTTCATGGACAGACCATGTTCAAATATATTTGACCGGGTTTGGTGAATCCGGGCGTCAGATAAACAGGATAAACAGAATACAGTGAGATACTCATAACAAGGCAGCGCACAGAGAACAGATGGATGTGATGCCACGTTTTTTGAATCATACAACAAATCCCTACATGATATCCGAAACTACGGATTAAGGGTGAGCCTGACTGATCTGAGAAAGTGAACTCTAGAGTAGTCTATTTGGATAAAGCAAGATAGCCAGAGTGGTGACACAACACACACGTCCTTTCAACATCCATCCACTTGACAACAACCAGAGTAGCAGCAAAGTTGTCAGTTGTCCGACAACCGGATAAAGTTGCCGCAACCGCTGGCTCTTATTTCTGATATTCACCATGCTTCTCAAATTCATATTGACTTCATTTTTGCACTGGCAGAAAAATTACAAATTTGAAAATGTTTATTTCAAGATACCTGTAATGTCGAGAGAGTCAATACAAAACTAATTAGTTAGACTGGTCGAAAAAGCATGAGAAATTGAAAAACTAACAAGAGATCCATCGAGAGAGTGAATATAAAACTTGAAGCTTTTAGAAAGCAAAGTAGATAATATCATATCAAAATCAATGACCAAATCAAAATATTCAAATAATTATCAATTTGCATAATCAGACTATGAGACATGACACATGAGGTATGTTTCATAAAAACTATGAGTTCTGTGATAATGTACTGACAAATCATTCAGGATTGATCCATGCATCAAGATCACTTGAAGAATTCGTTGTTCCCAGCTTTTAAACATACCTGGAAAGAAAATATTTGATTAGATAATATAAAATAATTTAGAGGTTTTTAAATGAGATGCTTTCATAATCTTCTAGCCTACATTTTAATACTGGAGTAGGAGTATGTGTTATTTCCATGACCTTATGAGTAATTGAGATTTACATTTTTTTACAGTTAATTAGGAATAGCTACTATATGGTCCACGCCAACCATTCTAATTTGTTACTCAAAATAAAATCTTGATTGCTCTACAAAGCACTCAGTTGATAGGAAACTTGAAACAATTCAGTATATTTGGAATCGTGTATACCTCATTATTATCAATGTTAAACCCCCTTCAAAAATGTTTACAAATACAAAAATCTGATAAACCATTCAGATAAGCCATTCGTTTTTCGGAATTAAAACGGCGTTTCATTCAGTTAAAATAATTGGATTTTTAAAATTCAGATCAGACTTATAATAAATAAAAACCATCAATCAAATGTAATAACTATATATATACATATATATATTTTTGTGTGGTTGAGAAGTTGATATTGTGGTAATTATTCCTATTAAATTTTTGACAATTTCTCAGTATTTTTATTTAAATAGTATATTTTTGTAGCTATCTACTGAAGATGTCATTTTGAAAAATTGACACAGTCAGTACAACTCAGCCATTTCATTATCAGTTAAATCTCCTGTGCACCATTTCAAGAATGACTGCAAACATGCTCTTTAAAGTAGAAGAGTAGGCGGAAATATCCTAAAAGATAACACAACTAGTTACGAGGAGATGCATACAAATTGCTATGCTACCATACAATGTTCAGTGACAACAATATTTATGGTACTCTACATTACTAGTATTCATTTCAAAGGACATAATTACAGACCTACGTCGACAAAGGAGTATGGAGTGGCCGTAAAACACGGTCATAAAATGGGTTAAACACAGGCCAAGAGCATGTCTACACGAGAGGGTAGTCGCTGAAAGATAAAGAGAGATACAGTGACATGAAGTAAGTGAGAGGGTAAGATAAACGTTACGTTGAGTGATAACGTTACGGCGAGACAGTAAGATAAGGTAGGAGTAACGCGTCAAATCAGAAAATCAGAGGCCCCCTGCCTGCACCTACTGCCTGCACCTACAGTCAGAGTCACTTCAAACTGTCAGCATTACCGTTGGATAATAATAATGCTTCCCATTCGACCAATGCTGACAAGTATGAATTGAAGCTATCTGACTGGTCAGTGTGAGAGCGGCCTTGACACAGTCTGCGGCGGATCGTCTGTCCGGATGACACGCAGGTCGCAGTCGATCCTGCAGACTGTGCGCAGACTCTGCACGGAGGAAAACAATATTATACAAATAACATTTTAATAGATGAAAATCTTGGTAGCCAAGAAGAATATCAAAAATTCATTTTTTCCAATCATAAGATATAATTAAGAAATTCAGTCAGTGGCCTCTTATCGAAAACGTATTTTTCGACTTTATCATTAAATTGTGGAAATGTTGTAAATATATATTTCAGCCTGGATAATATAATTATATAATGCTTTTAACATTTGTGTTACATTCATTCATGATGTTTATTTCCACCAACAACAATCAATGAGATCAGTTTGCTGTAATAATCTATACTGGAAGTACTGGATAACAAGAAAAATAATGTATGTACAAGGAATCACTTTATATGATTACTTCAAAACATCAACTGTAAAAACTATGATGTATTTTGAAAGAGAAAAATTATTAAGATAGAAATCTGATATAACTTTTTTTAAATATCAAGTTGAATTCGGGTAAAAAGAAAAGTTCTGGTGGAATAACATGAGTTGACTTCAGTTCAACTGCGAGTTCAATACATGGAAGTGAGTGTGTTCAGAATATGTTGACTAGTAATCGATATTACTGTATTTTAATAGTATCGATGGAGTCTTTTCAATTACAGTTTACAGTAAGAACTTTAATTAGGATGATTAACTTACGATAATTATATTGTTCGGGAATTTTCAATTACAGTATCAATATCAACTGGAATTTAATTCTGAATGATTTATCGAAAATAGCTTAATAACTCGATATGGTGTTTGTTTATTTCCTAGTGAATTATGTGTAGAGTGATATTATTCCACGAATGAGTTTCTTCTACACAAATTTCTTTCAAAATAAATTCCTTTAAAAGAAAAAAAAAGAAAATTAGACGAAAGATTCCAAGGCTGCATACTTGACAAGCTGAATTCTAAAGGCATTCTTCAAGATATTATCAAATACTTGGAAGGGTGTCTAGGGTATTCAACAGATGACAACATAATTACATTGTTTTAGATAATCAACTTTTTGAGGACTGTTGCCTGAGGGGGTAGAGATTAAATCACATACTGTATCATGAGAAGTGGCAAGGAGGGGGAAGTCACTGGTTATGAGCATTTGAGTTACCAGTTACAGCAAGCAATGGCATTGAACGATGACATAAATAAAATGAAGACAAATGCAGGTAATATAGAAACACCGTCAGTCAGCCAACCAACCTGAAGAGAGCTGAAAAGGACCGCAACAACCAGGCCAAGGACTACCTCTCTCACTCTCACTCACTCACTCTCTCTCTTTTTTATCATTACTTGTCTCTCTTCTACAAGTTTCATGCCTTCTATCACCGGCATCTGCGAATTTTAATTCTTTCTATTTCTACTACTCAATTTTTTCATCTAGTTTTGTTATTTTTCCTTCATCATTCCATTTTATATTTTTTCCAATCTCTAAATTTTCACAATGTTAATCCTAAACTATTAATATTGTTGTCCTCTTCCATGATTAATTTAATATTAATACTCTTTTGCTTACATTATAGTCCAGTCAAATGGTCGTTTTTCAGGAAACAGCCCCGAAAGAATTTTTCTCGACGGTTCTATAAGTATTTTGGGGCGCTGAATTCGAATCTGAAATTTGCTGACACGCCAGAGGGCGGCTTCACCCCTAAAACCCGCAAAATTTCGGACTTTTTTCAATTTTCCCATTTTATCTCGTGAACCTTAAGTTTCTCAAGAAAAATCATTCTCGACAAAATTAAAGAGAATAAGATTTACAATAAATTGTGTGGTCGCGCAGGATTCTACCATTTTTGGTTCAGGAGCTACAAATTTTCAAAAAAGGGGTATTTTTTAAGGGGTTTTCAAAATTATGCAAACCTACCACTTCTACCCTATACAACATGGATATTTTCCTAGTATAGATAAAAAATCACACATCACGTGAAAGAACAATTCATTATGAACAGGATTCTTTAGAAATTTTCGAATTTAGTAGGGGTGGGAGGGGGGATATACCCAAAAATAGAAAATCATGTCCTACAGCCAAAATACAAATTTTTCATTATAATACCTTTTCAAGGCCTTCCTAACAAAAAAGTACAAACTTTTTCTGAAATCATCTCACGCGGCCTTTTTTCTATGAGAATCACCCGTTAGAAACATTTAATTTCAGTATTTCCTAGTGGGGGGTACGTCATAAGGATACGTCAAGGATCAAAACTTTAAACAATTATAACTTTTAACAGAATGATCATATCTCCTCGTACTACAGCTCATTCTACTCAGCTCATCAAGGCGGTTCAAAATCATGTATCATAATTGAAATTTGATGAGAAAATAAAAAAATCCACTTTTAGTGTATTTTAGCCCCTATTTAAATACACAGAAAATTGGCCAATTTCTATATTCAAAACTGTGTATCTCGGTAACTCGGAATGATAAAAAATGGTACTTGGTCTTGATTAAAGAACAGAATCTTCTCTTTCATGTGAGGTGAAAAAATTTTGTAAAAAATCGTGAGGTAAGATACGTTCGATTCAAAAAATCAAGAAATTTGCGATATTTTCCTCATTTTCACAGTCTCGACAGTTTTTCGATAATAAACAGTCATGCAAGATTGGTTTAAGGCAACGTAGCTTATAGAACATGTAATTTTCTTCCATTTGAGACCAATCGCAAGTTTCTATCATTATCATGTATTTTAGAGACTCTTGAATAACAGAAAAAATGATTTTTCTTGAGAAACTTGAGGTTCACGAGATAAAATGGGAAAATTGAAAAAAGTCCGAATATTTGGGGGTTTTGGGGGTGAAGCCGCCCTCTGGCGTTTCAGCAAATTTCAGATTCGAATTCAGCGCCCCCAAATAAATCTATAAGTCTTATAGAACCGTCGAGAAAAATTCTTTCGGGGCTGTTTCCTGAAAAACGACCATTTGACTGGACTATTATTTGTATTTGTGTGTGTGTGTGTGTGTGTGTGTGTGTGTGTGTGTGTGTGTGTGTGTGTGTGTGTGTGTGTGTGTGTTCCTTTAGATGAATGAATTACAATGGAATATGTAATGGTACAGAAATACTTTTTTTGACGTTTCTACTTGTGTATGTTTTTCTTCCACTCATTCTCCTTCACTTTCAATCAGCTCTCCACTGATTCTGTTAGATATCTGATTTTCTCTATATTCTTTGGTTTCGATCAAATCAATCTATTTCTTCTTCTACCTCTTCTTGTTCTTATCGCTCCTTCTCTGCCTTCTTGTTTTTTTACCTTCTTCTTTTTCTTGTTATTTTTCCTCCTTCTTTTTTCTTTTTCTCGTTCTTATAGTTCTTCTTCTTCATCATCGCTTCCTTCTTCTTCTTCTTTTTCGCTTTAGTTGTTTTTCTCGTTTCGAAGTAAGAAAGGTCAGTTCAAAAATTTTACAAATAACATGTAGTTTTTGGTTTGAGCCAGTTGATCCTTTCCGTTGGCTTTGTAAAATGTACATGATGGAATGAAATTAGAGATTCTTCAATCATCTTGTAGTTGATGCAATGCAATAAAATAAGCCTGGCTGGAGTTGTAATCTGGACTCGGCCATTGCATTCAATTAGTTGCACAGTGCTTGATGAGCTGCTCCTGCACTGCATCCATTCATCACGCATCATTCAAGTGAAACAAATTGATTTGCTTTTACAAGATTTGATTGCATTTTCAGGGTGAAATGCTGCTGTTGGCTAAGAGCTTATAATCCAGTAGCAGTGACTTACTGTAGGATACAACCCATGTTCATGGTGTGCATTGATTGGTTACACTACCACTGTCTTATGTTACGAGTTTCAATAGTATATTAAATAATAATTACAATTTTTTTTGCTGATGGTGATGCCCACATGAGCTCTAGGCTTGTTCGTGGGTAATGAGGCGGATGATGATAAGAAATGAATGGACCTACAATTTTGGGTGGGTTCCGAACCACCAGGAAGCGATTTTACGACTCATGAATCATCATATTCAGAGGAGTTGACTCAAGCGGTCACCCTTCCAAAGAGAGTACCAACGAAATACTGCAGGATGAAGAGTGCCACCACAATGGTATTGTTGCTCAGTGCTCACCACCCCCCACACTTTTGCTCCATGAAATCATTATTTTCAGTGGAAATTATTATTAGTACAGTATCAATGACCATTATTAATTATCATAATGAGCATTGTTCTGAAATACCATTATATCAACGATATATAACCTCATAATTCAAAAGTTGAAATTATTCATGGTGCTTCAATACTTCAAAAATATATATCAATTCCCCATATATTGAACTTTAGACACAATTGATCATTAATCATTGATCTGATACAAAACGTATTACATCAACGTTAGTACCCCTCGATTCAATTACTTATTATTCAGTTATTCCTGTGTTTAATAAGGATAAAGCGTCGGCACATTTGAATGTGGGTTAGCGGCGAAAAAATAAGCCGGCGAACGGCGAAGGTCTTCTATCTGGTGAGACTCGATAGTCAACCCCCCCCCCCACCACCCATCAGAACACAAACGACAACATTCGACACTATTTCGCAATTGTCGGAGATTTAAGGCGCCAAATTTCAAGTGCGCACGCAATGCGCGTCTTTATAAATAATACTGTATATTATTGAGAAATTAATCCCGCGAAATCCAACGTAATTGCTCAATTCGCTGAAATATGAATTATTATTTTCACCCGGCACGCATAAGTAACACACACATCATAACCTAAATAGCTGAGAAAATTTGCACAAGCAAAAACTACTTGGCCTAGAAAAAAGGTCCTTGAGGTAGGTATACCGGATGCTTATTAATGCAATAAATTAAAAGAAAAATGAAGCAATAATATTTTGTTCTACAAAATGATGTGATAATGTTTACAATAGTTTGATTTTTAATGGCAATCATCCCATCTAATTCAAAGAAATTTAGGATGAAGATTTTTGGATTTGATGAGGTTAAATGATGCTTTTTAAGAAGGTGGGAAGATTGTTGTTCTAAAACCTTAAACAACCGAATATCATATTTCAATTCATAATTTAGTATTTATATTCATAGTTATACGTATTATTAATAGGACATTCTTTGCTGATGAGAAATGAAATAATTATCAATTCAGTATAGTATCTATAATCTTTTCATTTGTATTTCAACTACTAAAATATGGTCTCATTTGTCTAAAGGTGCGTACAGAGCTACAGACTCATGTGCCACGAACACGCGCATTTCGCTTTTCATCAGCTGATGCTATGCTGTATCTGTATCTTACTGTTTCTGTACAGATAGAGGTACAATAAGAATAGCATCAGCTGACGAAAAGTGGAAGCATAAAGCCCTGCACACACACATCGTTTTTTGTTGGTTGCCATTTGTCAAGTTCCGTAGATAGAATCCATAAGGACGGCAAAATATAGCACCAACAAAAATCTATGTGTATGTGCGGGTCTTTAGTCTGTAAGGACCTTGATATAGTGATGGAACAAAATAATATAACTGTTGGTTCCTAGTTTAAATAAATTAATGTATCAAATTCCCATGTTAAAAGAATTAAACTATATTGGAAGTAGCAGTCAATAACAAATTGAGAAAATGTTCTTGAAGACTTTGGAAACGTTCTAGAGAATAAGAAATATTACTAATTACAGAATTCAATTTGAGGTTCAAGAAAAATCATGAGATTCAATGTTTTGACTGCAGCTTTATGCTGTCTATAATATGTGTAATATATGACTTATACCAAGATTTAATTGGTTGAAAAATAATTATTCCCTAGATCCCCCATACTGTCTTGACCACACTACACAAAAGTAACAGTGCCACACACATCAACTTCATCCAAAACCACATTATCCAATTCAATATAATGTAAAACACCCGCATTGAAAGGAAAGTTGGTCAACCACAAGTCACAAATAAATTCATATGAATAACAAAACACACCAATCGAGATTAGAGATGAAAGCGATTACATCCTATCCAAGCCCCTGACATTTTTCATAAATTTAGTGGAGGAAAGATTAGTGACCGATTACAATATGGAATGGGGACACGACGTTCATCCAGCTTCATCAATTCATTCATTCATTCCTTGATCCATTGTTTTCTTGCGGCTGAGGTTAGGCCGCTTTTCCTCACGATTATCTGATTTTCTTTGACTCATCTTCATCGGATCGCACCGATCACGAGAGGCCTTGACACACTCTCAGAAGGTTCCGGTGGCTCAGCTCAGTTCGTCTCCGCTCGAGTACATCATCAGACCCGTGTCTCTGCCTCCCATTATCACCATTACCCCCAGTTTCCCCCAATTCTATTTGTTTCATTCTCTTTTCCTCCAGTTCTTTGATGTCATCATGGATACGACTTTCTATTGAAACGACCACTGGAGCATGCATTTGGCCTTGGAATAAGCTTCGACAACGTTCTTATCACCAGGGGGTTCCATCTCTTTTTCCCTCTATAGTTTCAAAGAAAACTTTATAAAATATAGTTTTCCTTTTCCCAGTTTACTTCTTCTATAATTTGGACATGTAACATTATCAAAATTTAGGAATGGAATAGTTTTGGGCCAAACCTGTTGTTCCTACCCAATCATATTTATATGATTTGTGATTGTATCCACGAATAAATAAATAAATAATTTGACTTTCTACAGAGACTTCCATAACATAGAGAACATACCATCCCATGGAAACTCTACCCTGTTCATCTGTTTCTCTCTTGATGATGCACAAATTAGTCAATATAGACATGAAAAAGGGGGTGTGGTTGCAATGGTAGATTTGATTTCTTAATATATTATTTGGATACATAAGAGAGGTCCAGAACAAATTTTCGCATGCAAAATTTTATTGTGCTAATACATGGTGCTCCCCAAAAATTGCAAAGCCGGCCGGCTAAATCTCTTCTTAATCGTGTGATCTTATCAATGTTTCATTATGGATATTTTACATATGAATGAATAAGACGTAATTTACGTATGAGTGAATGAGACAAATTATATTCAATTCATTTTAACATTCTGGAGTATGATAACTGATAACAATAATTCATTCCAATCCATTTTTCCATTGGAAAAATCCAATAAAACAAATTAAACCGAATTTAACCAATTTCATTTAATAGAGACCCCCTGGGTTAAAGAACTCGCTCATGAACTGTTTTATTGATCTTTGAAATCTTTTACAAGTATGATCATATTACAGTAGTAGGTTCCTTGGGATCCTATTCCAAATAAAAAAAAAAAACACTTTCTGTCACTTCAAATTTCTTGTCCGCCATCTTGGATCTAGCTTCATTTCGAATCCAACTTCATTTTTTCAAATGGGAAGGTGGTCATGTGATACATGATTTCGATACAGAATGTAAAAAGATAATTAATGGCGAAACCCGCACATCGATATCTCAAACCGTTTAAATGATCTCAACATTTGAAGATACTAATAAATTATACAAAAATGAAATGAATGAGTAGGTCTACCTATACATTGAATAATCAAGAGTTAGTGAACATAGATTCTACTCACAAATTTAACACCTTGAACAATAAAATTTGTCATAGCAACTATCTCTAAGGAGAACAAGTAGAACAAGGAACACAAGTATTATTAATTTATTAATTACGTGTATGTTACAGACAGGAAGACAGACGTTAACGGAAGCGAGTTAATATCGAACTTATAAATTATTGTTTTGTACTATTCAGCTGAAATTATATGTCGGCGAATAAAGCCTGTCTGTCTGACAGTCTGTTTTATTGTCTCCCAACTAGCATCAGCTTTTTGACCGAGCGAAGTGAGGTCTAAGATTCAAGTCGACGGTTTGGCATTTCTCTTAATGTTTAAATGTTTATATGTTTATATGTTGCGCATTTACGGCGAAACGCGGTAATAGATTTTCATGAAATTTGACAGGTATGTTCCTTTTTTAATTGCGCGTTGACGTATGTACAAGGTTTTTGGAAATGTTGCATTTCAAGGATAATATAAAAGGAAAAAGGAGCCTCCTTCATACGCCAATATTAGAGTAAAAATCAATTATTCATCATAAATAAGCTGACAATTGATTACACAGATGTGTGGAGAAGCCAGTCTATTGCTGTATTTCCATAAGGTCTATAGTTTCAATCAAGTACTTGTGGATGAAAATACTGCGTGAGGTCTACTGTTCACAGAACTACTAGTTTAAATTAATGAATGGGACAAAAATTAGAGAAAGAGCATGCAATTAATTCCAGCTGACTAAATAATAGAATCAAAACAGTTTTTCTTATGCACTTTCAATGTTATTTTTATATCATGAAAAAGGACGAAGAAGTCAATTTTGTTGTCCAACGAACATGACGTGTAAAAAGGTTCGACATTTTGAAGCTGATTGATCAATTCTCTCTAAAGTTATTGTTGAACATAAAAACATACAGAAAACGACTTTGGCCTTCAGTAAGTCAAAAGTGGGAACTTCGCTAACGCCCGTTCAATTAAAAGATTTTACAAAGTGCACTACAAAATCTCAATTGCAATTGAAACGATTTCTGTCATTTCTTGACTGTCAATTTATATTTCTTTGGACAATGTACTATTAGTTATTTCTCATAAGAGAACAGCAACAAAATAAGACCCAATACCCGAATGACAAATGTTGTAAGCGAAATCACTCATGCGCAGAGACTACAAATCAAGGTAAACAAAACCGTCACAATCAAATGAAAACAGTACATTATCAACTACGTTAAATCGATTCTAGTCTCTTTTTCAATTATAAACAAAAGCTTAAGATTAATTTCTGTAGTAGCATTTCAAATTATATCAATCGTATATAATTGATTACAAAATTGGTTTAATTTAATCTAATTCAAGTTTTGTGATTAAATGCGAAACTACTCTGATTTTAATGAAATGATTCTTGCTGCATGAGAAAGCGGACTTAACAAAAGTAATGTTAATTTCATCAAATTATTTATTTTTTGTAAAGCTTTTATTGTATTTTGTTTTTTGGTGTAAGTGCATGTCCAGTGCCAACATACCTATTATCAAATTTTTGGTTGGGATCGATTTAGTATGATATTTTGAGCACAAAATCACAAAAATTAAACGGCGCTCACTATTGTTTTTTAAATAAACTAAATTCAAAGTAGCACAATTTTACATGCATTTAACCTATGAGTAGCAGCCATTTTGATTATTGAAATCATCAAATTATGATATTCCTAATCTGAGTTTTCCTAACCCAAAGCTTTTCCTAACCTAAGCTTTCCTAACCTAATGCTTTTCCTAACCTAAAGCTTTTCCTAACCTACAGCTTTTCCTAACCTTAGCTACTTATGGTTGCTACTTATAGGTTAAATGCATGTAAAGTTCTGCTACTTTGAACTTAGTTTATTTTAAAAACAATAATGAACGCCGTTTAATTTTTGTGATTTTGTGCTCAAAATAACATACTAAATCGATCCCAACCAAAAATTTGATGACAGGTATGTTGGCACTGGACGTGCACTTTAGCAAATAAAATTATTCATTAAAAAAATTAATAGATTACAAAGTAAAAATTGATAGTTTTCTGATTAAAAAGATGAGCGATAGAGAGAACAGCCTTAAAGAGAGCTTCAAATTATAAATTTATATACATTATAGACATAATGTGTGTGATTCAGAAGTTAATGGGATTACAATAGTTTCAACCTGTTAAGAGAATAGTTTTAAAGAGAATGCAATCTTGAAATTAAATGATAGAAGAACAATGAGGGAGGAGTTGAGACACAGTCGCTCCTCTCTATTCACTCAACCTTCCATCTGCAGAATTGAGGTACAAATGTAGCGAAATATAATACCAAAGAGAATAAAAGTGTGAACAAGTGGATCTATAAATTCTATTCTCCTATGGAAAATTTTCCTATTTTGTTTGGATACTGATACCAAAACCTTATTCAAGCACTGATTAAAAGAGAATGAAAGAGAAAAAGAGATTCAAAGAGAATAAAAGTGTGAACAAGTGGATCTATAAATTCTATTCTCCTATGGAAAATTTTCCTATTTTGTTTGGATACTGATACCAAAACCTTATTCAAGCACTGGACCAATAAACATTGATAAAAACAAATCCAAAACGAAATAGGATCAAAACGTTACTGTATTTGAAAAGTAATAAATAACTGGGACAGTGAATATCCCAACAAATTGAATAATTTCTCTGATAATTCATTAGTAATTTATCGCAAATTGTATTGCAAAAAATTAAATATTGTATGCATACGTTTGATAGCCTAGATTTCGTACTTCTTTGATTAAACAGAAATTTCTAAAATATTGATCTATATATTTTTCTTTCAATTAGATACCTTTAATACTAATTTTTACTTGCGCAAGTATTAATCTTATTAATTTCTCCATTTATAATAACCCTTTCGGCGAGCTAGCTTTGATCATCAGATTATTTCGAAGCACTAGGGCGCCCATCACTAAATTCAAATTTAAATCACTCACGTGTCGAAAATCTTCTTGTAAGCCGCCGATGTCGATCCAACTCCATGTGGTCCGGGAATATGGTAGCCGGAATCGTCTCCTCCAGGGGTTTATAAATTTAATAAAATGAAAAATGACTTCTGCTTCACAATAGCATCACGAAGTCTTTTAAGAAATTTAATAATTTACTTTAACTTTAATTTTTACAAAATTATTAATAAGGTACTTCGCTCTAAAATATTTGGGGTCCTCTTATGGTGGCATCTGGCTGGCGAGTGCTGGTTCTTCCTTCTCAAGTTTTACAGATTCTCTTTCCGGCTTTCAAATTAGCATAAAATTTAAATATCTCAATCCTCCGCCATTAAATTCAAATAGATCTTACAAAGAATGCCAAAATATTGCTTAGATTATATGATTAATAATTTCTTTGCATTCGAGCCATATTGATAACATAGATTACACAAATTTTTACACGAAATCTACTACAATTATATAAATATATATAAATATTTTTGAATCGGCCTACAGTTGCCGCCTATTAACTGCCGTTTTACTATTGGTGCATGCAAATTTTATTAGGTATTCATGCGCCTGGTAACTCTTATTTCCTGAATACATTAAATTATTTTTATTTGGTTTTTTATTTATGCTCTTTGCATGCTAGTTAATATTATATATATTAATATTAATTCCGTGCTAACTAATAATTAGCCACGTGGACGGGTGTTTTCTCACATTGCACACCGTCTGATTGCAATAAAGCTCTGCCAAGGGTTTTTGGTCAGATTCTACGTTCTTCGGTTTGATCGATCTCTAGGTCACCGATCTGTGAATACATCTATCTAACCTCAATCTTCAAATATTTTATAAATAATATATTTATGAGTAGTAAACTTTCTTCAAATCCTTTTTAAGTTCTTGTACCATTTAGCCAGAACAAGCTGATGCTATCTTATCTTGATTATTATCTGCTTGGCGATATTAGCCAATTACTTTATTTTTAGACCTATTACTATTTCTATTAGGGCTTTTCATCTACCCAGATTTAAGATGTTACACACGCCCCTGGGTTTGAATTCAAAATATTTGAGAATCACAATGTTTTTAATGAAAACCCACCCTTCAAATACACTGATATACACTATACTTTATTTATAAATTATACTCTCCTACTTCTATCACATTTCGCAGTCATATTTGCTGCATCTCCTTATACCTTTATCAAAAACAATAACAAATTCTCCTCCTCAACACACATAAAAATATCATAAATATAAACTTCTAAACGCACTCCTCCTGACACCATTTACAACACAGTAATTTTTGAATTCGCCGCTTGCAGGGCTGCCAACTTAACTACACACATTTCATAATTCTCATAAATGATTCCTTTTAGACAATAATTTCGATTCATAAACTTCTGGGCTTATATCTTATAGTATTTCTTAGGTCTTAATATAAATAATTTTCTATACATCAGGTACAATACTTTCTTTTGCTAATGGCTCTTTGGTTTTGGTAATTGGTATTCACTTTAAATCTTTTCAGGTAACAAACGTGGCATAATTAAAAGTAATAAATATAAAAACATATAAATAAATATCGACATTAATAAATATAATAAATAACAATAATAAATAACTCTTTGGGTACAGTAATTCTTTTTATAAACATATGTTCAACAGATATTACATTCATTTGATTTGGGCGGCTTTGGTCAGCTGTTCGCTGTTCTACAATTCATAGTGTTTCATGTTACATCAGAATTTGCTATCGACTTTCATAACTAACCTAACTGCTCGATTTTTTCTCTTAAAAAGGTAATTAACAAATTTTAATTTTATTATCCCCGCTTGTGTCCTTTTTTATCTGATGTATATAATTTAATTACATATTTAAAAATTGTTCTTTTCTTTATTACAGGCTTCTAACGGCTGGAAGGAGTTAAAACATTGGATTGTTGCCACGAGGTCCTATACCAATTTTAAATTTATAAGGAAGGTTAGTAATTGGCTTGATAGTGTTGTTTTCCTTTGACTTCTTATCATATTTATTTCAAATTCGATGATATTTCATGTAGAATTGTTGTGGTTTGCCCGTATCTTTAGGCTTTCTGCTTGTAGCTACACTGTAGGCTGGTTGGGTTATCTGCTATCCATTTGTTGATTGTTGAAGGCTGTCCTATTATTAATTTATCTTCATGAATATAAAGCCCTTATACCTTGTGTACTTTTTCAAACAATTTCTTAATTCATTAATGGTAGTTCCTTTCAATCCATTCTTATTCCAATCATCATGTAATTTTAATTCATCTTTCCTCTTATGTTCATTTAATATTCTTGATCTCGGCTCATTATAACTCATTAAGCTTGCAACAATAAACATTTTTATAATATTAAATTTCCAATTATCAATCATAGATTCATTTAATAATAACAATACAATATTTTTCATCTTATCCACAACACAGTATTTTATCCATATCACAGCCATAACTATCATTACACACAATATCCAAACATTTATCAACTTTTTAACAATATAATCTCTCATCATATAACCAGGTACTTCCACTTTCTTAATATTATTTTTTAATTCTTTCACTCTTCCTAGACACCGTTTTTCCTTCATCAGTCTCAATAAGTAGTCCACTTTGTTGTTGCCCATGCATGAATCCGTAATAAACCTTTTAGTAGCTCTGTTTTCATCCCATTTCTTTGATCCATTTTTCCGGTCACATAGCTGAATATCTCTCTTAAAACGAATGTGCCGCGGATGCACGCCGTCGGTCCGCTCCTGTCCTCCATCCTGGTCTCGGTCCGGTGTCTTCTTCGGGCGTTTGAACCGTGCATGCGGCTTCCATCGGCGCGCGCGGTTCCTCCTTCGTCGCTTCTTCCGCCTCCGGGCCTTGCGATGCATGTTCCTCTTTCTATCCTGTATGCTGTCCTCCCTGGTGTCGTCCTCTGTCTGCTTCGGTGGTGTCCATTGGTGCGGGTGCATGGATTCTGTGCGCGGGTGCATGGTGGCGGTCTCCTCCTGGCAACTGGTTATTTTTGGCAGTGGTGGGATTTCAGCATTATTATAGTGTATCGGTTCTTGTTGTAGGGTTGTGGCCGGTAATGATTCTTCGGGGGCGGGCTGCTCTTCGTTGGGGAACAATATACTTAGAATAGGTTGATGTTTGCGGCTGGCTTTAATTGCATGTTTGGCGGCGGTTTTTTGTGGTTGGATATTGGGGGTATCATATAATCCTGGTTTATTAGTTGTAGTTTTCTGTATATCTGGTGGCGGGTCGTTGGGTGTTGGGTTCCGGGTTTTTTGTTGATTCAAACCTATTGCATGTGTTAGTGTATAGTTTGTACTTACTTGTTGAGGTGGTGGTTTATAATTTCTGTTGTAACTGTTTTGTGTATTATTATTATGTGAGTTTAATCGATCACGGCCATCATAGTGATTCCTACGATTGCTCTGCTGGGCATAGTGGTTGGTTGTACGATTTTGAAATTTTTCATTATTCCAATTACCATTTTGCCTGTGCTCATAGCGGCGTTCAAATTGGGGAGCAGATCGGTAGCGATCATATGATACCGGTTCATAATTTTGGCTGTTATGCGGATTAAATTTTGAATTATGCTGATTTGATGCGTATCTCTGGTCTGAGCGGTGGGTTGATATTGCCATTGCAGACTGTATGCCATATAAATGATTAATCAGCTGCTTACAATCAGTAATGGGTTGTGTGGCGAGTGCCATTCTAACTTGATACGGTAGCTTCTTCAAAATAATACTTGCTAATGCCGATTCATTAATGGGCTCGCTCAATTGAGAATTTTTAAACTGTAGGGCAGTGACGAAAGTGGTACATGCACCGTCTAAGTTAGGGTTGAAATCGCATGATATGATGTCCGCTAGCACGTCCAACTGTTTACTTCTGCTCCAATACTGTTCCAGGAAGACAGCGACAAACTCATCCAATGATGTAAACTCATGGGCTCTACTCCGAAAAAACATCAGGGGTTCGCCAATCAATAAATTAGTCAAACGGAGACGCCAAAAATTCCAAGAGGTAGGTGCAAGAGTTTGTACTAATTTTATCTGATCAATGAATGGTTGAGGTTGCAAATGGCGATCAGTGTTATCAAATTTTCCTAGTCCTTGTAATATACTATGTACGTTGAGGTTGTCTGTTTGAATTCCTTGAGGTTGTTGTTGAATATGATTTTCCAATGCTATTATTTTTTCCTGTGTTATCTGCCATTGACTATCATGTGTAATTTTATTTGCGTTTATTTCTTGATTTAGTTGAGTCAGAGTGGATTTCTGAATTAGTAGAGTTCCATTTAAAGCTTTACAGGTTTCAGTGTTTTGATTGATGCTACCTTGCAGTTGGTTCATTTTTGTGGACATATTAATCTGTTTGTTTTGTATTTCTTTAATATTGTTAATATTTTTGTCAACTGTAGTTGTTAAGTTTTGATTGGCAACGGTAATTTGTTTGTGGATTTCTTGGTGGCAATCGGCCTTAATGTTATTTGTTATATCCTGAATAGGTGTAGTGATTTGTGTATTTAAGTTGTCTATCCTTTCATTGAGTTCACATGTAACCGTATCTAACCTTTCCGATAATCCTGCCGTAACTTTATCCTGACTTTCTTTTTGTAGGGTTATCATTGCTTTTAACTCTTCCCTATGACTCTCTACTTTAGTTTCAATATTATCCAACCGTTGTTCTACTGATTTTATAGCGCCTGTGGTCTCTTTCATGCCCTGTTCCACTGTCTGTTTATTTTCCTCTTTTACTGTAGCAATCTCCTTTTTAATTTCCTGCATCATACTATCCATTGTTTTTTGTAACATAATGTTGAAAGTGCTACTCGTTTGTTCCATTATTACCTTTTGAAGCGGATCTAGTTCTGTGGTTGAAAACATACTCTGTTTGCCCAGGTGTGACTCGGCCTCCGGCGATGCGGGTTCTGCAGACTGCTCCTCGCCCCCTTCAAAATTGATCTCTACTATCCGTTGATTCAATGGTGTGTCAGCGGCGTCGATTCGAGTGGAGGATAGAGGTTGCAGACCTGGTGGATCGAAAATTATCGACCCGACGCTTCCTGGTTCCCTTTCTCGTGGCGTATTGGCATCTACCGTGGTGGGGTTTGATGTGCTCGGAGTCGACAAAGTGGGATCTGTGCAACCGCCGTACATATATGAAACTTCAGAGTTTGCGGGAGTGTGATTCATTATGTCAAATGTGATAAATGCTAATTAAACAGTGATAAAAATGATAAGCGAAAATGCTTAAAAAAGAGACACAACCGGGACTTACAGTGAACAGTGATGTGTAAAGTGTTTGGATACTCTTACAACCAGGTATTTATACTTAAGTTTTTTACAATGCTCTAGCGCCCTCAATGTTTTGTTGATTTATTTTTGGCTAGTTTACAGGCTGCGACTTATTTTCCAACCGGCTTAAACACCTAATATATTTTTGACTAGAAAGTAATAGCAGTTTAGGCTTATAAAATATAATCTCTCTCTATAAACATGTAATTTTTCACAGTACTAATAATATAAAATTTTCTTTAAAACATATAATTCTCTCTATTTAAAGCTCTTGTTTCCCCAAAAAGTAATACAAATATTCCTTCGCCAGTTTTCCTCACAACTCGTATAAGTTATCTATAATTTTCACTATGGTTATTGACCTAATTTCAAGTAATTATTCAATGAGCTTGGCTCTCATCATCAGTCCCACGTTGGCACGACATGTATTTATGTCACGTTATTCTTTATATAAAATAACGATTAGCCTCCTGCTTGGCATCAGTCGGTAAAGCATGAGATTTAATATAATTAGGGCGTGGTTTTTCTAATAGTATTCAGTCTTAAAAATCTTGATAGGCCTAGATATGGGCTTCTCCAATAACTCTTGTAATTCAATAATAATAAATATATATATATATAAATGATACTTATACTAGAGAGATGAGGAATATAAAATAAATTGCACACCATGAAAATTTTACACATATATTGTACAAATAATGCAAAGATCAGTCGAGGCAAAAAATATATATAGAGCGATAAAAAATATAATATAAAAATAGAACAATATTTGAAATCAATAAAAATATCACAGGCTAACTTTATATTCTAGTTTTATGGCACGAAACATTACCATGTGCCTTTATCTTGAAATCATATGCAATCTTTGGCATGTAGCTGTGACATGTACTTGCTAATACTTGTCGGCTTGGATAATTCAATCATAAATATGTGCTCTAAGATCAGCTTGATAAATTAGCCACTAATAATCCAAATATATCTATATATTAAAATCTCTAGTATTTAGTAGATTTATTTGTATCGAATATATATTTTTATCTCAGGGTGCAAGATTCGGCACCTGACGGAATAGGTAGAGCCATTCATCTAGTGAATTAGAACTATGATAAATTATCGCAAATTGTATTGCAAAAAATTAAATATTGTATGCATACGTTTGATAGCCTAGATTTCGTACTTCTTTGATTAAACAGAAATTTCTAAAATATTGATCTATATATTTTTCTTTCAATTAGATACCTTTAATACTAATTTTTACTTGCGCAAGTATTAATCTTATTAATTTCTCCATTTATAATAACCCTTTCGGCGAGCTAGCTTTGATCATCAGATTATTTCGAAGCACTAGGGCGCCCATCACTAAATTCAAATTTAAATCACTCACGTGTCGAAAATCTTCTTGTAAGCCGCCGATGTCGATCCAACTCCATGTGGTCCGGGAATATGGTAGCCGGAATCGTCTCCTCCAGGGGTTTATAAATTTAATAAAAATGAAAAATGACTTCTGCTTCACAATAGCATCACGAAGTCTTTTAAGAAATTTAATAATTTACTTTAACTTTAATTTTTACAAAATTATTAATAAGGTACTTCGCTCTAAAATATTTGGGGTCCTCTTATGGTGGCATCTGGCTGGCGAGTGCTGGTTCTTCCTTCTCAAGTTTTACAGATTCTCTTTCCGGCTTTCAAATTAGCATAAAATTTAAATATCTCAATCCTCCGCCATTAAATTCAAATAGATCTTACAAAGAATGCCAAAATATTGCTTAGATTATATGATTAATAATTTCTTTGCATTCGAGCCATATTGATAACATAGATTACACAAATTTTTACACGAAATCTACTACAATTATATAAATATATATAAATATTTTTGAATCGGCCTACAGTTGCCGCCTATTAACTGCCGTTTTACTATTGGTGCATGCAAATTTTATTAGGTATTCATGCGCCTGGTAACTCTTATTTCCTGAATACATTAAATTATTTTTATTTGGTTTTTTATTTATGCTCTTTGCATGCTAGTTAATATTATATATATTAATATTAATTCCGTGCTAACTAATAATTAGCCACGTGGACGGGTGTTTTCTCACATTGCACACCGTCTGATTGCAATAAAGCTCTGCCAAGGGTTTTTGGTCAGATTCTACGTTCTTCGGTTTGATCGATCTCTAGGTCACCGATCTGTGAATACATCTATCTAACCTCAATCTTCAAATATTTTATAAATAATATATTTATGAGTAGTAAACTTTCTTCAAATCCTTTTTAAGTTCTTGTACCATTTAGCCAGAACAAGCTGATGCTATCTTATCTTGATTATTATCTGCTTGGCGATATTAGCCAATTACTTTATTTTTAGACCTATTACTATTTCTATTAGGGCTTTTCATCTACCCAGATTTAAGATGTTACATAATCCAGTAAAACTAGGATGAACTTCGGCAATAAACATTCTAATAAATTTTCAAAAGTTACAGACATAATTCAAGCACATACGTCACGAGTAGCAAAAATATGACTCAACTATGAATAACCTAGTTGACAAAGTTCTCTTGTCCAAACCAATAAACTAAATGCATCCGAGTTTCAAGATGCAACTTTGCGCTCATTTCATCCTATCAAAACAGTAAAGTTGGACTCAGAACTCTTCCAAGACATTGGCATTGAAGTACAACGTCTGTTCTAGTAATGAAACGTAATAAATTTTAGGATGATATTCTAAATCCAATACAGTGAGACTATAAAACATCCTACGCCCACTTATTGAACTGACAAATGAAATTTGCTCGGTTTTTAACATAATATGTTTGCTTAATCGCTGAACAGTGACAAAAAAGATCGGAAGCATCATAAAGATCATAGATAAGATCTTACTATGGGAATTTTATAAATATAAATTTAACCTTTTTCATGTAGGAAAGAATACAATGATTGGCCAAAAATATCCTCAACTAAAAGAATGATTGAGATAATTTTGAAGTAAGCATGTAGTCAACTATGATGTAATTAAATCAAACACATAATATTTCATAAATTATATTTCAAAATATTAAATTTCCTTCATCATCATTAAAAATGTTAATTTTCTGCTTGTCTCAATACGTGTTCGCCAATAGTGAATCGTACCTTGATGGTCCCACCTAAAGCTGTATGTACCCTCATCTGTCATATCTCATCATCATCATCCTCCTTCCTTTCCATTACCGATTCAAAAAAAAACAACTAAAAAAAACTAATACATCCTAAAAAACTATTAGATACATTCTCAAATAATAATAATACATACATTTTTCAAATATTAAAATAAGAACATAACAAGATGGAGGAAAACTTTTGAAAGTTTATAATCAGAAAAATTTTCGTTCCGACAGACGTATTCAGAATTTTCCTGACCAAGTGGAAAAGTCTAAAACAATTGAGTGACCGTCCATAGGCTTAGCCGTGGCCTCATTACAGCCACCGCGGCAGCGGTTCTGCTCAACCAAGCGTGCCTACTTCCCACACTAAACATTGTTCCCTCTCACTCGCTCTCAGATTTTCCCTCCTCGACGCAGAGCTATTAAAAAATCGAGAGGATTTCCACATCCTTGGATGACTGACACTAAAACATTCAAATTCCCCCTCCCACCGCCCGGCAACGCCGCCATTTGCATTTCCTCCTATTATAAGTTTATTAACACAAGATTGGTGTTAGTCTCTCTCACACACGAATTTTCATTGTTCTCTCGCTCCAATCAGAACTGAAAAGTGGGAAGATGCTATCAACAAACACTGGTAGCACATAACAATAACCAACAAGTTGTATTCAAGAAGCGAAACTGATTTATATATAAAAGGAAAGTACCACAATAGGAAAAGGCTTCAACAGATGAAAACCCTCTAATTACATTCACTTCAAGCTGTTCAAATTGGTTGTAAGGGGAGCATTGATGCTATTCATGAATTATGTTCACAGATTGAAGTAAATCTCACTGTAGCCACCATTATCGGTTCTTGTAGGTGAATGATTGTGGAGTTCTGTATTTTGATGAATCATTTTCAATAAGAACTTCGTTTTCCGGAAAACAGTAGAATTGAAAACGAAATTTTTATTTGTCATTGTATGTTTTCCTTACAAAACAATGTCTGCACCCGTTGGCTTTCAAAGCGAAACATTACAGTAACATTTTCGTTTAAAAGTATAATTGGAAATTGACTACTTTATTCAATGAATGACTTCAGTATCGTTAAATGTGAACATCTTTGGAATATCGATGTTTGGTTTTCGCCATTCATTTTCTCTTAGAATTCTGTATCGGAATCATGCACCACATGACCACCTTCTCATTTAACAGAATGAAGTTAGATTCATATGGTGGGTAGATCCAAGATGACAGTCAAAAATTTTGAAGCAACAAAAGAGCAGTTTTTTATTTTGAATAGGACCTCCAATGTAACCTACTGTCAAATTATCCTTGTAAAAAATTCCATAATTTTCATCAACTCTGTATAATTAAAAGTAGCAGATTTCAAAATCAATACAATAGTTCATGAGCAAGTTCTCCAACCCAGAGGGTCTCTAGTTAAAGAGACTCATTGTACAGTGTTTGACTCGTCTCATTATTATTTATCAACACTCCACAACATTGGGTCGAAATCGTTGAGCTGGAGCCACCTAGCGGCTGCAACTGTAACCAACTGTGGAAAGGTATCGTACTATACCATTCGGAGGAAAGCAACATTTCCACGACTCACGGCATCTGAGGGGTTGCTGAGGGGTAGCTTGCGGTAGTCCTGTGAACTGAGTCGACTCCCAACAACCCCTCTTCACATCCGGACTTTTCAAAACAACCCTTCCCCCACTCACTACCAAAAAAAAGGGGGAAAGGGGAAGTTGTGACCCAGTTACACATATCGATTTCGCCCGGCTGTTAGATTTGGCGTCCTTGTACGCATCGCGTCAAGCCCGTAACACCCTCGTAACACGCAACAGTCACAGACTTTCGACAGAAATTTGTACCAGCTTTAAAACAATAAATAATACGAAAACAGCTATTGTTTATTAATTATTTATGTAGTAAGTTTGTAGAACCATATATATATATATATATATAGAACCAATTTTAGTATTCTTCAGCAGTTTTAAATTTAATTATCTATTTACGAACTGCTATAAAATGTTTCATCAAGTTTTGACACTGGAACGATAAATTGCAGACTATATTAATAATTGGAAAAATATTTACTCACTGGCTAAAAGATGCTTTCGATCCGCATGGGATTCATTGTCAACAGTCAACATTACTTGTTCACAATAAATCCCATGCGATTCAAAAGCAAAGTCAGTGAGGAAATATTTTATATTTTTCACAATTATTAATCGTAGTATGCAAATCGTTCTTTAGCACTGATTGAAATATGTTTTCATGTTTTTTTTTTTAAATATTATGATGCTTCATTCTCAAAAACAATGTAGCTTTCATAGCTACTCATTTCAAGTTTTATTCCAGATCATTCCAACCCTATTATGAAAATATTGGAATAAAAAATCCCAAAAACGGCGCTGACTCCTCCTATAATTACCTTGGTCACATGCAAGAGGAGAAAGACTATTGACATGCGAAATTTCAGCAGTCTACAGAATAGTTACAGTAGAGATACCATGGTTTAATCAGAATAACGTTTTACTGATTACTATAAGAGATTCTAGAACACCTGATGATGATAAATATTAAGGTCATCGCGTTGATTAAGGTGCTCTAATCGTGCTTCATCCAGTATTCATGAAAACATCATCAACTTTGTCCAAATAGGACGAAAATGGACGAATCTCACGGTAGGTGCGGTACTTGGAGTGTCTGTGCACAGTCTGCCGACACTTGGCGCTCATTCGAGAAATGCCCAAACATCAGCTGGGCCAAGTCCGTTGCCATTGGTTGCAATCTGGTCTCTCCTTTATAAAGTCTCTCTCTTTTGCACATCGTCCATCCTCCTCCTCCTACACCTCTCCCACATCTGATTTCTCATCATTTCAACTCTGGGTCACCCTACTGGACAATTTTCAGCTCGTTTTCTAGTGAGAGTCCCTTTTTCCTCTCTGCCACCAAATTAAAGACTGGAAACGAGTCGATCAATACTCCTCTCGCTCAATGACACTCTTAAAAATGAAGTGTAATTTCTAAACAACTAAAGTACTCAACACGTAGTTTGGTCAGTATTATTGATTTTTCCGAAAGTTGTTTTCTTGGGAAAGCCCATGAAATGCCGTACAAAATCCATTCTTTACTTAATGCATTGCTTTCCAGAGTAATGCCAGAAAATCAGAGCCAGCTACAGTCAAGTCAGATAAGGAAGACTAACAGGAAAAAAACAGATCTTAATCACCTGATCAGAAGCCTGATTTTCTCTCTTTCCTATAGTATTTTAACTGACATAATAAATCAATGAATTGGTAACCTCAACATAAGACCTGGCCCAATAACAATATTTACATTTTTAATAATATTGTATATAACACCGATGCCACTTGCAATATTTGGTAACAAAAACCAATGAGAAGATCGCTCATTTCATGATGAAATATGATGGACATTTGAGTAGCCTGTTCAACAGATAGCAATACATGACATGATGCTATACAGACGTTATTGTTAAAACTCGAATGCGAAGAAAGATTAAGGTGGCATCTCTTTAGATTAATGGATGTGGGAGCATCTTTTCATCTAAGCTGCAGCATTAGCAGAGAGTGGACCGCATTGCCAATATTCCAGTTGCACAACAGGTATTGAATTCAGCAGCAGCAGCAGCCAGCCGCATTGTGAGTTGTGTCGAAAGCAAAAGGTTAGCTTCATTTCAGACCAGTTGCAAGACCAAAGTGACACCATCTTTATTACAGATTTCTGGTCATCTTCCCACCCGAAATACAGATTTGAAGATATGTTATTTCATCGGAATCAGGAGCCTATTTAGTTTATTTATTACAAGAGCAAGGGAGACTTCAGGCATTACGCCAAAATCAGTTTACTATTCTAAAATGATGACTTAAATAACTTAATTGAAAGATAACGCAAGATAAATTAAATATAAAGCTTAAATAAAAGATACACTACAGCAATACAGTGCAGTGCATGAAACTTACACAAGTTATAAGTATAAGCTCAAGTAGTAGATGAAAAATAAGTATAATAGTAAAAACCCCTTGAACAAATGGAAGAGTAGCCTATTGTATTTGGTGAAACATTTTGAAATGGTCTTCAACTACTGGATTAAATTGGTTACACTTTTTCGTGAGATTCACGTTTCAGTGGAAATACTAAAGCAGTAGAGTTGCCAAGTTTTATATTTCAAACGCCTTCCATAGATAGATAAATTAAAGCCATTCCGTCATATATCATTTATAATATTAATATTGTTGATAAATAACTAGTAGTCCTGTGAACAGTAGACCTCGCGCTCAGTAAGTTACATTGACCTGTTATGTTATCTCAAAAATTAATAAATAATTTATCAATTTAAAATATCTAGAAAGAATCCTAAATGAACATAGAGCTTTCTGCCTTATCGTACCGTGACGTGTCGTCCCGGAGTGTGAGTGTGAGCGCTGTTATCAGTTCTAGCTGCAACTGTCTACAACGTTGATTGAAAGATACATTTTCAAGATGTTCAAAGTTATTGAACGGGTAATATTATAGTCAACTGTCTACTAACGTTGATGGAAGGATATATTTTCAAGATGTTCGATATTTTTGAACGGGTGGTATTATAGTCCACTAAACAGCTGATTTATGATGAATAATTCTATAGTCTGATTTTTACTCCGATATTGGCGTATGAAGGAGGCTCCTTATTTCTTTTATAGTATCCTTGAAATGCAAAATTTACAAAAACCTTGTATATACGTCGACGCGCAATTTAAAAAGGAACATACCTGTTAAATATCATGAATATCTATTACCGCGTTTCGCCGTAAATGCGCAACATATAAACATTAAGAGAAATGCCAAACCGTCGACTTGAATCTTAGATCTCACTTCGCTCGGTCAACAATAATTAAATATCAAGTATACTAGTAGTTCTGTGAACAGTAGACCTCACGCAGTATTCTCATCCACAAGTACCTGATTGAAACTATAGACCTTATGGAATACAGCAATAGACTGGCTTCTCCACACATCTGTGTAATCACTTGTCAGCTGATTTATGATGAATAATTGATTTTTACTCTAATATTAGCGTATGAAGGAGGCTCCTTTTTCCTTTTATATTATCCTTGAAATGCAAAATTTCCAAAAACCTTGTATATACGTCGACGCACAATTAAAAAAGGAACATACCTCTAAAATTTCATGAAAATCTATTACCGCGTTTCGCCGTAAATGCGCAACATATTAACATTAAGAGAAATGCCAAACCGTCGACTTGAATCTTAGACCTCACTTCGCTCGGTCAATTATTATACTCGATACTTGAAGAGATTTATCTTCTAATGAAAAATTTTCATAACTTAGAAGAAATATTATGGTATTTCATTATTTTTTCTTTATGGTTTTTGAACGATTTGGCATCGGTGCGGACTTGGAAAACGATATAGCAATCTGTACCAATGTAATATAACATTCTTACTACAGTTCTGAAGAAATGGACCACAGACAACAACACAATTGAAAAGGCTATTGTTTTATTATAGACATCCAAAATCTTCCAAAACTCTACTGCAGATTGAAAATAAACCATCTTGCAACGCGAATGATAAAATCAAAACAAAATAATGATTGGTTGACTCGTGGATTACTTTTCTCAGGGCAATTGAATTATTTAGAGATTACAACAATAAATTTCTTGAGAATCAAATCAGTAGACAAAATTAAAAGATAAATTTAATGTGATCTCGATGAATGTATCCAAGAAAAAACGAAACTAATTAAGTATTATCACTATTATCCAGATATCTGATATAGGTAGCACAAGAATTCATGCAAGCTATTTGGGTCCCATAAACCCAGAAAAAAATGGGATCACACTCACACAGAGAACATGACAAGAACATGGAGAGGATGACAATGATAAACCAAACTATCCTAAATTTCAAAACTATAGCAATAATGATAGATCCAATTAAATGTTTTCGCTATGGCAAGCTATTGAAAAAAAATCAATATAGAGAGAAACTGACAGAAAAAAATAGTCATCCGAATAGCTGAATAGAACCATTTCAATCAAAACCTTTGAAAAAAGTTGAATAGAACCTTTTAAATAAAACTTTCTATGCAAAAGTACTATCATTCTGATCTGCCATTTACATAAGAATCTAGTATGAAGTTCGCTTTTAAGGAGTTCAGCCAACATATTTGATTTGTATCTGCTTTATCTCCTCTACATCCTTCACCATCATACAATGAAATATTTTGGATTTAGAGCAGAAAAACATCAAGTACAAGTACACACATTGTTACCGTCATGTAGTGAACATTCAAAAAATACATACTCGTGCACTCTCTTGGCAGACTGTTCAACTAACTATACTAACTACTGACACAGTGACGAGACGCCGTGACGTATGCAGTCGACAAGTTTACGTCACCGACACACGCACACACTCACAGGAGCGCGAGCCGAGTAACATCGGCAACCATGCAACAACATCTCAAACATTATTTCAGAAGCTCAACACAAAACATGTTCGTTCAGTCGACAAAATAATAATCAGTCTCCTTCTTTTAACCTTTTCAAAAGAAGCTGGCGAAAACTCACACCGACTCACCAACACATACAACACTTTGTCTGCTCCTAATTCAGTCTCTCAAAAATTTCTTTGTTCCCGAGTCGCTCCATACCAATTTCAGACGCTTTTTACTCTCGTTCTTATCACTCTCTCTTTCTGCTTGCACTCTCTTACTCACCACTCTTGATTGACTTGCACTTTCGTCTGCATCAAATCAGTCAGCTCGTTAGTATACAGTCGATTAATGAGGCGTTGAAATGCATTTAGTGACTAGCTAGTCATTGGCTAAGTGCACTCTGCACATTCGTTAACAATCTTTTTTATGAATCGAAAGAAACTTCTGAGCAGCTGAAATTATGTCGACTTGTGATGGCAAGCAGCATCGCCATCAGTCGAGTGAAGGCTTGTTATGAGTAGATTCAAGCAGCTTGAATTGATTGGCTGAGTGCAAGCCAATTATGAGGCATACATAATTCCGCTTATGTCCATTTGATGAGACATAGTTGTTAATTGAAAATGTACTTCAGTTTTGTAGTTTTATGTATCTTGGATTAAATATAGTTGTTAATTCCTAATTTGTGATGTTGAATATTATGATGTAAAATTGTTACAAATTGGTTTAAGAATATTAAATGCGTGGCTGTGGTTGTGAATCCTAGAGAGTTCTTGAGGTTTTTATTGTATTAATTTGAGGTAATAAATAAGGTGAATTGCAGAAATAGAAAACGGATAATCTGAGATATTTACAAACAGAATTAATTCACTAGTTGAATTTGCAACATTTTTAGATCAGATCAATATTATGAAAATAGTGTAAGTAATATTAGGTCAAAACCCCTCGAGTGATTTGATTTTTAACAATTCATCAAATTGTACTATGATGTGTAAATGATTTAGGCTAATTATGAATGGGCACCATCCACCATGATTAATAGAGGATAGAGGTCTTATGAAAATAATATCATGCTACATACCAGGGCTGAGAGTGAGATTTAAGAGCAGAAAGTTTAGTCCACTCAGACTTCAACGGTGATCAAAAAAGAGCAGAAAGGGGAAATTTGTCTCCATTCATTTATCTTCTTCACTTCTTCGAACAAAACTTACCTGAAAAAAGAAACAGAACATTACTTTGGGTACATGACTGATAATTGACAGAATACTTCAACAAACAGGTATCAATATTTTTTGAATTGTTAAAAATGAAGCTCGTCATTCTTTGAAATGTAACTTTAAGAAAAAAGCCTTCCTAATAATTTTTCTAAGGGTGATTTGAATAGTTTGTACTCATATTTAAATATAAATAGATCAAATTCATTTATTCATTTTGAAATCATATTTCCTCATGAGAACAGCAAACTGACTGACTATGTTGTCTGAATTCTCTAAATTTTGACCGAAACAGATGAAATTCCCCTCATTAGAAACTGAACTGAACAAGACAGAGTACAACAAAGCAAAAATCTCTTGAATAAATCAAATAAATTACTATAAAAATAAAACCATAATTCAAAATTTCAAAACTGGAGCAACAGCTTCATAACAATTTAACACTCTTAATCTAAAGCGAGTGGAACAAATTCGATTGACCAGCACAAATTTAAAGTTTCCGAAGACAGGTCTCAAAAGCAATAAGAAAATTGGCAAACATTCAATATAGTAATCAACCTTGACACAAAATTCAATAAAAGTGCCAATTGTTTGATGAATTCTGGGGAAATTGTGAAGTTAATGACCCCGATATCATAATGCTTGTTTTCGTTTGCTATCAATCTAATTATTATTATTGTAGGTGAAGTTTTTTGCCGCATGATGCACTTTCTTTCAAACTCTGGGACTTGATTCAACAACACACAAATAAAATTGAATTCACAATGTATTTTTCTCATATAGGCTAACTAGGAGGCTTGCCAGAATAAACATTCAGAAAAACTACGAAGTATTGTATAGTATCAGTTTTCAAGTTATTTTCAAGTCAAGTTTTTTTCTCAAGTATGCTATTACATCTTTCGGCTGATTTTCAAGTAATTAGGCAAATCGTACAGTGTGCTGGAACTTGCACAAACTCATTCACTCATTCTTTCATACACTCACTAGCCGTCAGGCTCGCTTCGCTCGCCATATCCGTCTAGCCAGGGGGCTCCGCCCCCTGGACCCCCGACTGGATCGTCCAAGAATGAGATCAGCAGGCGAGCGAAGCGATTTTCATCATATGTTAGAACAATCCAGTCGGGGGTCCAGACTAAACGTCTGGCTAAACGGATATGGCGAGCGAAGTGAGCCTGACGGCTAGTAATATAATATTCCCAGGATTGAAGAAGCAGTGCCCAATCAATTTTTCCGCGATAAATGCATTTAAATCTTCAACTTGGTGCCAACCTAACAAAGTCAACTCAACTTAATGCCAACCTGACAAAATTATTAATTTAGTTGCCAGTTAACAACTGTTTCGAAGAGGTACTCTATCTAGATTATAGTTCTATAGTAACATATGATATGGAAATTTCAATTATAATTATTAAGAGATTGGGAGAAGAATATACATGCTAAAAGACGAACTTTAAACCCTTAAAAACAACCCTTAGAGTTAAAATATTGCCAAAAGATTTCTTAGTACGCCTCTAAAGGGCCAACTGAACATACCTACCAAATTTGAACGTTTTTGGTCCGGTAGATTTTTAGTTATGCGAGTGAGTGAGTGAGTGAGTGAGTGAGTGAGTCAGTCAGTCAGTCAGTGAGTGAGTGCCATTTCGCTTTTATATATATATAGATAGATAGATTCACTGAAAATCTGTTGTCCGATGCAAATTGTAACAGATGAGAAACCCGCAAACATAGACTAGACGTTGCCAATTCGTCAGGTGTATTTTTATAATAATAAAATCAATTCTCATTTATAATCAGTTGTGGACTGTGATGAACAACTCTTATTTGGCAACGTTGCATCTACAGTCAACGGACTATTTTCGTAAGGTTGATAAGTCAATCAAAGCAAAATGTGTTATAAAAATATAAAAGAATTCAACAAAATACGTTTAATCTTAAATCTAAACTCATAATATTTTACTTCTATTTTTTTTTTTAATTCTCAGTTTTATATCTGACATAATTAAAACTATCATGATAGTTTTGCGAGGACTATGGATTCAAACATTACTTTGTAAGATAGCTGAAGGAAGCTTTGAATCGACTGTTTGTCAAGTGTCCTAATCAACTTAGCCTAATCCATCAAGTTAACCAATTTTAGATTTAAACAATGTAGTAAATTGTAGAGCGTTCCATATTTAGTTGGCAGTGTTCATGCAATCGATTGAGATGTTCTTCATTGCCAGCCAATTCGTCAGGTCTCAGGTGTATTATAAAAATATAAACTAATTAATTCTCATTTGTGAACAACATTGATTAACTCTCATTCGGCAACATTAAACTCCTGGGCCATAATTTCTATCGGACTATTTTCGTGCGGCTGACTATAGTAATTTTATTGATGTTCTCTGCAGCCTCTACTTGGTAAAACTGGCAATGAAGAACATTTCAATGTATTGCTTGAACACTGCCAACTAAATATGGAACGCTCTACAATTCAATAGAATACAATACACGCGTGTAACTGACAAAGGTCTAAAGCAGACAATAAAATTTTAACAGGAGTAATTATTATTAGAGAAGTAGATAATAGAACAACCAAACGCCATAGGTCTTTCATGAATAGAGAATAATAGACACCAAGAAGAGAATAGAAGTGAAAAGTGAGAAATAATAGAAAACTGAAAAAGAAAAATAATTGGTAATGATAAGAAACTGTGCAGGCAAGAGCTTTGAGATAACAAGTTGGCATTTCAATGGGTAAGACTGGGGCCACCACCTAGAGTGAGAGAAGAGATAATTTGAGTTCTTATTCTTCATGTTATCACTCATACTTTGGTTTATTTACGAGGAAAAATTTACGTCTGCAAATCGCACAATGAACGATCTGTCTGAGCTATCAAACACGAGCTGCATAGATACTTGTGTGTGTATTCATGTGTGAGTCTGTATGCAGGCTAGAAACTAGGCTAGACAAATCCATTGTAGTTAAATATTCACTAACTGAGATGTGCTACAGATTGTACCGCTAGTATGTTATTTATCACACGGATTCCGAACAGCAAATATACTGGAACATATTTGTGCAGAGAGAAGTAAGAAAATGGAAGAGAACTGCTAGTCAAAAAAATAATTACTTGAAACATTATTCCATTATTCATTGATTAATAGTAGTTCAAGCTTGTTAGTTATCCTAAAATATAATTATATTTGTTCTCAAGTTTGATATTTAATTTGAATATGAACAAATTTTCCCAAATTAATTTTAAATTGGACGTCATAAATGCAGTTCCTACCAAAGATACAAACTTCTCTTTATGTCAGTTTTTATTTGTTTTTACACTATTGCCAGGACTTATATAAGAAAACGTATTTTAAAACAATTAGATCATGGTATAGCAGTATTCGTAATTATTATTGGGGAAGCAGACGTTAGTTAGAGTAGGATGGTAGAGTTTTCTATGATGTATATATATTATATAATCATGAAACACTTGTACATGTGCTCCAGTACTGCATTTTGTTCAATTATTGAAGGTATGGACTCAGGACCCTGATGTGAAATGTTAATATGTGAGTATAATTAGATATATTTTTGAAAACTCTTCAAAAAATACCTTATTGCAAATCATATTGGAAAAAGGATATTTTTTTAAGAAACTTCAGCTCAAATTTTTCAGCTTGGTATGTTTTGAATTGCAACAGTACTATTACAATTAAATTTTCTTTGAACTGTCAATAATGGTTGAATGGGGGGGGGAGAATGTTATCATTAAAGTTTTTTTATAATTTTTATTGCGGATGATGCCCACATGAGCTTCTTGCTTGTGCGTGGGTAATGGGAAGTGCAGGGGTGATTTATGAGATGATCAAAAATCTATGCCTATTCGATGGAATTCGGCGGGATTCGAACCCGCGACCAGATAGCACTGGCATACTGAAGGATGCAACGCCTTAGTCGACTCGGCTATCCTGGCTGGCAAACAGCTTCAAGTTTAACAGCTTTGGAATGATAACAGTTTGAAGTGAATCTCATCTTATTCACTTGATATGGATGAGATCAGTAAATGATTCACGATAATTATACCAGAAAAACTTGAAATAACCACTTAGAATCATTTCAGTTCAACAAAATATCTAGAAATGCTAGATTTCTACTTAGATTAGAAAACGGATACATTGTAAGGGATTTACAGTTAGAAAGTGTTACTTCCTACATGTGCAGCCAGCCGACTGTTGAGCCAAAGAATCCAATTAAGGGCGGATACAAGTGACCTGAATGTCGTGCCCTGGGCGCCCTTATAAGGGCTCTTCGTCAGAGTATGCTGGCCCAATACAGCAGTTGTCGTTTGCTCAAGAAGCCCTAAAACTGTGATTGGAGCAACTGCTCAATAGCCTAGCTAAGAGACTTTCCTCTGCTGTATTACAACATGCACTTGACAAGTGAAATACACCTGTAGCTTCTAAATAGGCCAAGTTTGTTTCCTGCAACCTATTAGCCTGATTTCACTCCGTGACCATTATTTCTTAACTTATAAATTGATTTTTTTTCATTTATTTCAGTTTTTATGATTGAACCATTCTGAAAAATTATATATATTTATGATTTATTAATATTTTTCATCAAATGTACAGTAATTGATGATTGAATAACAAAAATAGTAGGCTACACAAGAAAAAATAAAGTTCCAACTGAAGTTTGTTGCATACGTCAACTATCACAGAACTGCATTTGAGATTTGAACCCACGACTGTGCCAGTATCAGTCAATCAAAATATGATAGAACTCCTAGTCTGACATGGCGGCCACTGCTATTCATTCAACTATCTCATCTTTTTAAATTCAAAATAAATATTGTTTACTTCAAATTTTATTTAATTTTGTTTTTTTTTTTTTTGTAAAGGAATTATTTGAGACAGAGCAAACTGGTCAAAAAATAAAATGGACAATTTTATTTGACACTTGTCTATGACTTTGTAAAAATGTTAGGAAAATTGAAGTACTTGATTGAAAAGGTGTAGGGTTAAACCAAGTCACCAATGTACCAATTATCGAAACAAAACTAAACCAGAGTAAAAATCAAAACTACTCAAATCATAAGCTTAACCCGCTTTTAGTTCTATACAAACGGGAAAACCAAACTATAACTCAATGATTCAAATTAACAATTTATAGTCATTCTCAATCAAATGGATAGACATGATTAAATAGACATCTCCCAAAACTGGATAGTACGATAATATTGAAGTGTACCATAGATTTTCTTGATTCTATTTCATACAATAATAAGGCAGACCTAGAAAGCTAATCTATAATCTATCTATACTATAATAAAGGAAATAACTGGCTTATACACGTACGGGATAGGAAAATTATGTTTGACGCATCATCACGTCTGAACCACTGGACTGATCAACTTGAAATTTTGAATAAATATTCTTAATTAACCAAGGATGGTTATAGGCCTATTTTCAATTTTCCAAGATTTTATTACGTCCAGTTTTCAGTTAGTAAAGTTTTAAAATAAACCTTTGCGGAGCACGGGTTACCTGCTAGTCTATAATCAAGGAAAGAATTGGCTTATACACGTACGGCAAAGGAAATTCACGAATGATGCATCATCACTTCTGAACTACTGGACTGATTGATTAACTTGAAAATTTGCATATAGATTCTTCATTTACTGAGGATGGTTATAGGCCTATTATAAATTCTTCAAGATTTCAGTACGTCACGTTTCCAGTTTGACAAGTTTTTAATCAGACCCTTGTGGAGCACGGGTTACCTGCTAGTCTATAATAAAAGTACTGAAGTGTCTTTCACAATCAAAATACATGACCGGCCTGTAATAAATAATCTCCAAAACTAGTAATTTGTTGAACTATATTCAGAATCGAACTTTTCAACAATCAGTTTTATAGAGAGCAAAATACAATCATCATATATCATAAAAATGTGTAATATCACCCTTTACATAAGCCCCATAAGAAGATACATAAGCCCCGCACACATACATCGATTTTTGTTCATACGATATTTTGCCGTCCTTATGAATTCTATCAGATTAATCGGAACTTGAAACAAACATCATCTGTTTGAAATCATCTGTTCAATACAATTTATAAGGATGACAAAATACCGTACGAACAATAATCGATGAGTGTGTGCGGGACTATACGGTAATCATACTGAAATTTAAATAATAAGTAATTGAACTAAGGTTTTGTACAATCAATTTTATAGCGAGCACCATAGATTCCGTCAATTTCTTTTTACACAAAAGGCAAAACTAACCAATAATCCTGATTAACAATAACACCTTTTTCATACACATGCTCAATAAAACTCAAGTGCATTTCTCCTTTGTTGGAGGGGAAAATTGAACGCGAGCCTGCAATTGGTCAAATTATTTGTATTGTTGAGCGCTTCTCTGCCCAGCCTGGCGCAATCCTCTCCATTTTTGGAGTGATTGCAGTGCAACGATTGGCAAAAATACTTTTTCAAATACAAGCCTCTCCTTTTGCTTAAAATACTCATTTAGATTGCTATTTGACTATGTATACGTGTATAAGTGGACCCAGACCGACTCCCAAAACGATGGAATAATATTCCTGTCGCTTTGTGCACCCAAAGTAAAGTTAATCTATGTCAGTGGGTCACATTACAATAAAAGCGCGCCTGTTGAATATTACTTATACTCTTACCCTCTCTTCCCTTCCCCTACCCCTAGACCTGCTTACTTACCCCTCTCTGAGTCAACCCACCCCTCCCAACACACACAATACCAATAAAGTTCTTTACATGTTACATTACATTCGATCGGCTGTATTTAAACAAGTGCTGCGACAAAAAGCTAATCCAATGTAAATTTATTTCTTGAATAGAATACTATATAACTGGAAAGTGGGTCAGAATAGTGGGTTGAAACTACTGTATATTGTCACAAGGATCACTGTATTCTTGTCACAGGGATTAATTGAGAACATAAATAATTAAGGTATATTAGAGTAGACTCTCAGTGACATTGACTAGGTAATTGAATGAAACCTTGCTAATATAATGCATTCCAGTATTCAGTGATCTCGAGAGATACTTGGAAGAAATCATCAGTTTTAAAAATAAAAATCAAATAAGTAGGCTAATCAATGTTTCAATAATATCAAGCGTACCTGAACCATGAAAACTGGAATGAGAAATAAAGAATGGATATAATTATAAATACATAAAACAGTTAAATCTGTCTGACGATTTACTTGACAACACGCCAACAGCATAGCACTTTAGAAAAATATCACAGTCCCATAGTTTTTCATACTTTCTCAATCGAATAACCCTAAAACCAATTAAAAAGTAAATTTGTATGGCTTTTGTTGGTGGGGAGTCCCTTGCAGGAAGGTCCCACCTCCTGAATATATAATTGAAGCCGTCAATTGGCCTTACGACTGTCATACTTCAGCCGGGACCGACAGTTTAACGTGCCCATCCGATAACACGGATTCTCAGAAAAAACTAGCACGCTCAAAAATTAGAAGAAAATATGGAGTGATGAATGAGGAAGAAAAGATTAAAGATGGAAGAGCAAATTAGTTTAATACAGGGAAGAGATTATAAAAACCAATTGATGACTCAAGAGGAGACTTAATCCCTCTACTTTTTAATTTTACCATTTCAACATTTTCAACTAAATAATTTAGAAAGTCCTCATCAATCAATTGCACATTCATTTTAATCTCATTCATTTCTAATTTCCTCGTAAGAATCAGAAGCTCATTTCCTTTCCAATGTTCCTTCAACTCCTACTCATCCTTCTACCTATTTCAATCTACATCCTGCTTCTTCTTCCTCAAGGAATTCTATTTCTCTTCTTCCTTCCTCTTTATTTCCAAATACTTCATCATCTTTTTCTCTCCATAATATTTATTTCCTTCTCACCGTTTACACACACGCTCCCGCTTCTAATTTCCTCTCCTCTTCTGGCACAGATGGTGTCATGGCCACCTTGCCATGATTCAACAGTAGAAGCAGAGGAAAAAGAGGAAGAAGAAGAAGAAGAGTAATAAAGAGTGTAGCAGTTGAGTTGGATTATGTAAGTAGGCCTACTGTACAGAGTACAGAGCCGTGCTGTAGTAATGGGCTGGCTTCATGTGTCTCTTCAAGAAGTGCAACTTGTTCCATTAATTTCTATTATTTACAGCGCATTAAGAACGGGTCAAGGGAATTGGGCTACCTGCGCCTGCGCCTTGACTTCAACAACTACCACAACAATAAAAACAACATTATCCATAAACAGCAGGAAAGGTATTATTGGATGGAGTGAAGGCAGAAATAAAGACAGATTCTCAGAAAACACTAGCACGCTAAAAAATTAGAAGAAAAGAGGGAGTGATGAATGAGGAAGAAAAGATTAAAGGTGGAAGAGCAAATTAGTTTAATACAGGGAAGAGATTATATTATTATATACAAATGATAGAAGAGAGAAAGATAATAAGATAGGAGAAGAGACAGAATGAAATAGAAAAAGAGTATAACTAAGATATTTTCTGTATCACTATTACAAGAAGAAATAGATAAGAAATAAATAGAGAGAAGAAGAGAAATGACTATGGAAATTCTCTAAAACAGCATTCTAACAGAGAGAGAAGAAACTAAAAAAGAGTATAATACGAAGAGGATATAAAAGAAGAGGATAACCCCCTATAAACAGCAAGTAAAACTAATTGGGGTGGAAACAAGAAAAGATAATAAGAAAAACGAAAGAGAGAAAATGTAAGAGTTATTTGATAAAAAAAACAGTGGAGAAGGAAAAAAACTAAAAAAGTAGGAACAAGTACAAAAAAAGAAGGGAAAATTCCCTTTATGGTTCCCAACAAATTTTGAATTCTACCTAATTTCACCCAACCAATTTTAACCCTATTGCTCTCTACATGCTTTAAGGAATTTATTAGAATACTAGCAGATAACCCGTGCTTCGCAAGGGTCTTTCTTAAAACTTGACGTAATGAAATCTAGAATTCAAAATAGGCCTATAAGAATCCTCGGTTGATTAAGAATTTTTAAGCTGCATTTCAAGTAAATCAGTATGACCACCTTTCAATTAAAAAAATAAGTTGGATTCAAAATGGCGGAAAAAATTTGGGTGTGACGGAAAACATGTTTTTATCATTCGAAAAGGATCCCCAATCATACATATCTTCTAATTTCCCTTTTAAGAGAAATCTTCTGCTGCTTCCATACAAAATGGAAGCATGACAAATAATTGAAAACTTGATGTAATCAAATCTTGAAGAATTTAAAATTGGTCTATAACCACCCTCGGTTAAGCAATAATCTATTTATGCAAAATTTCAAGTTAATCAGTCCAGTAGTTCTGACGTGATAATGCGTCAAACATAATTTCCCTATACTTTACACCTGTATAGGCTACGTTTATAATCCAGTTCTTTCCTTTATTATAGTACAGAAGATGATACATGGATGGATGATAATTGTTATTTTACTAAAAGATAGAATAAGTTGAATAGTTTCCCTTTCAGAGGGAGTTTTGACAACCCACAAAACTCATTTTTCATTTGAAGATTTAACGAAAAGGTGCATATGACCTTATTTTTTGCTCAGCTTGCAAAAATACCTCTCATTCCAATATTAAAATTTTCGACTGACTGTACAGTGAGTCAGTCATTCTATCAGGGCTCGAATAATATTTTGAAATTTTAATTGAATAAAAATGGAAGAATATAATTTCTTTATGTACATAACAACACCTTCATTCAAAGAATATTATTAACTGCATGCGTTTTCATATTGCCGATACAGCATTGATGAAACTGTAGACGTTTATTTAGCACTTTGTCTAAAAAATGTTCTAGCTGAAAAATTAATAAACCATGCACGTGTAGGCCTAAACATTGCATCAGGAAAACGAAGTTTCAAAACTATGTTTTTCAGGTAGAAAGCAATATAGAAACAGATGTTCCTTTTTTAATTTCGAGCATATGATTTGGTGATTTTTTAATGAAAACATTCGATTTCATTAATGAAATTAATGAAATTTAAACATTAATTTGAAAAATCTAGAAGGAAAATTAAAATTTGGGCTTCCAGGTGCACTAGATTGATATTTTTAGAATCTATGTGCAAAATTTGGAGATCTAAATCATTCCCGTTTTTCCGGTATGCAATCCACAAGTTGACATGTTTTGATGCGAACAAATGAACACACGAACAAACACAACCCTACTCTCTCTTATTATATAGATGGATTAATGGATAATAAAACACACATTTCATTGATAGAAAGTGTCTCAGATGTTGATTTGAATGAGTGCATTTTTGCGGAGGATGATACCCACTCATTCAATTCGACGTATGATGTATATACATATATATTCGAATATATACATATGTACAATATATACATATATGTACATACTAGCCGTCAGGCTCGCTTCGCTCGCCATATCCGTCTAGCCAGGGGGCTCCGCCCCCTGGACACCCGACTGGATCGTCCAAGAATGAGATCAGCAGGCTCGCTTCGCTCGCCTGCATTTTTCATTTGAGCATTTTTATCATATGTTAGGACAATCCAGTCGGGGGTCCAGACTAAACGTCTGGCTAAACGGATATGGCGAGCGAAGCGAGCCTGACGGCTAGTAATATAATATTCCCAGGATTGAAGTAGCAGTGCCCAATCAATTTTTCCGCGATAAATGCATTAAATCTTCAACTTGGTGCCAACCTAACAAAGTCAACTCAACTTAATGCCAACCTGACAAAATTATTAATTTAGTTGCCAGTTAACAACTGTTTCGAAGAGGTACTCTATCTAGATTGTAGTTCTATAGTAACATATGATATGGAAATTTCAATTATAATTAAGAGATTGGGAGAAGAAGGATATACATGCTAAAAGACGAACTTCAAACCCTTGAAAACAACCCTTAGAGTTAAAATATTGCCAAAAGATTTCTTAGTGCGCCTCTAAAGGGCCAACTGAACATACCTACCAAATTTGAACGTTTTTGGTCCGGTAGATTTTTAGTTATGCGAGTGAGTGTGTGAGTGAGTGAGTGAGTCAGTCAGTCAATCAGTCAGTCAGTGAGTGAGTGCCATTTCGCTTTTATATAAATAGATTATAACACCTATGATCTCGATTCAATTGATCAACTTTCTTTCGAACTCTTCAGACCTATATCATTCTCAAAAAAAGTAAGTGAAAGATGAAAATGGAAATGAAGATGAAATTTATTTCTTTAAAGAAAATACAAATTTCAATCAATGAAGGTGAAAAATATTGTTCGATATAATTGTAATTGATCTAAACTTACTGAAATTGGATAATTTCAACAAACTTGTAATGTTCAATTCAATAGATCTCACTTCTAAACTTCAATTGTATCTTCTGTCGGTAGTGCCGAGTTTAATATATATATATTCATCAACTTTTATTATTCAATGGTTGATCATCATGAATGATATGGAGATTTTGTTTGTAGGTCAAGCCAATTCTATTTTTTTGGGGGGGGGGGGAAATGAATGGATTGAATTTGATCACTATATATCTCTACTAAGTCTCTTGTAATTGTAATCCCACCTCTAATTATTACCGTGCAAATAAATCTTCGACAATAATTAAGTACACGTGGAATTTGCATGGTATTTGTGGAGAGGGATCACTTACAGGCGATAAAGGACATGTTGCCGGCTTCTAATTGCAAGCCAGCAGTTAACCAGGCCAAGGTTGCCATCCACCTTAAAATTTATCCCACTTTCAGCAATCCTGCCCACTCTCTCTCTCTCTCACTCCTTTTCCCCACCTTTCTCTTACTCTTCCAAGACATCTCACTCCAGCGTTTAATTTACTTTTCCCCTGGCACCAAAGATCAGTCGCTGAAACAGATGGACTTTTCAATGTGAAGCAGAGAGCTCAGTGCCTTTCATTTCATCTGTCCATTTTCCACAAGGACAGACTTGTTTTGTTATTGGAGTGTGCCACTGTTCAAGTACTCACTCAATTACACTCAAACCCTCTATTATTATGCATTAAAGATATAATATAAATTAAATCCATTACTGAACTATGTTGACAGTCAAGAGAGCTGTCTTAATTTCATGGGAGGAGAAACGGATGTTATTTAGCATAATGGAGAAATATACTATTAGAGAATTCAATAACAGAATCACCTTTCAAGCAAGTATGTACATCAGAGAATCACCATTGGATTCATTCGAGAGAAATACACAATTTATAGGCACAACAAACCTACTGAGAACTAGAAAGTAGAAAAATATTCAATAAATCAAGATAAATTCTTCAAATAATTCCAGCATGATTTTTTAAAATGAGGAATCTACCCCATAATAGTCAATTTCATAAATTTATATGTAATACTAGCAGGGCACCCGTGCTTCGCTAAGGGAATTAAAAGATACAATTATTTTTGTGAAACATTTATAATCTAAATCCTACCGAAATTGTTATAATAGTTTTTGAGAGTAGGCCACAACTTGGCATGAAAATTATCAAGTCAAATCATTCAAATAATTAATTGATGTGTTGGAAGTGCTCTGTAGAAGAGTAGTCTAATTGCAGCGAATTTTGTAGGATATGGGGCGGGGCTTAAGAGTCGCCCTCAACTTTATTCATTGGCAATTAATATTTCCCGTTGACAGTTATCAAATTAGCAGTGATCATTTTATTTTTGCTTTGACAATTGAAGATTAAATTCCAAATTAGGTTGATTCGGAATTTGATGACTCTGGTATCCATGGATCTCTTGCTTATTCTGGAATTTTTGGCATAGCCTGTCGCTTACTTTTCATTTCACTTATCCAAAAGTGTAAAAGCAGCCAATCCAATGATTCTTTCTTCCATGGAAGTCCATTCATACATAAGAGTCCATTCATAATAGTATAACATTTATTGCGGCTGATTTCACATGTTCTAAACTCTACAATCATACATATTTAAGTAGGATCATTTTAATGTGAATTTTCATAAATCTGAATAGAGTTTATTCAATCACTTTGATTATTGACTAACCATTACATGATTTCTTTTTTTGATCTTAGCTTGAAACTGAAAGCTTAGGGATAAAGATCTGGATGTAAACTAACATGTAACTCAATTTAATTTCTATTTAAATTGACAACTTTAGAATTTACTTGTGATCTATCAATATCAATAGGTTTGTCTTGTGTCATAATAACATCATGAAAGGAAATAGGAGCTGCTGATAGAATATTATGTTTTTTTATTTATTTAGTTTTCAACTGATTTTGGAACATGAAAATATCAGGCCCAGTAGCACAAAGCATGTTCAATTTCAATTGGGATTAAATTTCATGAGAATTAATCAGAGCAGGTTTTTTTTTTAATAGAAGGCTTCTCTGATTGGTTCTCGTGGTATTTAGTGCAGATTATGATTTAACAGACAGTGCAACTGTCTCTTAAGGCCATGGCTGCGTACAAACATAGAACAACAGAGGAACCAATACAACAGAAGCTGAAGAAATTAGTCGCATTTTCTATCACCTCACAATGAACATTACATTCAACTACTATTATGTTTGGAGAGATCGATTTTAAATTTCTTTTGCTATCATCCGGTTACTTTCTGAACCTATTCTTCCAGATGTCCATGAATACTGCAATGTTTTAAAATAAGGTCGCCAAATTTGGTAACTCAACTACAGCTATTATAATGTTTTTTATTTGCTCACACTTTCTTACGTTTTCAACAGACCATGGAAAATTTTTTTCTGATCAGCTGCTACTTGAGGGACTAATAATCCTTTCTCTTGGTAGTTCAACGAATTTTCCCAGAGTTGAGACCTGTTCCAAAATAATGTTTCTTGTCGCAAGCACAATATATTCCTGATTTAATCAAAATCGTTAGAGCCGTTTTAGAGATCCGTCCGACATAGATACATATATCCACAAACACACATTTATTCAAACAAATTGCTAGTATGATTATGATTATCATTCAATGAGAACTTATTTCACATAATAATAACAGCTGGCATCAAAAGCAGAAATGTCAAACATGATTGAAATTGAAACAGTAGCGAACATGAACATTATTTTCTTCATCTGATCTAAAGTAACCAGATTAAAGTAAGATTCACATCAATGTTGAAACAGTCAGCATTGTTTGAAAGGGGAGCATTGATGCTATTGATGAGGAATACTGACAGTCAACGAACTGTTAACTTATACATATTCTCCAATATTTTTATCGAAAGCTACCTTATATTTTCTTTGGTAAAACAATCAATGTTTGGGAATAATTGATTCATAGGAAAAGCGCCTAACTTCTATGCAAGATATTTTCACATTAGGAAAAGCAACCACAGCTATTTGGCCGTTTTAATAAATAACCCCTTTCTTTCAACCAAGTTAAATTCTGACCGAATTTCCTCATTCTTTACAGATTCCACAACGGACACTTCTGAAGCTTTTAAAATACCCCTTTAAGCAGTTTTCGCGATCTGTCGAATATACAATCAAAATTAGTCTTGATAGGATAGGATCAATTGATAGAAGCAACTACCGTAATAAAAGTTTTTGATGTTATCTCAAAAAGTTGCGACATAAACGCCCTCTACCATGGGATATCTACTTACGCTAATATTTCTCTATGCTATTACTAATTACGATTCCTCAGCTACCGACCACTCTAGCCGTGTAGCTTGAGTCAACGCGGCTGGAGCAAATAACCTATAAATATACATTAGATTCAATGATTCAAAAGATGTTGTATAAAAGTTATAGCGTCAGATGAATTAGAAGAATATTAGAATAATTGAAACAACCCCTGGCCTTAAGTTTAAAGAAAAATTACAATATAAAACATTATCGTAACAATCAATCAAATCGACCAGTCATTTTATATAAATAAATTAACTCCAGAGAAAATTTGTGTTTTCAAGTTTTAACCGTGTAATTCCGGGTGTAGTAGCAAATTCCATTTTTCATCATAAATTTGCGTCTGTAAAAGCATCAATCTATCCATCACATACCACATCACAATATCACCTTGGAATTGCCATAAAACCAAATACAATTTTTTTCTCCAATAAATAAAGGCAGCAGAAATATTTGAAAATAAATCATGATAATGTTCTCTCTTTGGAGCAACTAGCGTCAAGCGTGGGTTTTAGAGGGTGGTTGTGAGAGGGAAAATGCAGTGAGGAGAGATGGGAGTAATTACGTCACAGCGAGCCATTTTATTCTGTGTAGGGAATGGTGAGGGAGTGGGTGCAAATTTGGACAGCGGACACAGCGATCGACATTGGCACTAGTGGCCTACTAACCCATTTTCCAAAATAAACCCTTAACCCTCAAATTCGAAAGCGGGACACTGGGTGGGCACTTTGGGATCTTCTTCCTCCTCCTCCTACCTGTCCGTTATTTATCTCACATCACCACACTCCAATTACAGCCAGCTCTGGCATCAATTATGTCGACTCAGATATACAACATTGCCACCAATCTAGAAATTAAATACTAGCATAGAGAAACAATAGCGTAAGCTATTGTTTCTCTATGATACTAGATAAGTTAGAACCACTACATGTGATGAACTATTTTTACCTACAGCTCCAACATAAGGTATTAATGTAGGTACTAAGTCTAAGACAGCCATACTATGGAAAATGATAATCTAGGAATTTTAATAACGTAGATGTTTTTATATAATCACAGACGATGAATTCATTGAATTGTACGATAATCTGAATACCGTATCTCAAACTCATTAAACTGGGGTTTCCAAGCATTTAAGATGAATAATTTTCCATACATGGGAATTCCAAAGTAATTATTCAATTCATCTACATTACTTATTAATTCCGCCGATATTAGTATGAATGTATTAATTCCGTTGATATAAGAATTAATAATTACTTTTAAAAAATAGGTTTTTGTGTAAGTGATAGTAATGCTTCCTAGGATAGAAGGTATTCCTTCAGATAAACTGATGATTATCACTTCCTGGTGATTCTGAACCAAGCAACAAAAAGATGTCCTTAACTCCTAATCTAGCTAAACCCTGGGAAAAGCAATCATTTTCGTATTATTATTAACCCTGTGGGGAAAGCAATTATTACTAGTAGTTCTGCGAACAGTAGACCTCGCTCATGAATACAACTTTCAATCTAAAGAGAAGAGCCAGTACAGTAAGTATAGTATATTGTGAAGATTTAGCCAGGTCATCTATTATTTTCTCCATTGAAAGTGCTAGAGAAACTGTTTCCAGGGACACCGGACTAATCAAGGAGATACCTTTATATCGTCTCCATATTTACAATATAAACATATATTGCAACTTTTCTAATATTTAATTATAAGAAATCGGTCAACTGACAGAAAAATGGCAGTAGGCAATTTAGACGATGGTAAGACGGAAAATGATTCTAAATAAGATGGGTTTGTTGGTGACAATGACAGGAGGTTGCTAATGATGTTTTTCATGAAAAGTGGATTCAAAGTTATGACTTGTTATGCCTATGCAGAATGTTAATGCTCACAAAACGGTTTCCGACATCATACCAAAAGGAAAACAAAAGACTTGGCTCTGTAGAGCGACACAAAAATGCCTACAATACAATAATTATTGTAACTGATAAAATGAAAATTCAGTTAAAAAATAACTAAAATAATAACTGATAGTTATGAATAAAAGAAGTTGGAGATTAAAGAAATGTTTATGATGTTAAATATTGTCTACAACTAAAATCGTTGTTGATTTATTAGTTGATTAATTTTTATGATGATAAAAATTGTCCACAACTAAAATAGTTGAGTTATCTGTAACATAGACAATAACAGTTATTTATGTATTGATATTAAAGATTTTTTAAAAATAATTTATCCAATTAATTTGATAAATCAATTTAATAATAAGATGATTCAATTTAATTATTCTATATAATCATAATAATAATAATAATTTTATAATAATATATTATTAGAATAAGATAAAACAATTAGTATCGTCTGCAAAAAAAAATCTGGACGGATCGAGATTTGAACCTGGGTCCCAAAGTGTGAAAAACACCGCTCTAACCGACTCGGACACTATGGCTTGGTAACAATAGATGCGAAAAAGTAGAAACATGAATTGCTGTATGTTGAAAGATACGAAAAAGTAACTTTTGAGGTTAGTCTATGGTTTTTTAAATATTACAAAAAAACCGGAGGTCTTACCAAAAATCGTTACACATACGTTTCAGCGCCTTGTTTCAAAGAACTTGCATACCAAAATCATCCAAATCGGACAATAACTGCGACTGTAACTGCGATACAAACAAACAAAAAAACAGACAAAAGCCGATCAAGTCGAAACTAAGACCTCAGCTTCGCTCCGGTCAATTATTGCCTCAACTTCACTCACAACACTAATTTCATGTACAACGTGAAAATGAAAGACATTTTATTATAAATTCATTAAATAATTATACAGAGTGTTTCAGAAGTAGTGTCGAACATTTTAGGGTATTGTTCCTGGATGATAGGAGACTACAAATGTCGTATTTTAAGTGTCCAAATCTCAGTGGTTATCCTTATAGCTGCTATTTTATTTTTTCACTTGAGAATTTTTATCTCAAGAACGAAATTATGTATTGATCTGAAATTTGGCATGAATATTTATGCTAAAAAGACTCAACTTCAAAAAATAAGATAAAATCTTTTCGATGTGAATTTTCAAAATGGCGGCCTTTTTTAATGTTTTATTGCAAATTTCACGGAAACCGTTCAGTTTACAGAAAATTCACAAGAGACAAAAAAGTTAGCAAATTTTATTAAGATTTCAAGGATACCTCATTTATTAGGATTAGTCAGAGAATTACAGAGAAATTAATTATTTTCGTATTGCATGCATGACCACTTTTCACAATTTAAAGATCAATATTACATCTTTAATTCCAATATTTAAGATGACGTTTTGAAACTCGGTATGGTTCCATATGGCCATCAGATGATTTTACAATGTTTTCAGATGATCATGATTGTTCATGATCATGCATGCTGTACGAAAATAATTAATTTCTCTCTAATTCTCTGACCAGTCTTAATAGATGAGGTATCCTTGAAATCTTGATAAAATTTTCTAACTTTTTTGTTTCTTGTAAATTTTCTGTAGTGAACGGTTTTCGTGAAATTTGCAATCAAAAATTTAAAATGGCCGCCATTTTGAACATTTACATCGAAAAGTTTTTATTTTATTATTTAAAGTAGAGTCTTTATAGCATAAATGAATGCCAATTTCAGATCAATACATAATTTCGTTCTTGAGATAGAAATTCTTGAGTGAAAAAAACAAAATGGCAGCTATAAGGATAACCGCTTGAGATAGAAATTCTTGAGTGAAAAAAACAAAATGGCAGCTATAAGGATAACCGCTGAGTTTTGAACACTTCAAATACGACATTTGTAGACTCCTATCATCCAGGAACAATACCCTAAAATGTTCGACACTACTTCTGAAACACTCTGTATATATTTTTTAATATATATTGTTGGAATATTTTAAAGTTTTTAATAATAAAGGGTACCACAAGTTGTTATATTGTTTTTATTAATTTGTACAAAAGTAGCCCATATGTGTGAAGTGTTTTTAAATCTATAAACCGTGCACTAATATTTTATCAACTTGGAAAAATGATCGTCATGCCATTTAAGTGGTCAATTTCAAGATTTCCAATGTCAGTTTATTAAAGAAATATGCATCGGATACATTGAATGGATGTAACAAGCAAAATACTCAAATCTCAAAAACCACAATCCAGATGAATGATTCATTCGAAATAAAACTATTTGAAAATATTCAACATTGATAAAGCATTAAAAAATAATGTTCATACAGCATTGTACAAGATACGAATGGAAGTTGAGACATGGACGCCTGGCGCCTCTCACCTGTGGTCGTCGCGACGCGCATGCACGGACATGAACTTGGCCCACTACACCAGTGTGGACGCCACAAATAGATCACCACTAACCAAAAATAACTAAAAGTGTGTACTATAAAGCTAACACCATTAGTCAACTTAGTAGATTTTTAACGGTAATTTAGATCATCCAGCTTGTACTGAACATCCAAGGTAATAGATTTCACAAATAAAATTCAGAACATAGTTTGATATGAACACAAAAATGAATACAGCGATAAAAACCAATAGGACTAATACGATGAGGATTGGAAGACTTTTTCAATTAATGCATTACTGTTATGATTTTGCAGACATCCATAAACACGAATGAACGAACCTCATGTCATAGGAAACTCAATATTATAATGAAATATACATTTGAAAGTAACCAATTAAAGCAGCAGAGAATAGAATCATCCACTGTTGACAAAGATAGCCTACTGTGGAATTTCTCCATAATGGATTGGATTGGATTGACGTCACTACTGGAATATCCAGTACCTATCAACCCAAAAATGTTAGAAATATTTTAGTAGAAGTGAAAAATAGACTCAGACCTATGACATATTATTATTATTATTATGCTTATGGCTTTTTTGGCTGAGAGATACTGTGAGATGTTCTGCCGCAAAACTCAATGTTATTTGCAATAAGTGAACAAACACTTATATTGGGTTGTATTGTCGTTCAATCACTAGAAATTTCCACTTTCACTCCCGAATAAGATTGTTTATACTGCGACAATTTAATTTTGACAATAGATTTAGTTTAGTATCTTACAACTTTATAATACTGATCCCAAAAGTAGAATACTACTGAATTAGTACAGTAATCCTATTATATTAAGCGAGCAATTTCTGTATTTATTTATATGGTTATATGGTTATATGGTTATCTGGTTATGTGGTTATATGTATATATTTATGTTCAACGGATCTCGAAAACAGCTGTAACGATTTTACGAAATTTGGAACTAAGTAGGTTTATGATATGAAGATTCGATTGCACTAGGTCTCAACCCTTGGATAACTCGCTGAAGGACATTAAAAGGATAAATACGTCCTTGGAAAAACAGCTGGAAATTTTGTCGTCTGTTGATACCGTAATGGAAGAGAGTGAACAAGTGCATGTGTGTGGGATCATCCAGCTGATCTCACGAGAAGAAAAATTCAGCAAGAGAAACTTATTTTCGTTTATTTCTCTTTTTTACTTTCCTTGCCCTATTACCATAGGTAAGGAAAGTATTGCTTTCCGAAAAAAATTAAGGTACCCCAATTTCTAAATTTCTATACGTTTCAAGGTCCCCTGAGTCCAAAAACAAAAAAGTGGTTTTTGGGAATTGGTCTGTGTGTGTGTGTGTGTGTGTGTGTGTGTGTGTGTGTGTGTGTGTGTGTGTGTGTGTGTGTGTGTGTGTGGTGTGTGTGTGTGTGTGTGTGTGTATGAGTGTATGTGCGTTTGTGTACACGATATCTCATCTCCCAATCAACGGAATGACTTGAAATTTGGAACTTAAGGTCCTTACAATATGAGGATCCGACACGAACAATTTTGATCAAATGCAATTCAAGATGGCGGCTGAAATGGCGGAAATGTTGTCAAAAACAGGGTTCTTCGCGATTTTCTCAAAAACGGCTCTAACGATTTCGATCAAATTCATACCTGAAATATTCATTGATAAGCTCTATCAACTGCGACTAGTCTCATATCTGTAAAAATTTCAGGAGCTCCGCCTCATCTATGCAAAGTTCGATTTTAGATTCCCAATTATCAGGCTTCAGATAGAATTTAAACAAAAAATTCTGAGTGGAAAAGATTAAGCATGAAAATCTCTACAATTAATGTTCAGTAACATTTTCACCTATAATTGAAAATAAGTACGAAATTCGAGAAAATGTTATTATTTCAATTGCAAACTGTTGGCAACTGTTGATTCTATTAAATGATTCACTATGAAGAAATAGCAGACCTCGTATGTCTCCAGCGTTGTTGTCCTGTCACCAGCTGGCTCAGATCTTTGTTTATAACTAGACTTTAGATGCGCGTGCACACTAGCGTCAGGTGATCAATTTTCATAACGGCAAGGAAAGTTGTGTGAGTGCGCCACACCAGATTTTTTTAGAAAACATGTTTACTTCAGAAAATTCAAAATAGTAACTAGATGCTGTTAGTGATACATAGTATATTAGCAAATATTGTAGCAAACATAGTATATCATTCTAAATCGAATTCATAGTATATCTTTTTGTAATTGATGATGTGTTTGTTTTTTGAAGTGTGAATAAATTGTCATTTTGATGAGTGATAGTAGCTTAGCCTAGATTTTGATTTGGACTGTAGTATAAATTTGAAAAGGGACAGGTTTGGACATAAGCCTGCTGTGCCTCCTCATATAAATGTAAAAATAATTGTACGACTGAGAAAATGAATAGATAAATATAATTTATAAATTCAATCTTTTGTTAAAAAGTTTATACTTTACACTCCAGAGCAAAGCTCGGTCCCCCGATATTGTTCGTAAAATTGGCAGGTGAACTAAAGGTGAAGATTATGCAAAGAACTTAAATTTTTACTCATATTTTTCCCGAACTTCTAAGTATCTAGAATGATGGACATATTAAAGAAAAATGTTGATTGCATGCATTTATTAAAAGAGAGTCAAACCTAGAATCAGTAAATTGAGAACATGTTGTATCACAACAAATGTGACTTTCAAATTTATGTGTAAGAATAAAATACTCTTGAAAGCTAATACATTGTGTACCAAAATCTGAAGTTTTAATTAGTAATACTGTAGTTATTTGTAGTAATATTCATATAAATATTAATGATCAAAGCTTTCATTCAGCAGGTTTCATTCACTAACACCCTTGACATGGGCCTAAATCTCCCCTACCATTCAAAATGTTATTCTTTACTCTAACCCCAATCAATAATCACTCTTCCCCCTCTCCCAGTTTCCTTTCACATTCAACTGGCTTTAATACATTCGTCCACAAACCTACTTATAGATTTTTCACTACTTCTTATACTTCTTCACTATTTACCAGGTTAAGGTAACCTAATAAACAATTCCCCAATATTATAATTTATGAAAGTTCAGTGGTAGGCAAGAAGACAGAGTATAAGGAAAAATAAAAAGAAAGGACGAAGGAAGCAGAGAGGGGAAGGTTGGGGGAAATTCGAGGCAAGGAATACAATGTACCTATCACGCGAAATTTTACATAATGAACGATGCTGCTACTGACTGGTAAAATAGCCGGATCTTGAAATGTGCTAAGGTCAAACTACGCTCTTTCAAATGCCAGTCTGATTTCCAACCCCTATTATGTACAACCAATCTAAATGCAGTGCAATGCAGTTAAGAGGGTCATGGACAAAAGTTATCATTATGCACTATAAACTATAATTAGTCAAGATGCACTAGCACTGTGTTAGAAAGATGCTCCATCTAGACTGATTCTAAGCCTTAGTCAACTATGAGAGTTACTACAAAGTGTTGAAAGAAAGTTTTTAAAATTGAATAAATTGTGATTTTTTAAATCTTATCAAACCAAACCGAATAGGAGCAAAGCAAGACCAAATATTAAGTCATGCCATGATTTATTCAAACTACTGTATCACTAACTTAGCATTGGTACATTGATACATAATTGGACTTTTTTATCAGCAGTGCTTTTTCTAGATAGGATGTTTGATTCATAATCAATTCATTCAATTTCAAATCTATATTTTCAGTAGTTTGAGACAATTTCTAATCAAATTATTCAAAAAATCTTACCGGGTCAAGAAAAATACTATCTAGTTCCGTGATTGCAACCTAGTTGAAACAAGATAAATTACAATTTTTACCTAATTAAATTAGGTAATTTACAATTACATACTTATATATTATACCTACATAAATACGTGAGTGATAACACCAAAACGGGAATGACGCTACACTAGGAAGTGAACAGCCATAAATGTCTTAAAAAATGTGCGCTTGGCTTGGGGTCAAGAAATCAAAGAAACAAATTAGGCCACCGGCTTTCAAAAATAGATTCAAACATTCAAACAAGCAGAATTGTCTCAACTGTCACAAAGAGCACAATCAACTCCAGTTTCTGCTCGAAACTATTAAGTGGAATAGAAGTTCCTAATACAAGTGACACCAAGTTGATACAACAAATGATTTACTACTGTTTAAATTTAGCTACAAACTTTTGACATCAAGTACAATAACTCAGTCCCTTTTCCATGAGGTTGATTCTTTGTTGGTCTCTCAATAGGATCCCATTTTCTTTGTTTATCGAAAATAGTTGAACAACTTGAAATGATGCACGGATTTGTTGATGGGAAAATCTTGTTAAAAGTTAATGATCACTGCTGAACAGTCGACTTGTGTTATTTTATTATCATCTCTGCAGAGTCATTCACGGATGGATCTTACTTGTATGTTTTTGTTACGTCAATAGTCCCTGCTAAATTTATGAGTTCATTATACTCTTTGATGCTCCACACTTGAATTTCTTCTGTCTATTTTGACTGTAAATCTGAAGCTTTATTCAGAGTAGGAATATTGTATTGTACATAAATTATAGGACTATCAGAAAAAATAAAAATTGCCAAAGAAATAAGTTCATGATAAAATGTCTAATGAAGTTAAACCTGAGCTCATCAAGAGCGAGGATCTTCAACACTTCATTTCGAACCAAGAGGTTCCAACCACGCTTATTCGCCTTCCTTTACTCGCCTTCCTTATTCGCCTTTAATTAATTTTACTAATAATGGCCCAACACGAGCACAATCTCAGCAAATGTGTGCAATCAAATTTTCATTTGAGTTGGACATGAGGAGAAAAAAGTTCAGGAAGAAAAATGATAAATTTATTATTGCATCAATTATTCTGAAAGAATAAAAACATAAAACACTTATCTGTTTTCGAGACGTTTGCGATCAAATTCTTGTGGCAAAGCTATTGAAATCCACCAATCCATTATCTTTGGATTTTTATTTAGGATGATACCCACATAAGCTGCAGACTTGTGCGTTAGTAATGAAACTGATGATGAGAGATCAATGGACCTACAGCTTTAGGTGGGTTGTTCTTAACTACCGGGAAGCAAATTTTTCAAACTCATTAATGGTATTTAGAGGAGTTCGGCAAAAAAAGTGGTCCCCTTACAACAGGAGTAGCAGGCGTCTGAATCCTAATTTATCTCATCGATAGCTTATCAGCGCGACCACGAAACCAATCTCTTCTCCTACAAATAATATAAAATGTAAATATTGTTTGAAGTATAGTCAACTTGATACTGGGCTTACACTAGTTTACTATGAAGCGTCAATATCTCAATTGAGAAAATGGGAAAGTACTTAAGTAAAACAACAGAAAGAATATAAATGAAAAGGGAAGAAGGAGAACAATGGAGGGGGTAGGAGGAGGGAGGAGGAGAAGGAGAAACGCCTGGGGCAGAAAAAAGAGGAGTGGGAGTAGGAGGAGAATGATGAGAGGGAGGAGGAGCAGAAAGGATAAAAATAAAACGATGAGAAATAAACAGATAATCAACAGAATAAAGAAATAATCAACAGAATAAATGAAAAAAAGAGGAAGGAAAACTGAGCGAGGAAGAAGAAGAAAAGTGGAAAGGCAGGCAGCTAGTAGTCTGTTGCCTGTTGTCGTGGGTCAGGCAGGAGCCAACCAGCCGGTTCGCAATGCACTTTCGCTTCTTCCTCCTGCTTCGCACTATCCTTTCTTCCTCGCATCATCCTGCATTGTTATCTAGTTGTCTATCTTTTCCTAGTTGAACCGCGTCGCACCGCAGTCGTAATAGCTGTTGTAATTGGCATGACTCTGGTGCACTTGCACTTCTGCGGTAACATTACGACCGTGACATTGTCATCCAACTAGTTGCTAATACTGAACTAGTTATGCACCTATGAACATAACTAGTTATGCACACAAAAATACGACTAGTTATGCAACTGAGGAGGTTATGCATCTTAATGATAACTAATTATTCACCTACGATGGTAACTATGAAAAAATGTTGTTTAAAACACCTGCGTCCTCATAAAACATATTCCAGGCATCAAAAGGATTAAATAAAAATAGATAAATTGACGATGGGTACCTACTGGATTTCATCTACATTAAATATTGCAAAGTATTCCAGCATATATCATCAGAGCATTCGAAAAAATACTTCATTTTATGCTGCTTAGTCTATAGAGTTAGTAAAGTGATCCCACCATGTGATGTTAGTTTACATTGACGAAATAAAAATCAAATTCAGAAATCTTTGTTGAAAATTGTTTTGTAAAAAACTGTCAATAATTGTCAAAAATATCGAAACATTGATATATATATATAATTGTTTCTACAATCCTATTTCCGACTTACAAATTTGCATACATTTAAATATTTCACTACTACGCCATTAAAAGGATATATATATATATATATATATATATATTATATATATATATATATATATATATCAATTTTTCGATATTTTGAAAACAGTCAATAACTAGAAAGCTATCAGTCTAAATCTAATTTTAAGAATATAGTTGGAAAGAGGAAGAAATTTGCAATAAGATTCATATAATTTCTTCCTTTGTTTCATGTTTTTGAACTTTTTATGAGCGCTCGAAGTTGATAAAAGCACATTTGTCCAGTTCAAAGTCAAATTTCGAACAGTTTGAACGCTCATAAAAAGTTGAAAATCGACAAACAAGAAAAAAAATTAAATGTATCTTATTGGAAATTTCTTCCTCTTCCCAAACAAATCCTTAGAATTTGTTAGATTTTAACAGATAGCTTTCTAGTTATTGACGTTTTTCAAAAATATAGAAAAATCTATATACCTCGAAAATCATAAGGTCAATATTACTTACTACTAAATATAATACAATTTTACGGGTCATTTTTGTTGCAAATTGTCTGTAGAACCTATGGTCTTCGGCTTTTAAACCTTTCGTGGGGCATTCTATAAAGAGTGTATTCATATACAGAGTGCCAAATGAATTGGGCTCAGGAAATTTCCGTATATTTCCCGCCAAAACAAATTTTTCACGGTGGTTATATCTCAAGATTATGTTTGGGAGTTTGGGTATAGGCCTACTATAAAAGATAAATCTAAACTAGCCGGCAGGTTCGCTTCGCTCGAATGATCTGTCAAGTGAGGGGGCACCACCCACTGGACCGCCGCCGGATCATCCAGAAATGAGTATTTGGCAACGAAACAAGGGGTACAAGGCAACGAAATATCAAAACTACAACCAAAAGACAAGCAGCGTTTTTTGCGATTCCACGACGACTTTCTTGCACATTCATTCACTTTAGAGAGTAGTCATTTTTATAATGAGGTCCACGTTATAATGGGAGTGGAGAAAGATAGGAGAACAACGTTGCCAATCCTCTGTCTTGTCAATGCCTTCTGTAGCCGGTAGCTGATACAGGTTTATTGATGTAATATTATCTGTTCATTCTCGTTTAAAATAATCAATTATATTTTATTAAGAAATACATTATATTTTTCATAATGACTTTTCATATAAGATGAAATATTTTGTTGATTATTAATTCTAGCCTACATTGTTAAAAGACGATCTGGCAACAGAGCAAAGCGAGAAATAGATAGCGACTGGACACTATATTAATCAGTTGGGATGAGGCGATAAGGCCCCATATTAGCTAATACGATCGTACACTTCCTTTCGCACGTTACAGAACGCAACGGCATCGTATAGGGCGACTATACGAGCGAAAGAGACCATGTCCTATGTAACGACCGAAATTCGATCCACATAGATTAGGCCTAAGAGAGTTTTAATGCTACAAATCAACTAACTAGAACTAGGGAAGACAACTTATTGACTCAGTCGATTAGGAAGAATCCTCCAATCCTTCCATGCGGCAGAGAAATAAGAAAAACCGAAAAAGAAAGTGGTGGCCTACTAAAGAAGACGCCCGGTGCTGCAGACGAATCTGTTGAATGAAAACGAAGTGACTTTCTCAGACATAACCTGGACGCGGTAAGCAGTTAGGTAATAGCAGACAATTTCTCTTCCATTATTCAACACTCAATGCCAAGAGCATCCAACTAAAATTGGTAATTCTTCTGGTCTCGAGATACATTCGATAATTTTCTGTAGCACATAACAGTTTTTACTTCTGATGATGTAGTAACATAACTATGCGATAGATTCATTAGTTATTAATATCAAGGGCTCTAAATTTGTAAGTAATTTGACCAAAATCTAAGTTACATGACGCTATACTTTATCTTTTGACAAAAGCATCCGAATACGATTTCAAGAAAGAGACACCGCTATTTTTCAAAAGTGGGGAAAACAAATACATAACGACACCATTCAACCCACTGGCACTTAGTACAGTACCTACTCTACTATAGTATAGTATACGCCACTAACCAGTGTAAGGAAAACTACAATGAGACTACAATTTTAAAACAGTCTTATCTATAAAAAATAATATTATTCATCTGTCATAAAAAAACACAAAAATCATTAAAAAAGGAGGACTTTGAAGAAATATTATTTCATTAATAATGGATTTTTAGAGACAGCAGATTTTAATGTAGGCCTACAATATCTTGAAACAAATTTAAAAAATCTTAATTGGTGTACAATTCTTGGTAGTTTCATATCTTCTTAAAATGTATAAATTCAGGGCTACTTTCTTTTATTTATAAAATAGAATTATAGCCTAGTGCCCTTTGAAATGAATGAAATAGTAATAATTTGTATTCTTAATCTATTATTTTATTAATTTCAAAGGGTACCATTAATTCTATTTTATAAATAAAAGAAAGTAGCCCTGAATTCATACATTTTAATAAATCTTGCTTGTTCTAATTTTACACACAACCAAAAGGAAAATAAATCCTATAATAATGATTCCTATTGAAAAATTTAGAACCTCCACACTGAGAGGAGTAGTAAACACAACATTTCCAAGAATGCAAGTGTAGTAAATTGAGCACATCAAAAAAGTTTCGGGGTGTTATTTAGTTTATGATAAGCACTCTAGTATTATGGGCCAGCATTGAGACCTAGATAGATAGATAGGGGAGATCAAGAAGAATTCAACCATGTATCACATTGTTGACGATTTCAAAGCTGAACAAATATGTGACAAAAAGTTGAAATCTTTATTGATTTTCATTTTTATAAATTTATTTATGGCTAGAATGGGTATTAAAATAATTCAAACTTATGTAAACTATTTGAAAAGGAATCCAATAAAACAGATTTCAAGTTTGTAACTTGAACAGTTTTTGGCTGACCCAACAAGCTTACATGAAATAGGACTAATTTAGTTTCCCAATGAAGAAAGCAAAAAAAGTTAGCGAATTTTTTATTTTTTTAATAATATTTCGTAAAATTTGAGTTTAGGTTATCAAGTGACTGAAATTTTTTCTTTCAGAATTTATTATTCTACAAAATTCATTAGTTTAAAATACTTATCATTCACCAAGTAACCAAGTTAAACTCAAAGGAAAAAATCACGTTTGTACATTTTTTGCAATTTCTCAAAAAAATATTCAAGGTACAAACTTGAAACTGGTTTCATTCGATTTCTTGTCAAATTTTATATAAGATTATTTTAAAAACTATTTTAGCTATGAAAAAAATAAAAATTCAACTTTCCGCCATGTTTGTTTATCCTTTGAATTCGACAAAAATTTGATACCGTACATGGTTGAACTCGTCTTGAACTTCCTTATTGATCCATGTTGGTTACAATGCTGGATTCCACGGCCTATAGGCCTATACTAGTGCCTCCGAACAGATAATTTCCTACATCATCCTAAAAGTTTTCCTCTCAAAAATCCTATATATCTTTCAATTTAACTAATTTTTTTTATTGATAACTGATAAAATATCAAAAATTTCCTTAATTTATTTTTTTTTAACGCAATGGGTGTTTTTCCAGTTAACTCAATGATACAGGCTAGCTAATACCCACGTTTCAATGGATTTATCAATGAAAGTATAGGCTATCATTGTTTTGAATGGACTCGTTAAAGTGACAGTCCCGGCTGAGTAATATCAGTCGTCAGGTCATGTCAGAGGTCCTGAAATTGATCAGGTGCGACCTGAAAACTCTGACACCAGACCTGAGCCAGCCAGCTCACGGGATATTATTATTATTATTATGAAAGTATCATGTTTAGGCCTCTATTAGTCATCGAAGGCCAACGTTGGATTTATCTCAAATTGAATTGAATGATTTTACATAATAAACAAAATGAAATTTTGAGCTTGGTTTCATAATATATTTAATTGCTTTACTACCAAACGTACTATTCAAGTAAATAAATTCAAACTACTATTTTTCTCCAACTGAAGAAAATTTGCAGGTTAGGCTATGATTTATTGATAATCAATCAAATAATCAATAATTTCAGTTTCACTCCAGAAAATGTTTCAAATTTTTAAATTATTTACTAATAATATATAATATTCATAAGTAGCCTAGGTATAATTTTTTGATGTTTTAAGAACCGTAAGTAAAGTTGGATTACATAATTTTAACACAATAAGATTATTTTATTCAGGTTATGCTGTCACTTAATATTTCTGAGGTTATGCACATAAACATTTGATATTTACTCATTTGAGATAATAAACAATAGCCTATAAAATCAATACTGCAGTAAGTTACGAAAATTGGGTTTGGGGAACAGGTAGGGCTGTCATCTGTTCTGTTGCATCCCAACCATACTCCGCAGCACAACAAACAAGAGAAGAGACTAGGTTAGGCTACAAGATGCCAAACCAAATTGGATAACTTGGTCTCGCTCCAGATGACATAAAACAGTTGTCACATATCAGCTGATAATAGAACAATTTTTTTTGAGCATGACATTTGATGGTGTACCTGTCGAATTTGAGGAAAACACTTGTAGATCAGGAGAATTGTTATGGTCGGAAGCTGTCTGAGACTCGAGTTGAGTTGAACAAGCCGGGGCTGAACTAGTTGGAACGCTTAAACCCGTTTCTTCCTCATGCATCTTAATATCTTTACAGTCCACGATTGTGACGAATAAAATTCCTAGCCGAGGTTTCACATAAAGCTTTACTTTCTATGCCAAGGTTCACAGATATTATTCTCGCGTAAAAAATCGAACGCTGAACGAATGTAGGTCTCTAGGCCACTTCACTTGCACTTCGCATCAAAATCAGACGAACAACACAGCTCCAAAGTCAAACGAGGAACACAAAGTTAACGTCACTTTCATTGTCAACGGACACCATTCAAACCATTTATCAGGCTAAATCTACCTGAAATGGATGAATTTAACAGAAAAATTGACAACACGTACATCTTACATAACCGCTACTAGAAACATAATGTTATCTATTAATAACACGTGCTATTTTTAATTATCATCCTGAACTAGGTCATAAATAAAAACATCCCGAAAAATACGAAAACTATTAGAACATATAAAATTATCAATTTCAATGACCAAATAAATCCTAAATTGCAATTAAGCCCCTATTTTCTTTTAAATTTATTAAAAGTGGAGTACGAAATTTGACTCAAGCTGTATTCAGCTGTCGAAATGGAGCAGGCTACGCTATCTCTTGAGCGTCATCTGAACGAAGCAACAAGTTGTAGTCGACGCCAGCCAAAATTCAAACGCTACCTAGGATTAGATTAAGATGAATGGATTGTCTCTTTGTCTCAATAACACATTCTCAAATTGAATTGATTTATTTCCAAGTTGAATTGAATTACCATGATTGATGAACAACTCTATATCCTACCAGAAATGTTTATCTGTTATAAAAAGAACTTATTTACAATATATAATCTAAAAAAACATTACCGTTCCATGATATAGGCTATAAGTTTAAAATAATGGCATGCCTTATATGATTTTTGAAACCTAGCATTTAAAAAGCATTTGTTTTTCAATAACTCGATCTACAGGAAATAGAATGTATGAATAGTTCGTCTACTAATCCTAAATGAATACAAAAAAATCGTTGTCAAGCCTCAAGCTTTCTACAGACAAAGTAGGGCATAGGCCTAGTGGTTATAGATTATAGAACATCCAAGTCACAGAATACATAGATTATTACAGAAAACATAGAACATAACTCCCGGGCCAACGCAAAACGCAGCAGTAACCAACTGGCTAATGCAATAATTCATTTGATTTTCATAAGGAATGATAGCGAGCATTGTCTACCGTATTCCTTTTGGATTTAAAAAAGTACTACTGCATTATTAAGTAGGTAACTTATAAAATAAAATAGGATAATAAACTAGATTTTTTTATTAAGTAGGTACGGTATACAGTCTTATTTCTTTTGAAGCCTGTAAGCAATATGAATATGGAGTTAGGTTAATAATAATAATTCAAGGAAGGTACAATAATATTATATTTTCTCACTTTACATATATAAGAATTAATTTATTTATTTACAATGCAAATAACACTAATGTAATAACATTGAAAGATAAAATAATAAGATAGGCCTAGTCCTTGTGCTATTTTTCTTCCAAATTTATAGGTGGAAAAGTCCGAAATAAGGTTAGAATTTTACGTGATTTCCTTTTCTGAAATGTTATGAAACATGTGATCAAATTGTCCTGTTCCATTTGTAACACAGCGGCCATGCTGGGTTTTCCAAATACAACGAAACCAGTAGATTACAAATTAGAGTGATCTAAAAAGAATGAAAATAAAATATCCAGTTCCCTTTTATTAAATTTTTCACTAGTATGTTTCAACGGTAATGTCATAAAATTATAATATGCCAAAAAATTATAATAATTATGGAGATTTAAATAGATTCTTACAACATACAGAATGGGTGAAAAGTCCGAGAACGGTTTAATATCTCATGCACGAAGGTAATTATTGACGGTGGGTGTGATTGGGGATCCTACTCAATTTGAAAATACTAGGTACTTTACTATGACTTTAAAAATCTGGTCCGCCATATTGAATGCAACTTTATTTTTTAAATAGGAAGATGTGCATGAGATGCATGATTTCGATACGGAATTTAAAGAAAAAAAGAATGGCAAAAACCGCATATCGATATCTCAAACCGTTTCGAAGATATTCACATTATTAATCAATACTATTCAAAGCAGAAAAGAGAGAAAAAAGCCCGAGAAAGGCTTAATATCTCATACACAAAAGTAATTTGATGGTGGGTGTGATTGGGGATCCTACTCAAATTGAAAATACTACTTTACTATGTCTTTAGAAATCTGGTCAAACTATTCCTGAAACACAGCATTTGCATGAGTTCAACGTTTTGATTCAAAAAGTTATGTATCACTGTAGAAACACTTTTTGAGCAGCCGGTCTTTCAATTTGTTTCTAAAAATATATGTCTGCTCTCTATTGCTAGTAAACTATATGGCATGGAGTTTGATATTTTCTTATGATTGTGGTCTGAGCTACCCTGAAAAAAGCTGTTCTATGAACATCTATTCTCAAAGCATTTCATGACCTCGGGTTACATCCATAAAGATGGTGTACATTGTAATGCTTCTAAATTCAAAATTGCTAACTTATATATATTTTTGGACAAAGATTGGACTTGAACTTTCAAAAGTGAAAACATAACCTATTTTTAGTCATGTTATCAAAATTTGGGAATAGAATAGTTTTGGGCCAAGCCTTTTTTTCAATACCAATCATATTCAAAATATGATCTGTAACTGTATCCACAAATGAATAAATAAATAAGATCAGATTTTCTTGTTCACAAACCTCTATATTCAAATCCGCAGAGTGAACACTCACTCATGTACAAGCCAGGGCCGCCCCGAGGTTAATAGGCGCCCGGGGCGAGATTTTTAAATGCGCCCCCCAAGTATAGCGCGGTAAGGTATTATTTAAAAGTAGAGCTACATTGCTCTTCCAGGAGGAGAACTTCCATTATGGGATGCATCCCCTCCTTGATAATCATGCTATAGATTTTGTAAGCAGTGTTTAGCAAGCTCATTCCTCTATAGTTGTCACAGGAACTTCTTAGTCCAGTCAATATAGACTATAGACATAAAAAAAGGCGGTGTGCTTGCAATTTATATTGTAGTTCTGATTTTTGAATGTATTATTTGGATACATGAGAAAAGTCCAGAACCTCGTATTTTCAGTTTTCAGCTATTTCTGCCAAATCCAAATCCAAAGCCAAATTAGATTATAAAATTCTGAATAAAATGAGATCATTCGCAACTCTCTATCTCCAATAAGTACTGACTACTGAGTTATAATTTTTTCAAAAATGAGTAAATTTTAATGAAAAAATCAATTCTAATGAATTATAGTTTTTTATCAACAATATCTTTCGATTATTACCATTTAGTTATAGATGTATAATTCAAAGTCCCTCTGGGCGTATTTTTGTGCTCTACAATCTAAGATCAGTTGGAGCGCTCTATCTCATATAGATTTCCAGGTACACCTTGTGTTGTGAAAAACACCTCATTTTCGGCTTCAACGATCATCACCAACTACATTGTCCTCACATTGATATTTCGCACAATGACATAAGTTCATGAGATTATGCTCTATGAGAATCAACTTGAGATGCACTTCATTTCAGTATTTCCTAGTGGAGAGGCGCGCATAAGAACACCTCAAGGATCAAAATTTCAAACACACAACTCATGACACAATGCTCGTATCTCATCTTACTTCACATCATTCTTCTCGGCTCGTCAAGGCAGTCCATAACCATGAATCATGAGTCAAATTCGGTCGAAAAGTTGAAAATTTATTGTTGAGTGTACTTAAGCACATATTCCAATACACAAAAAATTGCCAATTTCTAGTAGTTGGTGAAGATGGTTGAAGCCGAAAATGAGGAGTTTTTCACAATACAAGGAGCATTATTGTTGTCAGTTGTACCTGGAAATCTATATGAGATAGAGCGCTCTACCTGATCTTAGATTGTAGAGCACAAAAATACGCCCAGAGGGACTTTGAATTATACATCTAACTAAATCGTAACAATCGGAAGATATTGTTGATAAAGAACTATAATTCATTAGAATTGATTTGTTTCTTTAAAATTTACTTATTTTTGAGAAATCTTAACTCAGTACTTATTGAAGATAAAGAGTTGCGAATGATCTCATTTTATTCAGAATTTTATAATCTAAAACAAAGGCTAGTATAGAGCAAATTTTTCCGTCCGTTTGTTTACTGGATTTGGCAGAAATAGCTGAAATCTGGAAAATGAACTGAAAATACGAGGTTTTTGGGCCACTCTGTATCTAGCACAAGGAAATTTTGCATGAAGAAATTGGTTCTGGACTTTTCTCATGTAGCCAAATAATATATTAAAAAATCAGAACTACAATATAAATAACAAGCACCAAAGTATAGTGACTGGACTATATCTCCCTTCTTGAAAAGAGATTTGACTTGACTGTAGCCACTTTCCAAACTTCTGGGATGCTCAATATTGTCTCCAGTACATATTTATCAAATGGAGGAAGCGAAGTTTGAAGAAGAGTCCCCCATGCTTGAACTGCTCCATATTTAAACCATCCGGCCCAGCTTGTCTTATTTTATACTCTCTTCTAACCTTGTATTCTGCAGGTTAAAACCTATTTAATTTTAAATTTCCGTTTATATTCCGTTAATAAATTTTCAATTTATTTTAGATTGAAAAATTTAATTTATTTTATATTGAAAAATTTTCAATTTAGGAATATTAACGGAAATTTGGAAATAAATAGGTTTTAGCCTGCAGAATACAAGGTTAGAAAAGAGTATAAGATTAGAAGTTTTATCACCCAGCTTGGGACAATGAAGCGACCAAGGACGACTTGCAGTTTGCAGGAGCACAGGCTCACTCAATGATTGGAAAAATATACGCCTACGCTATGCGTAGAGTGACTGTATTTACCAAAGTATAGTCAGTGAACGCCAAGTTTTATTGTTTATGCCACAATTCACACTAAACATATAAGTAATGAGTTATACATAGAAATGGATTGATAAGAAAATGGTTCAAGACTTTTAACGTGAAGGTGAAATAAAGGTACTAGAACCGATAGTGTCGGGGCTGTAATCATTATACGACCGCGGCGCCCCCCTAGCCGCGACGCCCGGGGCGACCGCCCCGGTCGCCCTGCCCTTTGGGCGGCCCTGATACAAGCAGGGAAGAGTAAGAATTATTGCGGCTCGAAACAGACACGGCACCGGCATGGCGTTCTGGAAGGTTATCCAAGCATCATACAGAGTACTGAATGTTGACCTTCAGCTTATTGCTCTTCACGAAACTCCAATGCTTTAATGAAACTCATTTCCCTGTCTTTGTAGTTGTTTTGCTAATCATTCCCAACAATGATTGAGTTTGTATTGTCAGCAAAGGGAACGCTGCTTGCAAGAGCAAGCCTATATTACTTGAAAGGTAATTATTTTATTAAAGTGAGGGTACTTTGTAGGAAAGTGAACTATATATTTCTACTATATTACATTATTACTATAATATAATATTACTCTCACTCTACATCAAAAAAATCTATTCTACATGAAATTCAGAGAAAATAATCCAGATGTATATAATGACTTGGATAGGTACTTCAAAGTTGAATATTTGCACAAACTGGTATATCCGACCACAAGCCAGTGGAAAGGCATGTGATGGTTGAGTCGCCTTTCAGTAGAGTTCCTGGGAAAAAATATATGTTTTTAAGTGAGTATACTTGATTGATAAATATTTTTCTCATAAAACAAGTAGCAAAAAAACACAATATTATTTAGAAAATAGAAATCATGCAAGTATTCAGCAGCTATTGACAGTTCTCAATATTTTCCTAATATATTAATAAAATATTTTCAATATCAATAATTAGTCAATTAGTAATTTCAATAGAGTAGGCTAACATAAAAATTGAAAAAATACGTTAATATTTGAGTCATCAATTATTATAAGAGATGATATATATGTGATTGGGTGTTCGGATAACTGACTTCCCAGATTGAGTTAACCATGGCATCATTGATATTTGAATAGGCTAACTTGAAAAATAACCAGAGCAGTAATCCTAAGAGAGCTTCAAACATTAACTAAAATTCATTCACCTTATAACATTTAGAATAAAACAAATTTTACTGGTTAGTTGGATGCTATATAATTATTATAAGACTACACTCAAATTTGAATCAGAGAAAAAATGATCTATAAGTAATATTTTTGTTTTTTAAATGGTTTTCAAGTACCAAATTAAAAATTTCTAGTTTGGGAGTGAAAATTGAACTTGAAAGTGAAAAGTTGAAACATAATAGTCTCATTTTTTTATAACTTTTATTCATAAAAATTTGGGAGGAATACAGTATTATTGCCTGTTGTCTCTTCTCAATCATATTATTGTATAATATAATGATTTGTGATAGTCAATAAATGAAATAAACAAATATGTATCAGAGAATCAAATCACTAGAAGTAATGTCAATAACAATGATTAGCAGCAGTCTATTTTTGAGAACTTCCAAGTTGAAAATTTCTCGCTTCTATCCAACATTTTAAAGTTATCGAAAAGAGATTACTAGTCATTTTTAAATTTAATATAATAATCACAGTTCGTGATGGAATCCAAAACTGACAAATTGAAATTAAATGAAAGTTCAACTGAGGAATTTTGTCGTCAAAGCAATTAATAAATTTTAGCCTTTAGGGGTAAAAAAAATCAACACTCACCTTCCGGACAAGTTACTTTCAATCGCGCATTATACAAATAAGAATCCCCCGATATTTCTGCATCGGGATGTACAGCGGGCTTATTACAACTGATTCCTGTCAAAATTCAAACAAATTATTCAAATATTATTCCCATATGACAATGTCATTTTTGTAATAGTATACAATTTATAATGTATCCGACAAAGTCAGGGAATAAAAACAACTACAGGTTCACTTCTTTTGTAAAACCAGGGGCCAAGTTCAAGGACGTCTTGCCGGATGATTTGGAAAATTATGGTGAGAGAGACTTCCTTGTAATTCAGGCTGGCTCGAATCATATAAGTAAGAATGAGGCCAAGGATGTGCTGGTGGCGGTGCGGAGGAATTTGGTGGCGCTGTATAAAACAAATGTTTTTGTTTTTTCTATTCCTCACCGTTACGATTTGGCTGACTGGTCCTGTGTTAATGTAGCAATAGAGGAGACTAACAGGGAGATTATGAGAATTTGTAACCTGTATTCACATGTCAAGTAAATAGATATAGGTAAAATAGGCCGAAGATTCTTTACATCGCATGGCATGCATCTGAATGGTAAGAAATATGTTAGTGACAGGATTAGAAGGTCTTTGGAAAGCCATCTTTCGGATTCGAATTTGTTTTCACCAATTTCTCTTCCATATGGTCCTGTAGATTATTGAACTTGCGGCTGTATTGTTGGAGGAACAAAACACTGTTGTAGTATCTATATATAGGTCAAATACTGATAATACCAAAAGCTGCTTTAGTATTTTATTGGATGTTTTGGCTTGTGCTCTGGAGCATTTGATTAAATACAATGCCAATATAGTCTTGTGTGGTGACTTCAACATTAACTTTCAGAAAAAATGCTCAAATGTGATCGACCTGGAAAATTGTCTCTTATCGTTTGGTCTACGAGCATGTTACAGTGATACAACCAGACCGGGTAATAGAGATAAGGGTAGTTGCATTGATAATATTTTCACCAATGTGAAATCAAATTCGTTCTCTTGTGATGTAGTGAAAACGTGGGTCTCTGATCATTGGGCTCTTCATCTTGTATTGCAACAATTTGATTTCGTAAAGACCAAGGTAAACAATCTCGGATAAAGGTTAAACGGTCTGTGTGTAGTAAGAAGGAAGAAAATATCATTGAATATAAAAATCTTCTGCGTCACACTGACTGGTATCGAATTTACTTTGATCAATCTGTATAGAGTCCAAAGTGAATTGTTTTCTCAATACTGTTGAGTCTGTGGTGAACGAAGCCTTTCCTCTCAGAAGTGTCACAGATAAGCCCACTTTACCTAAAAAGAGTAAAATTTATAGTCCCGAACTAAGCTGTGCGACTGTCTCTATGATACATACTTGAGCACTGGTATACTTTCTGTAAAGGATTGTTTAAGAATTATAAGAAAAGGTTCAGAACATTACTCAGGGAAACTAGACGAAAAAGACGAATTTATCATATCCTCTAGCAATGAGGGCAAAGCAATATGGACTATCATAAAGAATGAATATGGCAGTAAACGACGGTTTGAGGGTACTGTTGGTGATTTAACTTCAAACCAGTTCAACATATTTTTTATTGACAAGATTGATGAAATTGTAAATGGTGTAGCTAAAGAGGGGTGTAAACAGAGCTCAGCAGGATATCTAAATATCAGTTGTAACTACAGACTTCTTGTAAATTCAGTTTCAGACTATAGTCAGTAAGGTTGAAGTCGAGAGTGTCATAAGAAACATGAAATCCAGCAAATGTGCTGATATCTATGGTATGAACACCTTAATTTTCAAATTAGGAATAGACTATCTAAGTGAAGTGTTAGCTCACATTATAAATAGTTGTATATTAAACTCTGTGTTTCCTGATGCATTGAAGCTTGTAAAGGTAGTTCCAATATTCAAGAAAGGTAGCAAATCTGATTGCAATAGTTTCAGACCTATATCTTTGGTTCCGATTATATCTAAAGTTTTTGAAAAGCTGTTAAATATTCAGATGGTTCAGTATTTTGAGGTGGATAATCTGTTCAATGACAATCAGTATGGCTATAGGTTTAGAAGGGGAACTGTGAAAGCGACGATCTCCCTATATGATCAGCCATTGGAATCATTGGAAAATAAAAATCAGACTGATGTAAGACTATTCGACCTGTTGAGAGCTTTCGACACAGTTTGCCATGAAGTTCTTCTGAAAACAATAGAATTTTATGGTTTTGAAGAATCTGCTAACAAGCTTATTCAGTCTTATCTGAGAGATAGGTTTCAGAAAGTGGTTTTTAATGGTGTTGAGTCTAATTACTTGCCGGCTCGTTATGGGGTACCTCAAGGTTCAATATTGGGCCCAACTTTGTTCATTATTTATGTGAATGACATGCCTGGAGTAATTGGACCCTCAGCCAAAGGATATTTGTTTGCTGATGACCTTGCAGTTTGTATAAGTACAAAATCCACCTTGGCAATCAATAGAAGCAGGTCCTTAGATGATATTACACTGATGATTGAGGACTGGTGTAACGCAAATTTACTGTGTTTAAACGTAGATAAAATTGAGAGTCTTAATGTGTCTTATGGCAACAATGTTGATTTGAATGGTCTGAGAATGGTTCATTTTCTTGGTTTTAATATTGACTCTAGGCTGAATTGGAAATACCATATTGATGAAGTGGCGGGTAAGCTGTGTAAGGGATTGTTTATGTTAAGAAAATTGAGAACAGGAGTAAGTCTATCAGTGTTGAGAATAGTTTTTTTTCATATACATAGTTATCTATCTTATGGAACATTATTGTGGGCTTCCCAAAAATATAGTATTCGATTATTTAGACTGCAGAAAAAAGCTGTGAGAATAATATGTGGTCTTCCTTCAAGAGAACACTGTAGGGATAGCTTTAAATTGATTGAAATTATGACACTTCCTGCTGTGTTTGTGTATCAATGTCTCAATCATGTCTAGGTAAATTTATAACTCTTATGTTCAGCAGGGTATGTGTCACAACTATAATACTAGAGGTAGGAATAAACTAGTCTTGAAGTTTTGCCACTTTGCAAATACTCAGAAAACTTTCTATTACATTTCTCTGAAACTTTTCAATGCCTTGTCTGAGAATATAAAAAAATACCATTAAAAATATTCACTAATAGAGTTAAACGATTTCTGTTGACGAATCCAATTTATGAAATAGAAGAGTTCAATGACGTAGTTGACAATATGTTTGATTAACAACTAGGTATTCTTATGAGTGAACTAGTCATATAATTATGTCTTATGAGTGTGTTTTACTTATATTGTTATGAAAATAAGTATATTTTTATGTTTTATAATTTATTGTAATGACTTCTTGCTTTTAATTGTTTCAATCTATCATTGACATTTGTAATGCAATTGATGTTCTCAATTAGCTGCTGCAATAAAATATTTTGACTTTGACAAAATATTCAAATTTTATTCTCATATGGAAATGTCATTTTTGTAATAGTATACAATTTATAATGTATCGGACGATTGATTCCGACATATAAACTTGAGTATTTTTTAAACGTTTATTTTTTAAATCCTTACTACGGGACAAGAGAAACAGAAATATCAAATATTAATAACAAGTAGCACAAAAAGTATTTGACAGTCTAAAATCCATGGGCTACACTTGAACTAAAAAACAAGGTAATTTACTTTACTCAATAATTTCCTTCGAATATTTAATGATATCCGAGATGTAAAAAAATATATGAATGTATAGAAATACTGTAACGCTCAATAATCACAAAACTTCAACATACTAGGGCTGTCTTTTATTTGTAAAAATACAACAAAATTGAATTTTCACATATTTTTATGACAATGATACTAGAATTTCTCAATTAATAATAAGTTCTCTTGGCATAACAGTTGTAAAATTAGTAACTTGTAATAAAAATAATTATTATTGACAAACAAACTATAAAATTGTAAATCCAACTACAGTATTCTATCAATCCAAAAAGCGGAAAAGGACCTTTTTAGATTTTCAATAAGAAATATAAATCTATAATAAATAATTTCGAGTGCACTTTCAAAAATTCAAATTTCCAATATGAAAATTTGAATTCAACGTTCAACGAGGAATAAAATTGGTAAGTTAGTAGTTTTCCGATTTTATATATATGATAAGGACATGATTGTATGGACTTATGGCTATGTTCAACTTCCTACGGTGGCGTTTCCTACAAAGCCATTAAGCGTGGCGTTTCCTATGAGCTAAAATTCAAAAAATGATTTGATACTCTTATGTTTTGAAGTAGCTGTTACTGTTATTTGTCTAATATTGCATCTGTATAGAAGCAAGTTCGTGGACCGTGCAAGTTGATAATTGACGAATACTACCTAGTTATGTCAAAGTCGATTTAGAAAATAGATTTCCTAGTCTCAAAAATCAAAATCATTTATTTGCCAATTTTAAAGATAACAATAATAAATAAAACAAATACTTCATACTTATACAGAATAAAAATAAAATTTAAACTTTTTTTAAAATTTTTAATTGGCGTTGCCAGCAAAACCGAAGTTTGTGTGGTAGCAACGAGTACCTACCAAAAGATTTCATTTAATTTATAATAAACATAAAAGATTATTAAACATTTTATTTAAATAGTAGTAATAATAAATAAATAAATAATAATAATTGTAGTAATATAATATCTAAAAAAATGTAACTTAGTGAAAATAATAACAAAGATAAAAATGTTTTTGATAAAGTAGATTCTAACTGTACATGAGGCGAAAAACACTGTGTACGTTCTGTGTACAGTAAATTGTTCCAGTTCCAATCGTAAATATTGTTCCATCACGTGACTAGTGCAAAATGTTCCCATGGAACGCCACTTCAAAATCGTTGGTTCAAGCTTTTGGCGCGCACATATAAAGTTGATTTACACTAAAATGTGTCATTTACTAGCTGCGTGAATGAAGAAAGGCTGTTTTACAAACCTACCATCTAGAAAAGTGTAAATTTCTTTTATTCCATTACTCTCAAATTTTCTATTAAGAAAATTTCATTTAATGAATGGTTATCAAACATCATTATTGGTTATGTATTCTATGCTATGCTATGGTAAACAAACTATCAGCGCATGCGCAGAGAAGCAAGCAGACTACAATAATTGACCAATGAGAGCTCAGATAGTTGGAACCTGTTGGAACTGTACCAGGTCGGACAATTTACCACACTTCGACTGTGGGGTAGAAAATTGGAACTGGAACAGAATCTGCCAAAATTCCTCCCATGGAACGTGGAAGTTTTTACTTGGTAAATAATTGTGAATCGGACAATTTACCACATTCCATGTACACAGAACAATATTGTTACTTCTGATCCATCTCTCTGTATCTTTAATGACTGATTTATCAAATCTATCTGAGATTAATTGATCTGGCAAAATATTTATCAATTTATTACTCATGTAAATGAATAAAGACATACATGAAATAATATTCTGTTGAACCAAGTTGAATAAAAATTATAATAAAATGATAAACTAATATTTTTGATACAGTAGTACTTACAATTTCATACTTTCAATTATAATAAAATAATATTTTTGGTACAGTATTTACAATTTTATGTTAAGCATGTTAATTATCATGTTGAGCTTCTTCTCCTACACATCTCCTTCTTCTCTCTCCTCACTTTCATCATTATGTTATGATGTACAGAGCCTAGAAAAAAGGAAATCATCACAGCAAATTAAAAATTTAATAAAAGTTGATTCTCAAACAAGTTTCTTGACTAAATATGCAAACGTTCTAAATAATAGTAATATTAGGAAAAAACCTCCAATGAGATGTAAAGATTATAGATAGGGTTAGTGAAAATTATGAAAACAGCTCAATATTTCTTTCACAATGATAGTTTGACAGTAAGTTTATATAGTGGTATTGACATCAACGTCTTTTTCTTCTAGCTTTTTTGTTTTGATAGCTTGTAAAGTAGAATTTTTTCAGCTTGTTGCACTGCCTGCCCACTAAGAAACACACCATTGCACCATTAGGACTGGAGAATGCATCATTAGGACTAAAAAATGCACCATTAGGACTAAACAAAAATGGTAAATATAGGAAATCAAAAGTGACTAATTGAAATTAATTTATCAACTTACTTGCTACTCCTGCTGATCCTCAATTTCGCTTCCACAAACCAAGGTGCAATGATAGGGTTCATTTATTTCTTGATAGCTGTGCTATTGTGCACCCTTTTAGTGGCTGGAACATAAAATATCACAAAGGATTGGTTCAATCATGTTGGAAATTTAAAAAATGTATGAGAACATTTCTTATTAGATACAGCAGCTCTGTCCTTTTTCAACTTCACACCACAATATCTAATTGTTTGTGAACTGAATAGAAATATAATGAACTACAAGAAAATGTTACCTTTTATGAAAATTTCAATTGAATCACGACAGAATATACTTTCTTGATGAATAAAAAATATTTTAAATAAAATTAATGAATTTTAAGAAGAATCAACAATGATATTAGATCTACTTGAATAACTTACAAAGTTTGAAACTGAAGTATGAAATACAACATAATAGTTAAATAGTAGGTAGTAGTTATAATAAGTTATATAATATATAAGGAGGGTCTCTGCAAGGTTAAGAAAACCTGAGCGCAGAGGCCGAGAGTTTGAATTTTTCATAAATTAATAGGAAATATAAAATATTCTTAGATCAGAGATAACTGAAAGATTTTCACAGTATAACAATGTAAATCTGGGGTTACACCAAAGTTATTAACAAAATGTTAATAACTTAATCCTTATGATATAGATTCTATTACTTCGAACGGAGCTTTACAAACACATAATGTTCACCATGTGTATGATAAGTTATGTTCAATCTAATAGAATTTATAAAGATTGGGTTATTAACATTTTGTTACCAACGTTGGTTCAGACGCGGCTTCAAACTTTAATATTCATTATAATAATATGGTAGTAAGTAATTTGGATCACATTTATCTACCAAACCATTGGTTTAGATGCTAAACTATTTTTAAACAAAAACATAATATTTTCTTAAAAATAGTTGAATAGTTTTTAAAAATGGTTGAATCTTGAAAATGAAGATTTTGGAATAACACTTACATATAAATTTATAATAAAAAAAATTAAAAATCTTAGAAATAAATAATAAATGAAAAATATGAAGTCTTGAGAAAGAAGCAGATCATCATAGATAAATTAATTAATAGTGATTATGGTAACCGTCTCATTCAAAAAAACTATTAAATATTAATCATTGGTCAGAATCTAGTAAATAGCTCACTAGGCCTATATTCCAGTCAAAGATGCTTTGATTTTAATTGATTCCAATGATTCCAGTTTCTAAACACATCATGCTAAAGAGTTTCATACCTTGGCTATGGTAGGGTACCAATAGCATCATTATAAGCCTACTTGGAGTTTATGTAAGCAAATAGGCCGAGCCTTTTGAATAATTATTATCAAATTAATTATCAATAATTCCAGTACACACATGTAGAACTGCCTAAATATTGATTTCAAAAAACTACTTTTTTGCACAAATTTCGAAAGATGAAAGGAAAGATACAAAACAATCCAACTCTCCAGGACAAAGACCAGCTAAACTACCGTATCCAATTATCAAGTAAAATGTAACTGATGGTTCATGGAAAAGTAATCTAGAACACCATATTTCTAATACCAAAAAGAAAAATCTTGTTAGATACTTACTTGTTAGATACTATTTTGAAGATTTCAATTTCCAAACGTCAGTAAACAAAACGAAAATTGCGAATTCCAAACAGTAAACAAACTATTCAGTGATGCTGAACTGCAATGACTGCAATGGTCACCAAAACTGGGCCACAGCGCATGTCCAGAATTGATGTATTATGGGTATGTTTCAAGGAAAGGTATCAGATAGATAACTGAGAGATAACATCTGATATGTTGAAAATATGCTCACCAAAACTGTGCCACAGCGCATGTGCAGAAAAGATGCATTGTGGGTAAGTTTCAAAGGGAGGTATCTGATAGATAACTGAAAGATAGCATTTATTATGTTGAAAAACGGTTATTAATGATATCTAACTGATGTGTATCAAAGACATATCATTCGATATGTATATTTTACATATCATTGATACATAACTGATATATATCTGAAACTTTCTGTGCTGTGTGGGAACTGTCTGCGGCATACTGTTAAATTTGTTCTAGGAATGCGGTAATGAGATACCTAATGAACGGAAATTATAGGACGAAATGTTAGTTTCAAAGAGATTTTTATGCTTATGAACGGATAGAATTAAATTTTTCATGTAAAGTTGTCTTACTGTTAAAACTGGGAACTCTGCAAAAAGGCTATGGCTCTGGGATATCGTCTTGGTCTTCCAAGTGCAGCTTTTAAAATATATCTCTGAATCACAGAGATTTTATTAAAATGGACATCCAATGCTCCACCCCCTACTCTAATACCATATTGCAATATGGACTATGCATATGCTGAATAAACCATCTTCATTATAGTTGGGTCATTAAGTTCATTTAATCTATGGGATTTGTGAATCATGTGTTTTTTTTCTTACACATGTTATTTATATGTGCATTCCATTTAAGATGAGAGTCTACAAAGACTCCTAGATATTTAGTTTCTTTCACGTTTTTTAATGAGTGACAATCACAATCTCCATCACCAGTCCGCAATCTTTCCCGTTCAAGACAGATTGAAGAGTGTATTCTGATACCAGTATTCAGAATATCTCTGGGGAGAGAGCTCACTGCTGGTGAAAATACCATATATACACTCTTATTGACACTCAGCATAAGAATGTGTTGGTCAAGCCATGATCTAACAAGTGTTAAATTCTTAATAGGAAACTATTATATCAATGTAGTTATACTCGTACATTCAATATTAGTCATGCTTGTATTGATATTTGTTATTTTTATTTTCATAACATACAACTGGTCCACTTCTCTAAATTTAATTTAGGCTGCTGCTGGTCGTAAAGGTAACAATAGTTTACAAAATATGTATTGTTTATAAGATATGCCACCCCAAGTAGACCCAAGTGCCATTACAGGAGAGTCCATCTATCTGCTCCATACAAATAACAGTAACAGTTACATTTCGGGACAGATAACAGTAACCGATACAAGTTGAGTAGGCTACACGTAGTAGTTCTACATAGGAAACGCCACGATTGTTTTTTGGTTCGTAGGAAACGTCACGCTTAATGGGTTTGTGGAAAACGCCACCATACGAAGTGCCACGCTACCGGACTTATTGCTAAGTACAGAAAAATGAAACCTTACTAGTTTTTACTAGTTACTTACTGAGACATTTGCCTCGTAATCGGGACCATTTTCCATTTGCCTGACAGTGGATAGAAAATAATCCAAATTCACGAAATCCTGGCACACATTTGAATTGAGCTAAACTGCCATACTTTGTATCTGACAAAATCGTTAAAGCTGTATTTGCTGGCAGAGTTGGTATTGAACATTCAACGGCTGGAAAAACAGAAATTTCCTACAGAAGGTTGATTACAGTATTGTTGAAAAATAACTTAATACTGATTCAAAATAATTGCAATAAAAGTAGAATTCAAATTAAAATGTAATAACCATCCTTTCTAGAAAGTGTTAATTATTTTTGAAGAAGTGTTAGAGAATAATTTTTGAAGAGAGTGTGAGAGATTTGACATGAAAACTGGCAGTTTATTGAGAAATAATGGAAGTTGAAGTTTTAAAAACAAAACAATCGATTGTTTGTAAGATTAATGTGAATACGTATGGATGATTTGCTGGTTATTTAAATTATTCATAAATGGGTAAGACATGATAGGTTTCTATATGTACAGCCTACTATACAATATGTATAGAAACAAATCAAATCAAAATTGTTTATTGTCGTTACAAAACAAATTGTATAACAAGGTCAGGTACATTACATTTACAATTTATAACATTCTTCATTCATCAATCCATGAATAAGTACCGTTAACGTTTTTTAACACACTAACAATAATAATAGTAATAGCAAATCAACAATAATAAAAACAGGACAACAACAATAATATTCTATATGTCTATAGATGCGTTATCTAGTGTCAAACATTCTACAAACACTATAGACACAGAGCTCACACAACATATCTTTCATGCATTTTTAAAACTGCTCATATTTAATGCTCTGACTTCCGTTGGCAACAAGCTATAAATTTTCTTACCAAATTCATGAAAACTGTTCATGCAGAGTTAGTTGTAAGTTACATTGACTTCTATGCAACAATGTCTTCTGGCGTGTTCCCTTATTGTGAATGTAATTATTTGTCTGCATTTCATGCATGTAACTTTTTACATACAACAGACACTCAAGAATAAAAAGAGATGGAACCGTCAGTATTTTTAGCTCTCTGATCAAAGGTTTACAATGAGTTCTACAGTGGACATTAAAAATAGCTCTCACAGCTCTTTTTTGTAAAATCATGAGCTTTTTCATTTCAGACGAGTGTCCCCAAACCACTATGCCATAATGACAAATGACTTTGAATGTGTGCATAGTAAATTGACAGCAATACATCAACATTGACAAAAGGTCTAAATTTCCTGATGAGAAATACACCCCTAGCAACTTTTTTACTGATATTTCCAATGTGTATGCCCCATTTCATGTTTGACTCTAACGTCACACCCAAAAACTTCACCTCCCCATTTCCTGAATAATTAGCCAAGGAAAAATTCATCGTTTGGGTTTTGTTGCTGATCAGACTAAGTGAGTTGGCTGCTGTCCAGTCTTTTATAACAGTATTTGCATCATTTATAGGAATCTCATATGATTGGAATCTATCAATAGATTACAGTACAGCCATCTCAACTACAGATACAAGATGGAATACAAGATCTATAGTGAGGTCCACGTTATAATGTAGGTGGATAACATAGGGCAACGGCAATGCCGATTCTCTGCCTTGCAACTGCCTTCTATAGAAGATAGCTGATACCGGTATATCTGATGTGATATATTAACTGTTTATTCTTGTTGAAAAATTATACTTTATTCCCCAAGAAATATATTTTTCAATGATTTTATATAATAAATTTTCATGATTGAGATTAAATATGTTTTTGTCTTTTGAAGCGTCAACCCAATCAGCCAATCGGAGGGAGAGCTTCCTGTCCTGTCGTGAGAAATGTTGAGGAAAAATATTAAATCAACTCCTAAATACAGTACTGTATATAGAATTATTGTCATTTATTGATAAGACGTGACTGAAAAACGCCTCATTTGGCTTGGCGCTAAAGAAAGTCATTTTAAAAAAAATCGGGTGTGGCGCATTCACACAACTTTCCTTGCCGTTATGAAAATTGATCAACTGATGCTAGTGTTCACGCGCATCTCAAGTCTACTATTCAAAGATCTGAGCCAGCTGGTGACAGGACAATAACGCTGGAGAAATAACACCTGAAATTTCTACAGATATGGGAATAGTAGCAGTTGATAGAGCTTATCAATGGCTATTCTAGGTATAAATTTGATCAAAATCGTTAAAGCCGTTTTTGTGAAAATCGCGAAAACCCCTGTTTTTGACAACATTTTCGCTATTTTAGCCGCCATTGAAATTGAAACTGAAATTCTCTATTCTCCCAAAAAGATTAACAATACAATTATTATATTTGCAAGTAAAAAATAAAAATACATTTCATTAACAATACAATATTAATGCCATACAATTTTAGCCGCCATCTTGATTGCTTTTGGTCGAAATTGTTCGTGTCGGATCCTTATATTTTAAGGACCTCAAGTTCCAAATTTCAAGTCATTCCGTTGATTGGGAGATGAGATATCGTCTACACAGTCACACATACACTCAAACACACACACACACACACACACACACACACACACACACACAACACACACACACACATAGGGCGGTAAGTTAGTATTTAAAAGTAAAGCCACATTGCTCTTCCAAGAGAAGAAATTCCATTAAGGGCTGCATCCTCTCCTTGATAATCATGGTATAGTTTTGTAAGCAGTGTTTAGCAAGCTGATTCCTCTATAGTTTTTACAGGAACTTCTTAGTCCAGTCAATATAGACATAAAGAAGAAGGTGTGCTTGCAATTTATATTGTAGTTCTGATTTTTTAATATATTATTTGGATACATGAGAGAAGTCCAGAACAAATTTCTTCATGCAAAATTTACTTGTGTTAGATACAGAGTGGCCCAAAAACCTCGTATTTTCATTCAATTTTCCAGTTTTTTGCTATTTCTGCCAAATCCAGTAATCGGACGGATGGTTGAAGCCGAAAATAAGGTATTTTTCATAATACAAGGAGCATTGTTGTCAGTTGTAACTGAAAATCTATATGAGATAGAGCGCTCTACCTGATCTTAGATTGTAGGCACAAAAATACGCCCAGAGGGACTTTGAATTATATATCTAACTAAATGGTAACAATCGAAAGATATGATTGTTGATCAAAAACTAAAATTCATCAGAATTGATTTTTTCTTTAAATTTTACTCATTTTTGAAAAATCATAACTCAGTACTTATTGAAGATAGAGAGTTCTGAATGATCTCATTTTATTCAGAATTTTATAATCTGAAACAAAGGTTAGAGCAAATTTTCCGTCCGATTACTGGATTGGCAGAAATAGCTAGGAAATGATCTGGAAATACGAGGTTTTTGGGCCACTCTGTATCTAGCACAGGGAAATTTTGCATAAAGAAATTGGTTCTGGACTTTTCTCATGTAACCGAATAATATACCGGTATTAAAAAATCAGAACTACAATATAAATTGCAAGCACCAATGTATATAGTAACTGGACTATTATTATCTCCCTTCTTGAAAAGAGATTTGACTGTAGCAACTTTGCAAACTTCTGGGATGCTTAATTATTGTCTCCAGCACATATTTATCAAATGGTGGAAGCAAAGTTTGAAGAAGAGTCCCCCATGCTTGAACAGCTCCATATTTAAACCATCCGGCCCAGCTTGTCTTATCTCATAGTCTTTTCTAACCTTGTATTCTGCAGGCTAAACCCTATTTAATTTTAAATATCCGTTGATATTCCTAAATTGAAAAATGTTGTAACCAGCGAACAATGAAGACTTGCAGGTTTCAGGGGCAGTGGGCGCGCACAGGCTCACTCAAAGACTGGAAAAATATACGCCTATGCTATGCGTAAAGTGACTGTATTTACCAAAGTTCAGTCAGTGAACGTCAAGTTTCTATTGTTCATGCCACAATTTACACTATACATATATAAGTAATGAGTTATACATAGAAATGGATTGATGAGAAAATGGTTCAAGATTTTTAAGGTGAAGGTGGAATAAAAGTACTTGAACCGATAATGTTGGGGCGGTAATCATTATACGACCGCGGCGCCCCCCTAGCCGCGGCGCCCGGGGCGACCACCCCGGTCGCCCTGTCCTTTGGGCGGCCCTGGGTAATAGGGCAAGGAAGGTAAAAAAATTATGAATGTCATTAATGTTTCATGAATAACAAGTTTTGAGTTCTAATTTTTGAAATAAAATTATTTGTTGCTTTTCCTCTTTTGTTGCATTTTTTAAAAATTCCCTCTACTTTGAGTCACCCGTTACTATTGCCAGAATCAAAGTTTTTTTAAATTAAAATATTAGTCGTTCAAACATGCTCAATTCTATTAGACAAAGTCTCATTAACAGAAACGAATAGTCACTGACCTTCACAGATAATTCTGGAGGCATGACTCCAAGTACCACTTTTCAAGCATTCTGTGAAATTTTCACCCTTCAACAAATAACCTTGTCGACAACTGATGTTAAACATTTTGCCAATAGGATAGTGAGTTGTGAATTCAATTTCTGGCTCCAAAACATATCCATTACTTGGTTCCTTGAAAACACAGAAATAAAACCGTAATTAGGAATGATAGTAACATTTTGTTAGTCAATTATTCAAACTTAACCAACACAAATACGCAAGAAAAATTACTATTTATGTTATTAATAGTTTTGTGAATAATTTTATAAAATTCATCAATTATATAAACTGAATTCAACAAGGATAGGGTACTACGTAAGCGAAGTGTTAAAAAGAATGTACTTCTAGATAATGAAAATATAACGCAAGTAGGCTAGTTAACTAATGAAGTAAAATGAAAACATTTTTTATTTAATGGAGTTTTGACTTTTTAGTCCTCTCTACCACTCAACCTTGAAAATCATAATTGTCACAATGCTTAATCACATTGTAAATTGTTGTAAATCACATTGTAAAAATGCTTAGCTGTCAATATATTATTATCATTAGGTGCATTTTGATAAATAATTTGAGAATAGAGTATCTAGACAAATAATACATTGTACATTTGTTTTAAGTACCAGTACCAGTACCATAAAACAAATGCATTGAATCTGGACGATATGGATTGAATATGGAGTGGCTGTGGCAGATCAATTTTTTTCAGTCAAAAGGCATTGACAGATCGAAAACGCTTTCTTCTCTCCCATTCAGATTCTATAGTTTATCAAAGTAAATGTGATTGCTTTCATTTCAATAATTTTATTTCAAATCTAACCTGATGATGGTGTAGCAACCGACATAACAGCCTATATAACTCAATGTATATGATGAATATGCGATTCACACACCTTCAAGGCGAATTATTCACGATTCTACAACTAATGTAGCAAACCAATTGCTATTGTTTCAGACTGGTAAGTGTTCAACTACCTCAGGTGGAAAACATTGTTTCTCCTTCTCAGTCTCACATTTCCAAGACACAGAATCTGCCAGCGAAATCTCTCCTTTCCAGACTCCATCCTTGTCGCAGGTCCACTGCAAATTCTTCAAAACCTCGTCATCGACAGTCAGCTCGAAGCCTTTTTTACATTTCACCACCAGTGAACCACCGTAACTATGATTTGACACTACAATATCGAAGTGGTTGCTTTCAAGCTGTGATGCACTTTGATTCAGAGCAGGACAAACGGTTTGTTTGCATACTATTTGTGGTCCAGACCAGGTTCCATTCAAGAGACACACCCTTTGCTTTGGACCAATCAGCTGGTAGCCTGGAATACAATCAATGTCTATGGTGTCACCTGAAAAAATACATTACATCAACATTTCCAATTCAATTAAATTATTCAATTACATGTAACAGATAATGGGATTTCGATTTGTTCTTATAATATAAACTAGTGCGCTCTCTAGACTGGATAATTCGCTTAAAATGCTACTGTTATTCTATTGAAAGCAGTGGTGTTTATTCGACAGAGGCTGGCTCAAACAGCACTCTGGTTTGTGGACTGTATCAATTACATCGAGAACATTTTGGGGTTGTCTGGTGTCGGGTAGCAAGTTGAACAATTTAAATGGCTAAGTGCACAATAACATAGGCCTACCTTCATGTCCAAATCCTCATTGCTTCCAGGATCCCAGGTCCAGATCACGATATGAGATGAGACGACACTTGGAATAAATCACAATAAATCACTTTACAAAATTGACATTACAAGAAGTGAGCTGTTCGATTGGCTGGCAGCTGGCGCAATTATGCTATGTGCATCACCCTTCAATTGCCCCCTCAACCACACAACGCCAGACAACAAAGGGGAACATTGATATAACGTCCGAACAATCCGCCCACCTTGGAAGAACTTCCAATAACCAAAAAAAAAACAAAAACAAAAACCACCTATAACAAACCCTACTAGGGAAACTAGGAAAAAAAGGAAATATCTTCACTCCTCAGGGGCCATTGAGGAGACTTATACAAAAGGAGTAGGAGGCCCACGGAAAGGAGAGGATTGGACAAGAAATAATGACTATATACAACCACTATAGATGAAAACAAGAAACAAAGCAACTTGGGAACCTTTCCCACATGTAAAACGAGAAATAAAAAACTATCCACTAAACTTATTGAAGTTCCCTTCAATAAGGCCTAATCTTCATCAATAGGGAGGAGACATACCCTATTGACAGCCCTAGTGAGACTTCCTTTTGCAGTCTGTACCTCCACCACTCTCACAATGTATTTTATTTTCTTGAATGATGCTGCTATTTTGTATGTTTTATTGTTGTGGTATGTGGGGTGACGAATGCTGTATGATTATCAGTGTTGTATTTGTCAGAGTTTTGTGGATTGATCTTGTTTTTTAATTTTTTGTAGTAGTTGTCAATCATTGAGGGTTTGTATCCATTTTGTTGTGCAATATATTTTATTGTGTGCAGTTCAGTGTTGTAATCTGTGGTTGTCATTGGGATATTTATTAATCTGTATAGCAGGTGGTTGTAGGCTGCAAGTTTGTGTTGGATAGGGTGATTTGAAGTGCAATGGATTGTGGTGTCGGTTGTTGTGGGCTTTCTGTATATTTTGAATGTTTTGAATGATTGGTTCTGTTTTGTGATGGTGATATCCAGGAATTTATGCTGTTGTTGGTTTCTAATTCAAGTGTGAACGTCAAATTTGGGTGTATGCGGTTGAGGTGGGTGTGTAGTGTTTCAAGTTGTCGTTTGTTCCCCCTGTATAGTATTAATATGTCATCTACATATCGGAACCAGTGAGTATTCTATTGGATTGGATGTGTGATTGGGATCATGGTTGTGTAGGATGTGTTTTTTGTTCTATAGTGTGAATGAAAATCTCTGCTAGAATGCAAGATATGGGTGATCCCATAGGGAGGCCATGGGGTTGAAAATAAAATTTACTATTGAATTCAAAATAGTTTTGTGAGGTTACAAGTTTGGTTAGAGTTATTATTTTCTTGCATAATGTCCTGTGGGGTGTTGTTTGATTTTAGCATATCTTCTAGGTATTTCAATATTAGGTATTTCTAGGTATTAACAATCCACAAAACTCTGACAAATACAACACTGATAATCATACAGCATTCGTCACCCTCACATACCACAACAATAAAACATACAAAATAGCAGCATCATTCAAGAAAATAAAATACAAGGTTGCATACAGAACAAAAAAACTCACTGAAAAAACTTTTGTCCCCACACAACACCTCTCAAAATCAATACAATAGACCAGGAATTTATAAGCTAAATTGTAGAGATTGCAGCAAATTCTACATAGGTAAAACAGCTAGAAATTTCAATGTAAGATTCAAAGAACACACAAGAGCCATAACCCATCCGTCCTCCCATTCCACCTTTGCAGAACACATCATCTCCTCTGACCACACACACCCTGACATAGACAACAACCTCGAAATACTCCACTATTCCCACAAAAACAGAAAATTAAATGTACTAGAAACAGTTTGAAATATACAAACACACCAAACAACAGCCAAGCAATATTCTAAATGACCAAATCAACTTTTCCTCCCACACCCTGTTGACAAACTCATTTAAATACTCCTCCATTAACCACCAAAACTCCCCTCCACCCCAACCAAATTTCACCCTCATAACCTTAAAACACTTCAGTCCGGTTTGGCTTGAAAATGTGCGATACCAGCACGAAACGGACGTCGCCACATCAAATAATGTGAGTGTTTTTCACTTAAAAGTTTTTTAAAAATTTAATAGTGATCAATTAAATTATTCAATTAATGTAACAGATAATGGGATTTCGATTTGTTCTTATAATATAAACTAGTGCGCTCTCTAGACTGGATAATTCGCTTAAAATGCTACTGTTTTTCTATTGAAAGCAGTGGTGTTTATTCGACAGAGGCTGGCTCAAACAGCACTCTGGTTTGTGGACTGTATCAATTACATCGAGAACATTTTGGGGTTGTCTGGTGTTGGGTAGCAAGTTGAACAATTTAAATGGCTAAGTGCACAATAACATAGGCCTACCTTCATGTCCAAATCAAAACTTCACAAATCAAGACTTATACAAAAGGAGTAGGAGGCCCACGGAAAGGAGAGGATGGGACAAGAAATAATGACTATATACAACCACTATAGATGAAAACAAGAAACAAAGCAACTTGGGAACCTTTCCCACATGTAAAACGAGAAATAAAAAACTATCCACTAAACTTATTGAAGTTTCCTACAATAAGGCCTAATCTTCATCAATAGGGAGGAGACATACCCTATTGACAGCCCTAGTGAGACTTCCTTTTGCAGTCTGTACCTCCACCACTCTCACAATTCCATCCTGTCCAGCGAATATCTTCGTTATTCGACCAAGCCTCCAGTGAAGAGGGAGAAGGTTACTTTCCTTTAAGAGAGCCATACGTCCAATGTTAACATTACTATGTTTTCTGTACCATTTTGTTCGGGTTTGCAAGCTAGATAGATACTCCAATTGCCAATGTTTCCAGAATGAGGATACAATTCTTTTGAGTAAACTCCATCGATTTCTCAAGTTCACCGATTGAATTGATTCCTCTGAGTCTTTACTCTGTGTTGCTAGAGTAATTTTTCTTGCTTCCAATTCAATCTGTTTGGAATTTTCATCATCATTACGGTACGGTGGGTTTGGTGTGGCCAGCACTCCAGTGGTTTGTCTAACCAATCAGAACCATTCCACCACAGAGAATTACCAATTAATTCATTGAGCAATAGTCCTCGACTAGCACAATCAGCTGGATTACATTCGGTTGGCACATATCTGAATTGCTCTGTAGACAGGTGTTCCTGTACTTGACTTACACGATCTGCCACAAACGTAGCCCAACGATGAGGTGAAGACCGAGTCCAACTCAATGCCACAGTTGAATAAGTCCAAGCTGCAATATAATCTATGTTTATAATTTTTGAAAGCACTTCTTGAACTTCATGTAATAATCTAGCTACTAGGACAACCACACAAAGCTCCCATTTCTTCACTACCTTTACGGATGCCATATCATCCCAGTCACATCCCGATTGCCATAGGTATTGAATTATACTCTTGAAGGTAAGCATGAAAGGTCTCAAATATCCTAATGGATCAAAAATTTGTGCTAAAGTTGATAAAACATTTCGTTTTGTAGCTAGACTGGATGGAACCTTCACCCTGTAGAAGAGGTAGTAACCAATTGGATTTGATTGGAAGCCAAGAATTTTAATGGTTTTATCAGACTCCAAAGTGGAATCTTTTGCATCAATAGCGCAGTGCTCTGGAGGGAGATTTGATAGAATGGTAGAATGATTGCTGGCCCACCTTAGTAATTCAAATTTCCCTTTGCTTAACAATTCAGTAAGCTCAGACTGCAGTTGCTTGGTTGCTTCCATTGATGAGACTGATGTAACTATATCACCCATGTAAGTAGAAAACCGTAAGGCTTCAGAAGCCGCAGGGAACATTTTTTCTTCATCTTCAATAAACTGATGCGTAGTACAAATGGAAAGAAATGGTGATGATGATACACCATACGACATAGTTGTTAGAGTATACTCTTTCATTTCTTCTCCCTTTTCGGATTTTGTCCATTTTATTACAACATTATCCTGTCTATCATCATCTAACTCTTCCAAATTTCATTTCTCCCTTTCAAAAACATCTTCAATTTCCTTTTTCGGTATGGGTCTTCCCATTGGTTTGATTTCATGTGGACTATGAATCACTTTTAACTCTTTCCCTAAATTACCGTTGATCGGTAAATAACTGTTGAAGGCTATACCTTGTTTACCTGGAACTTCTTCTAAATTATCTCCCAATTCTTCTTCTCGAATCATGGAAACATTTTCTCCAACATTAGTTCTACCTTCAAGATATCCCGATATCTCACTCGTATTTGTTTCCTTGGATGGTAATTCTACAATGTATCACCAGTATTTAAACGACAAACAGTTGATTTGTATATCTCCTCACAAGCCATTTCACTTTCCAATAATTTTTTTGTCCTAGGTGGCTCTTCTACGACCCAAAATCACTTCACCAACTCTTCTAAATTGGCATTGGAATACATGCACAGATTATTTGAGATAGTAGAACTCTCCTCTGAGACCTTACCCATCAGGCAGTAGCCCCATACAGTCTCTAGGGCAGATGGTGTACCCACTGGACCAATCACCTTTCTTCCAGTCAGAATGAAGGGGAAGTATTCAGCACCCAATAAAATATGAACCTCCTCTGAAAGAAAAAATTCAGGATCTACTAGATCCAGTCCTTCAATATGTGCCCAGTACACATTTTTATCTGATTTGTAGCTGCTATTTTGTTGACTACCAACGCGGTAATTTTTAATGAAGGGGAGTTCGGTGTTTCAAATTCACAGTTAGTAATTTCATCTGTCACTTCCAGTTTAGTATCAGATAATCCATAGATTGGCAAACTATGTGTTTTCTGCACCACTAAACCCAGTTTTTTCATGCATCGCCTTGTAATAAATGACTTGGTGCTTGCACTATCTAATAATAATAGGAGTCGAAGTTACTTTGTGCCGGTTTACTTGATCAGTCTTGAATTCAGTTAATAATTTAGTAAATCTGAACTTTTCGCGTATTCAGTTAAAGTTTTACGAGTTTCTATATAAATCGTGTGACTAACGTGTGTATTGTGAATATATGTGAGTATGCTGAATCTGTAGTGGTATGCAGACGGACATAAAAAGCTACTGTTCACCCACAGCTTCATCAAAGAGGATCCGGTCAACAAGTTCGCCCGAGGTCGAAGGACATTCTCATAAAAAGAAATCATCCAATTCAGCAATGGGGATCGATGAAGAGACCATGAAAAAATTATTAAAGGAGTTAGAAAGTCGCCTATCATCGGATATAGATGGTAAACTGAAAAAACTTAAAGAAGACTTTGAAAGCTCAGTGGCATCGATAAAAACAGTAGTGGATGAAGTGTTGAACGAAAATAAAAATCTGAAGCAACAAATTTCTCAGCTTTCGGACACAAACAAAGTGCTTTTGAAACGGGTTATTGGCTTGGAAGATAGAAGTAGACGGAACAATTTGATTTTTAAAGGACTAAAATTCAATGTGAATACATTCAATGCAGTAAACGTGGTGAAAAATTTCTGTATCCAGTTTTTGGGAGCGAGACCGGATGTGTGGATTAACCGGGCCCATCCTCTAGGTCCAGCGAGGGATGGAGGCCCACTCATCGCAAACTTTCCCGACAACGCCGATTTGACACATATTCTAAATAATGCGAAAAAGCTCAAGGGAACAGGGTTTTTGTTCACAAGGATTTTTCCTCAGAGACCAGAAAAGCCAGGGCGAAACTGTTCGTAATGAAAAAGGAAATCATGAGGGTACGACCACAAGAAAAAGTATTTATAAATCATGACCGTCTTACTATCCGCAACGTCTCATTTGAAATTGATGGAGAAGGAACGTTGAAATCAGGGAACCAGGACGGGGAGGAAAAACTACGTGATGTTCTTGGAGAGGACGCAGATGCGGTCGTCAATGCGCTGAAGGGAGCCGATCAACGTCGTAGTGAAGCTGGGAGTGATCAAGGACACTGAGCCAATGCCGTCAGTCACAAAATAAAGACGAAAAGTGAGATAGATTTTTTAGTTTATAATGTATGTGGGCTGCGTGGTAAGTTTCTTTTCGATTTTTTCAATTTCTTAAGAGATTATGATTGTTTTATTTTATTAGAAACATTTGTAGAGAACGGAGATCATGTTTTCTTTGAAAAGTATCTTGAAGGATATGATTATGTTTGGGATTTTGCGATAAGGGATTCAAGGTATGGAAGGCCAAAGAAGGGCCAATTAATAGCAGTTAGAAATGGGTTAAAACATAAAATAGAAAATTTAAATGGTAGAAATGTAGTTATATTATCTGATAAAAATGTGATAATTGTACCAGTTTATCTGAGTGGTGGGTCAGACGAGGAATGGGAATGGGACTACTGTGCGTTGTATGATTTTATGTCGACACTAGATAATACAGATAACATTATTCTTGCGGGAGATATGAATGGGCGAGTAGGAGAATCTCAGAATGTACCGTTAGAGTTAACGTTAAATCTCTCAAATATAATATCTCATGATCGTAACTCTAAGGATAAAATTGTTAATAGGAAGGGGAAAAAGTTAGTGAATTTCTGTGAAGAGTTTAATTTGGCTATTTTAAATGGTAGAACTATAGGTGATGAGGCGGGGGAGCTCACATTCGTAGGAAGTAGAGGGGCATCAGTTATTGATATATGCTGTGTAAGTTTGGAATGCTTGAATTTAGTAAAAAAACTGAATGTTATACCTGTAAGTTTCTCTGACCACTTGCCAATATGCGTTTGTCTATTGAGTGATTATCGTAACGATAACGAAAATAGTTTGATGCCACTTGCTCCGAAGTTATCGGTGAGTTGTCTAAATAATACTGGCTTTACGGAAAAGCTGGCTGCTAATTGTAGGAATGTCAATAATCTCCCTGACAGCATCAACGAGGCCGGTAGTATGTTGAGGCAACTCATTTACAACGCAGCTAATTTCAAAAATGTCCCTAAATCAATGAGGAATAGATTAAAAAGAACGACTGGTACGATAGAGAATGTGAGAATATGAGAGCACGCATGTTCTCATTTCTTAGATTATTCCAGAAAACTAATTCCGTTGACGTTAGAGATGACTATGTGCGAATAACAAAAGAATATAAGGCTTTATGTAAAACTAAAAAGGAATATTACTGGAAAGATTTAAAAAATAAACTTGCTACTGTTAAAGATTCTAAAATGTTTTGGGAGATAGTACGCAAACTGAAAGGAATTCAGTCGAAAAAAAATCCTAATATTAGTGCAGATGAGTGGATATATCATTTTAAACGGTTATACACACCTGAAAGATCAAGTGGACCAATAATGTATGCTGAACCACTTATCAATAGTGATGCGCTTGATAGGATAATTAGTTATGATGAGATAGATATATCCCTGAAAAGGCTTAAAAACGGAAAAGCGCCAGGAGAGGATAGGATCCCTCCTGAATTTTACAAAAAAGCACCATTAGAATTCAAGGAGTTGTTGTATGTATTTTTCAACAGAATTTATGATGAGTGTACGTCCCCTGAGTCTTTTAATAAATCAATAATATTTCCCTTACATAAAAAAGGCGACACCAAGAATCCTAATAATTATAGAGCCATATCGTTCACAAATTCCGTTTATTAAGTATTTGTAGGAATACTATTAAAAAGATTGGAATGAGAAATGATTGGTTAGAATGAGAAAAATTATCTCCGAGAATCAGGCGGGTTTTAGAGTAGGGTATTCTGCCGTAGATAACATTTTTGTCCTGCATAGTTTGATAAAAAATTTCACTACTGTACAGCGTAAAAAAATATACTGTTTTTTCATTGACTTCCAAGCTGCTTATGACTTTATAGACAGAGAAGCACTGTTCTATAGACTTCTTGAGATAGGAATCTCCAGTAAATTCGTAGGAATGATTAGAGCTTTATATAGAAACGCGTCCTCCTCTGTATGGTGTGAAAACGGGTTAACAAGGAGTATTAGATTTGAGAGCGGATTAAAACAGGGCTGCCTACTCTCTCCAATTTTGTTCTCGATTTTCACGCATGATATTGTGAATGTGTAGGTGGAGGATTGAGGGTGGGGAACTCTAAAATTAATTCCCTTCTTTATGCAGATGATTTAGTGATATTTTCCATAATATTAGGGAGTTACAAAGTATGATAAATAGGCTGCAACAGTACTGTGTTCGATGGAACTTAGTATTAAACAAAGATAAATCTAAGATTATGGTTTTTAGGAAAGGAGGTAGATTAAGTCGAAATGAAAAATGGTACTATGGTGAGGATCCCATTCAAATTGTAAATGAGTATAAATATCTAGGGGTTACGTTCACTCCCACTTTGTCCCTCAGCAAACATTTTTCAAGTAAGCTAACATCAGCAAGATACGGTATTAATAGTTTATGGCGGAAGTTTATAGGCAGCGAAGATGTACCGTTATCCACTAAATGGCAAGTTTTTGAGACAGTGAGTAGAACAACTATCACGTATGCTGGTCAGGTGTGGGGGTATCAACGTAGGGAGGATGTAGAATGTTTCAATAGATTTTTCATGAAACGAATGTTCGGGTTACCGCAGAATACGCCCAACTATATTCTATATTTAGAAAGCGGGAGGGATATTATGTGGCTACAGACCCTAAAAATGCATTTCAAATACATATTAAAAGCACTTGCATTACCTGACCATAGATACCCTAAAATATTAACAAGCTTAGTGGTACAGAGTAATAGTGGCTGGTGTAGTGAATGGAAACAATTATTTAATCAATTTAATGAGGGATGGGTGGACCCTATAACTCAGCCAGATCGGTGGGGGATGACGTGCGACAATATAATTGATAAAATTCGCCGTAATGTACTGGGAACTTGGTGGGAGAAAGCTTCAAATTCTCAGTTTCATCAAATATATTATACGTTAAGAACCGATAACGCAGTTATGAAAGATTATTTAAACGACTCAAATAAAAGAAGGATGATTAACATAATTTTCAGAGCGAGAGGGTCATTATTGCCCTTGAATTTTAGAGTAGATAGGGGGGAAAACAGCTATATTTGTTCACTATGTAATAGTCAAGAAATTGAAGATATTTATCATTTTATAGGAAAATGTAAGGTGCTATCAGAGTACCGAGTAAAATGGTTTGGAAGCTCGGTGATAACGGATGAAATGGTTCAAGAGTATTTAAATGGTAAAAACTGGAAAAGTCTAGCGGGATATGTAAATGTAACATTGAGATATAGAAAGCTCCTTGTGGATGAATTTAATTTCTAAAAATAGCTGTACTATAATAATACTTTGACCTTATGATAATTGCCTTGTTTACCTCGAACTCCCAATTCAACAGTTGGTAACAATACTAAGGAACTATTTACATTCGAAAATACTTTCTTAGCTGAGTCAGTAACAAATGTTTGATGGCTTTGATCAGCGGCGTCGTGCACGTCTACCCTGCTCATTTGTTTATTACCGGCCAATGTGTTGGTGTTTTCAACAGGCGGCTGTCTCGGCTCTAAATGGAGGAGCGAATGATGACGCAAATTACAGTGACTGCACGGCTTCCTTCTTCTACAATCTCTAATAAAGTGCCCTGCCAATAAACAGCATATACATAGTTTCCATTCTTTTACACGTTTTAATCTATCAGACGGTTTGAGATTCAAGAACACTTTACAATTTTCCAGTTCATGAGAATTATCACATTCAATACATTTCAGCTCGTCTGATTTCGATTTAACAATCATAGCTGAAGCTTTGTAATTTCCCATAGTAGATGACCCCAATAAATCAGTGGATTTGGTAGCCTCTAAAATAACAGCTTCATCATTCAAAAATATTTGGAGGTTTTTCAAATCGGATACTGTTCCATTTCTTAACAGTCTCTGCCACTTCTCTCTCAATTCTTCAGTCAGTTTTTTACGTAAGACAAACAATAACGGAATCGACCAGTCGTTAACTGAATGACCAATTGGTTTTAGTGTGGCAATATACTCAGCTAAATGAGTGATGAATTTTCGTAGCAAGTCTGGCTGCTTATTAACTGCTGGCATATCAAAAATTGCTTGCAAGTATGTCAGTCAGCTTGTAAGAGTCATTGTAGCGATTCAATAATATTTTCCATGCCTCAGCATAATGATCACTTGTCAATGGGACTACAGAAATGACTGACAGTGCATCGCCTCTCAGTACAGACTAGGGATGGGTATCGATACATTGATGTTTCGATGTTTTTCACTTATCGATGGTTTTACCTAGACATCGGCCATCCGATGTTTTTCCCAACTAAAAAGTAAAAACAATTCTAATTTTTTAATTTCATACAAGTTTTTTTTATTTTTTGTTTGAAGAGGATTATCTTGAGAGCAATAAGCAATAGTAACAGAATTACAATCATTATCTCATATTATCATATTTAGTGTAGTATTCTGTTTAGTGCCGGTTGCACAGCAGCCGGTTAAATTTTAACCGTGATTAATTCCTCGAGAACCAATCAGAGAAGCCGTCTTATCAGAAAGGCCTTCTATGATTGGTTCTCGTGGAATTAATCACGGTTAAAATTTAACCGGCTGCTGTGCAACCGGGCCTTAGTGTTTTTTGTGAATATAGATCACTCTTGTGAAAGATCTCGCATAAGTTTTGATTTCCTGCAGATTGCTATTTTTATTTTTCAATCAGGCTCTCTGTATTTTTATGTGAGACTGTTGGATACTCTTGAAGATTTACATTACTTCTGTGGCCCGTGTCAAGGTTAGATAGTTAGTTATTTAGAATTGAATAAGAGGTCGGATTCTTTGTTTCTTAGGAAGAAAGAGTTTTTTCTTACTACAATTATTTCCTCAACATGTGTCTAACACTAATTAATCTAGCTCTGGAAAAGAGGTCCTCGTATTGTAAGAAGTGCAGATATCCATATAAAAAAACTTAATCCATTTTCATTTCCTAAAAAATCTATCAGGTATTGAATGAATACGATATGAGTATCAATGATTGCTAAAATTAGCTTAGGGTGAAATTTCAAGACCGAATCCTCAAGGATATCCCGAGAGGTTTCAGACTAAACCATGAAGATGACAAATCTTGTGAACTAGAGTTGATGTATCTTTCTAGTCACAACCTGACTTCAATTATTCGAAAGACTGTTACTTGAATACCACAAGTCCAAAATTGCTGTGATTCCAGTTAGTAACTGTTGAAATATTGGAACAATAGCTCCAGATAAAATTGTAGTCACTTTAGAAGCTCTTTTTGTGCTCTACAATCTGAGATCAGGTATAGCGATCTATCTCATATTCCAGGTACACCTGACAACAATGCTCCTTGTATTGTGAAAAACACCTAATTTTCAGCTTCAAGCATCATCACCAACTACATTGTCCTCACATTGATATTTCGCACAACGACATAAGTTCTTGAGATTATGTTCTATGAGAATCACCCGTAACATACACTTCATTTCAGTATTTCCTAGTGAAGAGGCGCGCTTAAGGACACTTCAAGGATCAAAATTTCAAACACATAACTTTTGACACAATGCTCAGATTTCATCGTACTACACTTCATCCTTCTCGGTTCGTCACGGCGGTTCAAAATTATGCATAATAAGTCAAATTCGGTCGAAAAATGGAAAATTTATTGTTGAGTGTACTTAAGCCCATATTCCAATACACAGAAAATGACCAATTTCTATATTCAAAGTTGCATGTCTTGTGAAATACTTCTGATAAAATTTCCAAATCTAGTGAGAATGTGAAAATTGTCCCCCTCTACCCACTCCAATAAATAATACTTTCGATTCCAAAACAATTTGGAAGTTAAGATTTTAAAAATGGCGATTTCAGTTTTTACATTTTTTCGTAATTTTACTGTTGATCAAGAGTTTCTAAAACGAGTCTGATACATCATAGAAACTTACGATTGATTACAAATTGTAGATAAATTCATCCTCTACGAGCTCAGTTGCCAAAAATCCATCTTGAATCACTTTCCGCTATCATAGAACTGCAATACCGTTAATATGAGAACAATATCTACAATTTCCGGATTTTTTTCAACAATCAAATCTCACTTTACGAGCATATTTTTTATGAATTGTTTACAACAGATGGAATAGAAAATTCTATTGTTCATTTCAAGATCATGTAATAATTTTTATAATAAGGGGTTACCGAGATACATAGCTTTGAGTATAGAAATTGACCATTTCTTATGTATTGAATATGAATAAGTACCTACACTCAATAATAAATTTTCTATTTTTTGACCGAATTTGACTGTTGATGCATGATTTTGAACCGCCTTGGCGAGCCGAGAAGAATGAAGTGTAGTACGATGAAATCTGAGCATTGTGTCAAAAGTAAATTATAAGTGTTTGAAATTTTGATCCTTGAGGTGTCCTTAAGCGTGCCTCTACTAGGAAATACTGAAATTAAGTGCATCTAACGGATGATTCTTACCCATGAACTTATGTCATTGTGCGAAATATCAATGTGAGGACAAAGTAGATGGTGATGATGGTTGAAGCTGAAAATTAGGAGTTTTCCACAATACAAGGAGCATTGTTGTCAGGTGTACCTGGAAATCTATATGACATAGAGCGCTCTACCTGATCTCAGATTGTACAGCACAAAAATACGCCTAGAGGGATTTTGAAATATACATCTAAATAATTTACAATTATTGTAACAATCGGAAGATATTGTTGATTAAAAACTAAAATTCATCAAAATTGATTTTTTCTTCAAATTTTACTCATTTTTGAAAAATTATAACAAAATACTCATTGGAGATAGAGAGTTCCGAGTGATCTCATTTTTTTCAGAATTATATAATCTGGGAGAGATTTGGCAGAAATGGCTGAAAACTGGAAAATGAGCCGAAAATACGAGGTTTTTGGGCTATCTTGTATCTAGCACAAGGAAATCTTGCATGAAGAAATTGGTTCTGGACTTCTCTTATGTACCCAAATAATATTTATTAAAAAATCAGAACTACAATATAAATTGCAAGCACACCCCCTTTTTTATGTCTATATTGACTGGACTAATATAATCATCCATATATATTAACAGTTACACTCGGATTATCTCTTTCGAAACGGTCAATTTGATTGATGGTGGTGGGGAAAGAAATTCCATTGAAATTGTATTTTTCATTCATCCGATGATATCTCTCATTGATCCGTTGAGGATCATGCCTCTCAACTTTTTTTAGCTTTATGCTTCTATAGTAGTTATATATTACCAATCCTGGCGCACCTGTGCCAGAACCGATCCTGGCGCACCTGTGCCAGAACCGGTTCTGGCACAGGTGCGCCAGGATTGGTATTAAATAACTACTATAGAAGCATAAAGCTAATGTCTCATATAATGAAGGCTCGGGAGTGGATTATTGAGAAGAGACTAAGACAAGAGACCACAATCAGTGAGGAGCAATTTGGATTTATGCCAGGAAGAGGAACAACAGATGCAATATTTGCTCTCCGGCAGCTGGTGGAGAAGGCAAGAGAGCTAAGGTCTCAGCTGCACATGGCATTTGTTGACCTGGAAAAAGCCTATGACAGGGTGCCCAGGCAAGAGATTTGGTGAAGTATGAGAGGAAAAGTTGTGCCAGAGAAGTATGTTCGATTGGTGCAGGAGATGTACAAGGGAGCCATCACTCGAGTGAGAACCAGTGTGGGAAGGACCCAAGAGTTTCCTGTGCAAGTTGGCCTTCACCAGGGTTCTGCACTTAGCCCATATCTGTTTGATCTGCTCATGGATGTCGTGGATGCTGCAGTCAAGAGGCCAGCACCATGGTGCATGCTATTTGCAGATGACATCGTGCTCTGTGAACCTACCAAAGATCAGTTGGAAGAAAGGCTGGAAAGCTGGAGGAAGACTTTGGAGGAAAGGGGGCTGAAAATTAGCCGATCAAAAACAGAGTACATGGTATTGGGGAACAATGATGGGCTACCCTTATAGCTTGAAGGAAACCAACTCCAACCAGTTGCAAGTTTTAAGTACCTGGGGTACCTGGGATCAAGTGTACAGAGAGATAGAGGGCTTGATGTAGAAATACAGCATAGAATAAATTGTGGATGGTTGAACTGGAGAAAAATGAGTGGTGTTCTTTGTGATAAGAGAGTGAATTTTCAAATGAAGGGAAAAGTGTATAGATCAGTTGTGAGGCCAGCTATGCTGTATGGAACGGAAACATGGCCCATTTTAAAGAAACAGGAACGAAAGATGGAAGTGACTGAGATGAGAATGTTAAGATGGATGTGTGGGGTTACAAGAAGAGATAAAATAAGAATTGAATTGATCAGAGGCACTGTAAAAGTTGGACCACTGGGAAAGAAAATGCAGGAGACAAGGATGAGGTGGTTTGGGCATGTACAGCGACGGGAGGAGGATTATGTTGGACGAAGAGTGCAGGATTTGGTTTTGGATGGTGTGAGAGGACGAGGTAGACCTAGGATGAGGTGGGGAGATAGAATAGCGGCTGACTTGCGGGAGAGTGGTTAGAGGAGAGAGGAGGCATTGGATAGGGCTTTGTGGGGAGGCAGACTAAGAGGAAGGAATGCCGACCCCATTCAAATGGGATAAGGCACAGCCAAAGAAGAAGAAGATATTCCATCCAACTGAATACGCCAATAAATTCAAGTTGGCCAGGACTAACGTACTCTATAGCGCCTTAAACTTTCATCTATATTTAATTTTGATGCATGTTTTTTATTGTAAAAATGAAGAAAATTCAACTAGCGTAAAATTAATAATTTTACGACTTTCATATACACATCACTTCATATTTTGTCTTGAAATTTGATATAGTTCTGTACATAAATAATTCATCTAATCGTTATGTTCCTAGAAGAGAACATGAAATTCACTTACCATATTTGAACAGAATGCCCTTTGTAGATTTTTCACTTTGGATGTGAGCAATTTCAGTACAGTACCGGTAACGGGTTTGAACACATCGAAAAGAATGCAAATTATGAGACCAGTGGCCTGAGCTGTTACAAACTGCCGTCAAAAAAGAGCTAGGTGGCGGTAGCTCAATATCGACTTCATATCCTTCATCGCAAGCAAACTGCACTTCACTGCCAAATTGATAGCTGGTCGATCTTAGAATTGGTACAAAATGTCCGATCCTGCAAAGAATTGGATACATCAAAGTTGATCTATATTTATTTATTTATCTATTTGTGGATACAATTACGAATCATATGGATATATGATTGGGAAAGAACAAACAGGATCTAAAGTTCATGACTTTATAAAAAAGAATTGGTTAATCATTTGCAGAATGTATAATGGAATGTACTCTTATTTGAAAAATGTATAAGGTCAAAAGATATTATTACAAAACAATATTATTCCAAAAACTATATATGAGAATTTCTTCTGGGTTGGAGTTTAATTCCAGGCATCGGGTTCAAGTGCAATAAAATATAAACGTGTCAGTTCCACAATACAAATAAGATACACATGCAAACAAATTGACTATTTGTCAAAAATTTAATAAGAACTTTGAGCAAACAATTATTCAATTTTATACTTGTAATTCAGAGGAATAATTCTAATTATTATATAAATTGGAACTTAATTAGTAGGTACTGCTAACAATAATATATGGTTTTATTGTAGGTACTGTATTAATTAAACGGCATAGTGTAGGTACTTTTTTAATCGAATCTTGATTTTTTCAATGGGAAATCAACTCTGGAATCTGTTTCACAAGAATTTGAAGGAATAGTAAAGAGATGCACCCTATTATTGTTAAAAGTTACTATTGAGAGCGATTCTAGAGGATCGCTAATAATATTATTGTAAGGATGACTACTATAAGATCTAAGGCTACTAAGGTTGAACATGCATGATTAACATGATTTCATGCATGCTTATGATGCACATACACATGTTCATCAAGCGTTTTAATCATTAGCGAGGGGTTTCTAACATGAAATAAACAACCAATACCATCAAATAAAACATTAAAAGATTACAAATTATAATGATAAAAAAATGATTGAACATCAAAATAGAGCAGCGAAGAAAAAAAAATCGAATACCACATAGTTATAATAGAATAACTTTGAAAAATTTCGCTGTGCTCACAAATTTCGTTTCACTTTGATCACAGCTGTGACACAACAATGTGTATGATGACTGTATATCATGCATGATTCCCGTTATAATAGAGCGTTTGATGCCAGCCTAATGAGATCGCATGGAAATCGAACGTAATTGTCATAGATGTTGTACGAGTACGGTAAGGCCCAAGCCACACTTCATGCAGCGTTCCGATCCTTCTCATGTCAGATACTTCTGTGGGGTGGAGGGGTGGTGGTGATGGAACAGATAACATGACTGACGTGCACCATTTTAGGCCTAGGCCATTTTCATCCATGATCGGATCGGAACGCTGCATGATGATAAGTGTGGCCCGGACTTGACCAACCTCTCCGGCGTGGAGCAGTTTACTGGTGAACAAGTTGGAGCAGGACTATCCCATTGTCCATTCGCCAGACACCTTATGAGAGCGAGTCCTTCCAGCACATATCCTCGCTCACACTCGAACTCCATGTGGAACGAGGAGCTCACAACCAGCCACATATGAGCGTAATCTGGTCTGCTCAGCAATGGGCATGATTCCACTGAAATTAAATATCGATCAAACGCTGAATTTAAGAGTTACAAGCTATTGTGCATTATTTTTCACAATTATTTTTGAGAGATTATAATCCTATATATTATAACATAACTCAAAATTATCCATTTAAATGGAATTAAGGAGCGATTTCATTTCATTTTATTTCATCCATTGACCACCTATGGAAGGGGTATGTGGATTTGGCAATAGAGTTATTGTTCATTATACACATTTATTATGTGAAAGTTTACCTTTCCATACTTTCCCCATAATAAGTCCTTAACTCCTCAGCCGTATACACGCATGTCTCCAGTTGTCTCTGGACATTGAAATTAATTGTCTCTGTGGTCGGACTAGATTGTCTCTGTGGTCGCACTGATAAGCTATCGATCAAATAAGTAACAAGATTCATGCACCTGCTACTTCCTTTGGGATGAAGACCACTTGTAGAGTTGACTACTCTAAATATAATTTGAGTCTAAAAATCACTTCCCGGTAGTTCAGAACTCATCTAAAGCTAGGTCAACTCATCTCATCATCGTCCGTTCCATTAACCACGCACAAGCACATGCCTGAAGCTAATGTGGCCAACACTCTTAACAAGAAATTACAATAGAAAGCTTGAAGATAAAAATTTAAAATATCTGATTTGGATAACATACCGTACAAAATATAAAATAAATTCAAGAGAAAGTAAATAAATGCAATTTATTATACAATGAACAATAATTATAAATGTTCGAACGCTTATTAAATGTATTCTGTTGTTAACTTGAAAGAACATATATGACAGTCGAAGCTTTGTGTGAGCAAAAATGTTGAATAGAGAGTAGGCTAATATACGTTTTGTGTTTGCAATGGTAATCTTCAATTATGAAGGGGCTGTGGAGGGAGGGAGAGTGCTGGGACGGAGGAGAGTGAAAATGTTGGATGATGCCAGGGAGGAGGGAAAATACTTTATGCTGAAAAGAATCGCACAGGGAAGAAAGGAATGGAGAAGGAGGAATCATGTATGGACCTGCCCTAGGACAGAACACTGATGATGATCTTCAATAAAAGCATTATAAATCAATTAAATAAATATATCATGAAGTTCAAAATTATTATTATATTTAATTATAAACAAGATATAATATTAATATACTATGAATGAATGTTACCTTGACAGGTGGGTGAAATTTCACTCCAAGTCCCATTCTCTAAGCAGATCCTCTTTTTTGCTCCAACCAACTTGAAACCAGCAAAGCACTCGTAAGTAATCTCATCTTTGAAGAAGAACGAGTTCCCAATAATCTTCCCATGTGGAAAATATCCAGGGAAGCCACAGTAGCATTCTGTCAAATGAAAATACCAAATAGTTCAATGCAACAATAGAAGCTCGTCTTATTACGAGAACTTGTCATAACACATGAACGGAATGTGATTTCTTAAATTTGTTCTCAGTTCAATTCAATCATTTATTTATTTCATAACACAATATAATATAGAATACCGTGACAATTCAGTAAGTTCACATAATATTTTTGTCGTTAATTTATAAAATATTACGTGAATTAATAGTCGCAGTTCGTGATTGAATCCAAAATTTATCAATAATATATAAGTCTATAGTAGATTACAACTGGATGTACCGGTATGTAGGTGCATTACTCACACTTATAGATTTAAACTTATATTTACGATTTAAATCAAAGAGAAACCGTGAAATCCGAGTAGAAAATCAATAAATAATTCTATAGAAAATCAATGAAACGCTTTCTAGCTATCAAAAGTTCACATAATAATCGAACTCACTTTGACAAATGGGTGCATGTCCCTGCCAGCTTCCATCCTTCAGACATTTCCTTGAGTGATAACTGTTTTGAGTCCATTTGGCGACCACATACCCCGCGTCACATTGGTAGTGGGCCAAACTTCCGACCATGCTCTCATCATCCAGTCTCAGAGTTGAGTGTTGGGGTGCAATCAATGCACTGCAGCCTTTGCACAGTGGCGACTCATCAACCTAAATCACACAATACACATCATTAGTTGCTGAAAATCATAAACAAAATATTGAAATCGGTAAAACTGTGTCCCTATCTCACTGTTGAATCTCATTTCGTTACTTTCTTCCAATACAGAAATGATAGGAATAATGATTGATCGATAGAAGCTCAACCTAAAACTGTTCAATAGAAATTGATATTTCTCAATGGCATTGGATAAACTTCAGGTAAAAGTATTTCTCTATGGTATTGGAAAAACTTCAAGTGAGAGTACAGTCAAACATCTTCTCAAAAAATATACATGGGAATGCCTTGAGAACTGAGCTTACAAGATGTGCTTACAAGCACAGACGAGTTTTCAGACATGGATGCGGATCCTATTCTACGTGAAATATTTTAGCTGGATGGAAAGGGTTCAAGTAAATTATCAAGTTGTTCTTATGAGCAATTGACAATTAGTATTGAGCTCATTTAGTAGATTCCAGAGTTTCAATTGATTGTAATGTTGTTTGAATAGAATTGAATGTTTTTGTGAACTATTATGGAAAACTTGTTGATTCATTGTAATTGTTCACATTAGATAATGTACTCCCGTTGAAAGAATATTTCTACATAAGGCCAGTTCCACTATATTACAGTTAAATGAGCTTGAAAGTCTTCCTGGTTGTTTCTAACCCATCTTACTGTAACTGAGATCCAGAAGCGCACAAACTTAGAGCCAATTAGGCACTATGCTTAGCACGAAAAGCACTGATTTGAAGAGCGCCATAGTGTGATCATGACATATCGATGAATTAATAACTTGCCTAAAACATGTGACACAAACATAATGGTATGACCTAAGTCTATGGGGTGGAAAAATTTGCCCATTCTACAAAACATATCTGAATGATCAGCTATTTTCTCATGATTCTTCACGATTTGCTAGACTAAATCTCGAATTGTAGGTACCGTATCCATAATCCAGTTCAAAAGTTTTAAATATCTAGTAAAAAATTTTTGACAAATAAGTAACTGAAAATTTCACCTGAACATTACCGTGGAGCACGTGATACAGTTGCGACCAGGTAAGTATATTGCCGGACAAATTATGGTTGCAGTTGTGCGCATGCGCAGTGATCATGCCATCTTTCAGTTTGAAGTCCCACAAGTCGAGCCCCGCCAAGCGGCCGACAAATGCCTCTGCCGGATTGAAGCCGCCTCCCACCCGATCCTGGTCTTGACCCACTACTATTACGCCGTTACCTACAGTTATGTGTCATTAGTGCCTGTTCTTTCTAAACTTATTGAAATAATAATATATGAGCAAGTTGTTGTATTTTTGGAAGAAAATAACTTATTATCAGGAGTTCTATTCGGCTTTAGAAAAGGCAAAGCAACTGTTGATGCAGTTGAGGGTTTAGTCCATGATATTCTGCAGGCATTTGAAATTAGGTCTTATTCGCAGGTTACATTCTGTGACTTAAGCAAAGCATTTGACTGCGTCGACCATGGTGACTTGATAGAGAAACTTCATTATTACGGTTTTCGGGGAGTGTCTCTAACACTATTTGAGTCTTACCTGAAGAATAGAAAGCAGACCGTCTGCGTCAATGGAGAGTAGTCTGATGTAATTGTCCTGAAGTATGGCATACCTCAAGGAACCGTCCTGGGTCCTCTATTATTCCTTATAAATCAATGATTTGCCACACAATGTTTTGAGCAGAGCAGTATTATATGCGGATGATACTACCTTTTTGAATGTCTTTAATGATATGGCTAAGCTCTCAAATGTTGTTAATAACTCACTTGATGAAGCAGGAGCCTGGTTTAGAGCAAATGGATATCTTTTAAAAGCTAATAAGACTGAAAATGTCATATTTAGTCTGAGACCATATGATAATGAATATACTCAACAGGATATTGTAAATAATGTAAAATTTTTAGGGGTACCGGTACACATTGATCATCAACTGACCTGGGGAAAACACATTGATTATTTAAAAGCTAGGCTTTCAAGATTCATCTATCTCATTGGACGTCTGAAGCAATGTGTGACTCTACACAGTGTTAGAATGGCTTAATTTGCGTTTTTTCAGTCCCTTATTAAATACTGTCTTCTTGTATGGGGCAATTCTCCGAGGGTTGCAGAGATATTGAGGTTGCAAAAGAAAGTTGTTAGAATTATCAATGCTTCAGGTCCCTTGGATCACTGTAAGCCTATATTTATAAAATTAAATATTGAGACTGTCATCAATCTTTACATCTTTGAACTTGCTGCTTACACTTTGAAGAAATTACCAGAAACAACTCTTAATGAGCATGTCCACTCACACAGCACACGTAATAGGGGTAAAATGAATTTCCAATATTGCAGATTAAGTAAATCTCTTAATAGTCACTGTATAATGTACAAAAAGCTTTACAATAGTGTGTTGAGGTTCATTAACAAATATGATAATATGACTTTTCTCAATAAATTGGATATTTGGCTGAGTGGAAATCCTTTCTATGACATTGAGGAATTCTTTGAGCATCCAGTTATGATTATTTAGTGTCAAGTATTAGAAGTGCTGATCTGGTATAGGTGTCATATTTGTTGTTTCAATCAATTCTGTTATTCAATTCCAAATCTTATTTTAATGTTTAAATTCTATATAATTATATATATATATATATATAATGTTTTTATTCACCTCGGCTTTAGACTAAGGACTATGCTCCGTTTTCATGACTTTGTCAATACATGTATAATTGTGAACGACAATATAAACATTTGATTTGATTTGAATATAATTTTTTAAAATATACGGTATTAAAAATAAATGTTTTTTAATAGTAATAAAATATAGTTTTTTGCTGAGGGTGATGAGCAAAAGGGTGAGGATGAACTACTATGAGGATGAAATTTACTGAGGGTGATGATGGCTTGTGCGTGAGGGTAATGATTTGAAATTAGAATTCAATAATCAAATTAGTTCAATTCAACTTATACCGTACTAAGTGATAATGATCCTACAATTATTCATACATTCATCAAATACATAATTTCTCACAAAGCACAATACAGCTCAAATAAAAACAATTACAAATCTTGATCCAATTATAATGGAGTAAGAACAACATGATTTATCCAAAACTGTTATTCCAAAATTCTATGAATAGTAAGTATCATGCTACGAAAAATATATCAAGTTGTTGAGCAATACAAATTTACTTCTTTTATTTATTCATCATCATTTACAATCAACTTAAGCACAAAGAAACAGACTACAGTCCAAAACTTCTTTTCATCCCAATTTCTTTTGTGTGTACTATCAGATTACATGTCTTTAGAAGCTGAATTACTTCAAGAATAAATTTATAATTTGAACAGTATGCTGAACACATAATGTTGTAATTGCTGTATACAAGTATAATTAGGTAAAACATTTTTACAATTACGTGCTACTACCAATCCCATACCGTTCACATATTTTTTTATAATTTAGCAACTCTTATTTTTTTCTAATTTTTGTAACTGTAAAAAAACTTTATTTAGATGTTTCACTTTATAAAATACTTTTTTTATGTAAGTTGTGTTTCAAAACTCATATTGAGATTGAGTTCAAATTATACAGTAAATAATATGCTGGGTGTTTTTGGACTATATCTAGATTGAATTTTGTGGCACCTTAATAATTGAATCACTTCAACTCAGCTCATACCTACTTTGAATATTCATATTATGCCGAAAATAATATGGCTTAGGTCTACTGGAATTTTTGGACTATCTAGATTGAATTTTTGTTGCACCTTAATAATTGAATCACTTCAACTAAACTCATACTATGAATAATATGTTTTACCTGGAATATTAGAATTGTTGGACAAACCAGATCCACTTTCTTTCAAAATGCCATCCAAGTATAAATTCCAAAATCCTCCCAGTGCGGTCCAATGGACACAAACACTGTGCCAGGAACCATCGTTCACTTGAGCATCAGTCACTACTCGTCTGCCGTTCACATACAAAACCAGACTACAACATGCCACAACAACAACAACGTTTATTTAAAAAATCTTTCAATTTTGTATTTATAGATTTTTATTGAATGTGGTTTTCATTTTAGATGGAACACAAAATATCAATAATGGATCAATGAATAGATAGGATGAAGTCAAAATAAGATTCATGAAATAAATTGCAGACGATTGGACCCATACGGTAATTCTTTATTAAATTTTTATTTTGAATTCGTCATATTCTGGAAAGGGGATGATTGCACTTTTACTTCTACCATTCCCACAGCTTATTATACTTCAGGAATGCTCTTGATATCTAAGTTTTTGACAATGGTAAAAGAGACATAATCCCACCAAATTCTATAGAATAATATTGTGATGATATTGAATCATCATATGACTAGTGTTTTCTTCTTATGTTTCTGTTATCAGATGTTGAACTATTTATTCTAATTTTGAATCTGTTATGAATTCATTACTGATCAATAAAGCCTAGAATGCAGTGGTTTTTCATTACAATTTATTGATCAGTAATCCAAAATCATCAAATCAATTCATCTTATCAAATACGAGTCAATCAATTTCTATTCTCTATTTCACAATTTCTGTTCAACAACAAAATGTATAATCTTCAAATCTTTTCTGGAAACGAAAACTGAAAATTCGCGTTACGATGGACAAATTTTTGAAACCAGACAAGTTTGATGGTGATCCGAATTCTCCAACAGCTCTACAGGAATGGAACTTCTGGCTAAAGACTTTTGAGAATTTCATCGCATCTTTTGACGAAGAAGACATCGATGATGAAAGTAAGTTGCGGTTGCTTACCAACTTTCTATCTCATTCTGTTTATCAAACAATTGCCGACAAAAATTCATATACTTCGGCTATTGACGCACTAAAATCTGCATATGTAAAACCAATGAATGAAATATTCGCTAGACATAAATTGGCAACTAGAAAACAGTCTTCAGATGAGACAATTGACCAATATAACCAAGCTTTACAACAACTGAGTAAGAATTGTGGGTTTGCAGATGTTGATTCTGAAACTCATAGGAAAACATACATTCGTGATTCATTTATCCGGGGCCTCAGCTCTCATCAGATAAGACTGAGACTTTTGGAGTTTGACAAGCTAACTCTTGATGAAGCTATTGAAAAAGCACGTGCCTTGGAATCTGCCAGAAATCAATCAGCTTCTTACTCTTCTGAAATAACTCTTAATGCCACTTCAAATAATTCTTCAGAAAATTCATGTAAAGAAACAAATTGTCAGCTGTAAAAACTGGAAGCTCAAGTTTTCAAAAATGTTATTTTTGTGGTCGTCAGCGACATAAAACACGTCAGCAGTGCCCTGCACTAAATGACTCATGCGAAAAATGCCAGAAAATAGGTCATTGGAAAAATGTCTGCAAATCTGCTAAAACTTCTTCATCTTCGGCGCTTATTGCAGCCTCTACTGTTCTTGAAAATGCTACAGTACAAGCTCAGGTAAACAACATTCCTACTTCTGCTTTGATAGATACAGGAAGCTCTGAGACATTTATTTCACACTGTTTTGCTAAAAAATGTGGACTTGAAATGTACCCTACAACTGGTGCAGTGTCCATGGCTTCAACATCACTAAGAAAGAACATTTCCTTTTATTGTGTAGCTCATTTAGAATTTTCAGGTCAACATTACCCCAAAACAAAATTCAGTGTATTGCCTGATTTGTGTGCTAATGTTATTGTAGGACATGACTTACTTAATCAACACTCTGAACTTAGAGTTTCATTTGGAGGAACTAAACCCCCATTGACTATCAATTATCTGGCTCCAGCAAAGATAGAACCTCCACCACTTTTTGAGTTTTTAACTAAAGACATTAAACCTATAATTACTAAATCCCGAAAGCATTCTCTTGAAGACACTAGTTTCATGGAGAAAGAAATTGAGAAACTGCTAGCTGATGGAATTATTGAAGAAAGCAGGTCTCCCTGGAGAGCTCAAGCATTTGTAGTGAAGAACGAAAATCACAAAAAGCGAATGGTAATAGACTATTCTCAAACTATTAACCGATACACACATCTTGACGCATATCCCCTCCCTAGTCTTGAAGATATTGTTTCTAAGGTCTCAAAAAACTCTTTATTCACCACTATTGACTTGAAAAGCGCTTACCACCAGGTACCCCTACGAGAAAAAGATCGACCTTTCACTGCATTTGAGGCATGTGGCCGTTTGTATCAATTTCGAAGGCTTGCTTTTGGTCTGACAGATGGTGTACCCACTTTTCAGCGAGTCATTGATAATGTTATTAATAATGAAAAACTTGAAAAAACGTATGCATACCTGGATGATGTGACAATATGTGGTAAGAATCAGAAGGAACATGATTTGAATCTCAAAAAATTCTTAGATGCAGTACAAAAATATAATTTTACAATCAATACAGAAAAAAGCAAATATTCACTTACTTCAATAAGCTTGCTTGGCTATAAAATTGAAAATGGGACAATTTCTCCTGACCCTGAACGTCTGAAACCATTGCTCAATCTTCCACCCCCAGATAATAGAAAGGCTCTTGAGCGAACAATTGGAATGTTTGCACACTATTCCAAATGGATATCCAATTATTCAGATAAAGCTAAACGGCTTCTTACAGCAAAGACCTTTCCTTTGACTTCTGAAGCTATGGCTGACTTTAATCAACTCAAAACTGAGATTTCTAAGGCAGTAGTTAGTACAATTGACGACTTTGAACCTTTTGTGGTTGAAACAGATGCATCTGATTTTTCAATTTCAGCTGTCCTATCACAGTGTGGACGTCCAGTAGCATTCTTTTCTCAGAAGCTGAATGATAGTGAGCGTAAACATTCATCCATTGAAAAAGAGGCTTTTGCTATTGTGTGTGCTCTTAAAAAGTGGAGACATTTCTTACTTGGAAGATTCTTCAAAATTATCACTGACCAGCGCTCTGTATCATTCATGTTTGATATGACTCATCAAAATAAAATAAAAAATGAAAAAATACAACGATGGCGATTGGAGATGTCATGCTACAATTACGAAATAATTTACAGACCAGGAAAGGACAACCAAGTAGCAGATGCACTTTCCAGAGTGTGTAATGCAACTAAAACCGATAAATTACACTCCTTACACTGTGACTTGTGTCACCCTGGAGTGACCAGAATGATTCATTGGGTAAGAACTCATAATTTACCCTATTCAGTTGAGGATGTCAGAAAAATGACTTCTTCATGTCAAACATGTAATGCCATAAAACCTCAATTTTTCAAGAAATTGAAATCTACTCTCATAAAGGCGACACATCCATTTGAAAGATTAAGCGTGGACTTCAAGGGTCCTCTTCCATCAAAAACTAAAAACAAATATTTGTTGACAATAATTGATGAGTACTCTAGGTTTCCGTTTGCATACCCTTGTCCGAATATGAATTCATCAACTGTAATTCAGTGCCTTGTGAACTTGTTTACCACATTTGGTTTACCTTCTTATGTACATACTGACAATGGGACCTCTTTCAAATCCAGAGAGCTGCAGGAATTCCTTCATAATCGAGGAGTAGCCACTTCCATGTCATCACCTTATAACGCACCAGGAAATGGCCAAATCGAACGAGAAAATGGTACAATTTGGCGCACAGTGTCTCTTACATTGAAGCATAGAAATTTGGATGTATCTGATTGGGAATCTGTGCTCCCAGATTCTCTACATTCTATTCGATCCCTATTGTGCACGGCTACTAATGAGACGCCACATGATAGGATGTTCCGACACTATAGACAATCATCTAATGGTATAGCACTTCCAACCTGGCTTGCCCCTTCAAACAAAGTCCTAATGAAAGTACCTATACGAAGAAGTAAATTCGATCCATTGGTCGAGGAGGTGGATATTCTTCAAATCAACCCACAATATGCCAAGGTACGGCTTAGTGATGGAAGAGAGACAACTGTATCATTGAAAAACCTTGCCCCTCGAGGAGAAGAGAGCATTCAAGAAGATAACGATAAAAATCAAGATGATACAAATGCAGGATCAAGCCTTAGTGATCACGCAGAGCCTGAGAACAATCAAGAAAATTATCATGAAAATCAAGATGAAACAAATACAGGATTCCCCCTCAGTGATGAAGAAGAGCCTCCTGATGGCACCCTGCGAAGATCTTATAGAGAGAGCAAAATGCCTTCTTATTTGAAAGACTATTCATTGAATTCCTAAAGACGGGAAGAATGTGATGATATTGAATCATCATATGACTAGTGTTTTCTTCTTATGTTTCTGTTATCAGATGTTGAACTATTTATTCTAATTTTGAATCTGTTATGAATTCATTACTGATCAATAAAGCCTAGAATGCAGTGGTTTTTCATTACAAATATACAATGAAATAATCGATTATTCAAATTATAATTTCAAGCTACAAATTAATTTCTCCACATTATCGTTCTATGTCACACACATCGGAAGTAGTATGCTCATTTTTATAGTTATCTGCTGCTTATTTAATAAAACTCACCCATTGTAGTCGGTCAGAGTGAAGGTATTGTCATAAGAGTTGGTTGCATAAGAAAATAAAGTTCCATAGTTCCGCCTATCAGATGACTGGAGCCACATGCATAGACTCACCTGCAAATAGAGTGAGTGAATAGAATTACTATAAAAACTAAATTAATTTATTGTTTTAAACAAATGAGTACGGTAATTTCGATTCACAAATCACTTCATGTAGGTTATAGCTTATGGCCTAAAAATTGTGAAAAATACAAGATAAATAGGTACTTATTTAGCGATTCTATTGTCTATGAGTGAAACTGGTTAACTTTTCATAAAAATATATATTTTTTCAATTTCATCAGTTCAAACATAAAGTCTGTTAGAGCAGTAAAGCTGAGTTCACATAACCAGTTAATATAACTTAGAGTCAGAGGTGGATAGAATAAAGGTGAAAGATAGTTAGTGAATATAGAGCCAGAGGTGGACAGAATGAATCGTCTCTAACTCTCCATCCTATATATCATTTTTCTTTGATGAAACGAGAGTATTTGCTCGTTCGGTTTTTAGACTCCCCCCATGCCATTACTCTCTAAAAATAAATAGTTAACATACTTCATGTAGATCTTTAGTTGGTCCTCTGATTTTTGCATAGTCAAGTGTTCCAGGAATTGGAAAGTTCAATGAGAAATCCGACGATACATCTGAAATAATTAAAGGTTGACACATTTAACAAGAAATTATTCTTTCTGCCATAAGTATAGAAGCCTAAAACACCCCTACAATTTGTAAAATGGCATTACGTTTGATAGCAGTAGCTTCTATTGAAATTTTAATAACTACGGAATTAAAATTCTAAATGATTAGAAGAAAGAAGAGATAGAGAAGAAAATAGAAGAAAGGCCTACAACTAGAATATCTAGAAAAAGTATTGCTGAAAAAAGTATTAATCTAGGGAATTATAAGAATGCATTTATTTATTCATTCAACCATTTAGAATTACACAACCCACAACCGACAGAAACATACAAGCAACATTAAGCAAGGATCAAGCATTCGATAATGCTCAAGCGGATCAAGCGTTATTGATAAGTTTGTAAATCTTATTGGTTACTGAATTTGAATATCTTACTGAGAAAATACATGTATTAATATTGAATTGTAATGAGTGAAATAAGACTAGTATGACGCAAGATTTTGAATATTATCAATTGTTTCAACAATAATTTTAAAATAAACAAAAAACTACAGCTGTCATGAGATTACAAAAACACCACTTATTTAAAAGTTGCTTTATGGAACATCATTTTAATGATTTTTTAAATTGGAAGCATGTAGAAAACTTGAACAACGAGAAGGATGGGTAATTAAAAATAATCACTTACAAGTTTCACAGAATCTTCCGAAAAATCCAGCAATGCAAGAGCAGGAAAAATTCAAACTACCAGAAATAGCTATGCAAGTTGCCGAATTCAGACATGGTGCGCTGGCACATTTATCAAGCGACTCATTGCAATGCTTTCCTGTCCAGTTTTCTGAGCATTCACAGCTGAAAAAATCGATTACTTAATATCAACGATTTTATTCAAAACTTGTAGTAGTATTCGTTAAGTTGAAAGTAAAAGGTTTTGAACCATGAAACTCGATGACTCGATTTACTATCTTAAATTTTATTTTTAGCATAAAGTAGTAGTATTAATATTGAAGGTGAATCTGCACTCATCAGTGATCAAACCAATCAGCCATCAACTCATTTACATAATATGAAGCTGTATGACTCTGTCACTACCATTTATCATGTTATACTGTCAATTCATTCATCAACCCAAAATTCTATTCTGATAAAGGTATTCTGACTACCGTATGCATTCATGAATTTACAGAAGCACATACTTACTTATGAAGATGATTGATTTAATAGATTGACACTCACCTGTATGATTGGTGGGTGGGATTGGAATCCGTGTGACAAAAACCTCGATTCATACAAGGTTGATCAGTTCTATCACAAGGACTGATCTCGCAGTTTTTGCCAGAAAACTCACTTCCACATTTGCAAGTGTAGCCTTCTTTACTATTAGAACAGGAAGCGCCAGTAGCACAAGGGTCGACTGAGCATTCGTCTATTTTCGATTCGCAGAATTGGCCTAAAAATTACAAATTTAAAATTAGAGATGAACAATACATTCATTGATATGATATCAATATTATAATGAATGAGATATGGCTATGTTTAAAATATATTTAACATAACAGGAAATTAAATTAAAAATATTCTGTTTTACATAATAATGCATTTTTCACAATAGGCTAGATAAACACTAAAAAATTTGCAAAAGTAATCTAATCTAATTAATCCTAAGAAGACTATGATTAGATGTGATTTCCGAAAAGTACACTTAAAAGGTCACTTTAAAAGTCTTCAAATGCAGAAGGACTTGTAATATCTGAGATAGAGTTATACAATTACAGAAATTGAAAATATAATTTTTGAGTATAAGTAGATCTATAGTGAGCCATAGGGAGGAGAGAGCAAAAAATGAGTGGAGCTTGAGAAATATAAGCCCACTATAAAGTAATGTTACAAAGAGTTTAAGGCGGTTCGGGACGCTGCGGAACCTCATGTTTCACGAGAGCCTGGTGCAGCGTGTATAAAGGCATTTCTATGCTCTCATGGGAAAAATAAACCTTTTAGAATAAATCTTTAGAATAAATACTTATGAATTCACAAAGGTAAATAATGCGAACATAAATATATTATACAGATAATATATAAAATTATTGAAGATATATAAGATTAGTTTGTGGAGTGCTCACCTTCAAAAGATGATGGACAATGACAGTAGAAGCCATCAACTGCTTGCAAACACTCACCTCCATTTTGACATGGCCCTAATGAACACTCATCAATTTTATTCTGAAAAGTAGTTATGTATATAGTATTATCATGTGCTTGAATCCAATAATTTTCAAACTTCAAAACGTCAAAAAGCAATCTGATAGACTAGTTAAACAATGAGTTTTTATAAAAATATAATCGAGGAGTTTGAATTCAATTTGTATAACTTGGTTTTTGACGATCAAATATTTATTCACAACTACGATATTGGACACAACAAATTATACGATCAAGCATATACCGCCTCTATCAATTTGTTTTATGTTACAACAGAATTTCATCCAATCGTTGTTTCCCTATGTGTAAAGATTACTAAACTTATTTTTACTGCCTCATGAAGGTGAAAAGACTAAATTAGATCTGTTTCTTCCAATCATTTATTTTTTTATTTTATTCAAGTTGAAGATTGATTGAAAAATCACCCAGATTTGTCAAGAAGCTCTAAATCCCCAAAATGGTATCATACAGTGATAATTCTACGGTAATAGTTACAGTGAAAAGCTTTTAAAAATAGTTCATTCTTCTATAGCTAATTATACTAGTGTATAATTACTAGTGTATTAATAATTGCATATATCAATAAAATTAGGCTAATTGATGATATGCTTGGCAATAATAAGTCTGAACGTGAACTGTGAGTTTTAAATACCTTATCTCTATAGGGTTTCGCTTTTTTTTACCATTCAAAGTTGAACAAATTTCATCAACAATTCGAATAGTATAATAATTATTGAAAGAAATGTTTACCTGACATTCATTTCCCTCGAAGCCTGGAGCACACAAGCATGTGTGAGCAGTTTGATTTGACAGGCATGTGCCAGCATGCAGGCAAGGCTTTGTCAGGCAAAAGTCAACATGGGGTGTACAATTCAATCCTGGATAAATAATTCCATTTGAAAATTCACAACATTTATTAAAAGAGAAATCAATTTTTAAGAGAACCTACTGTTTACTGGACTAATAGCATTCAATTGATTGTAATCCACTGAATAAGTAGAAGGGTTTTAATAACGCTAGCTTACCATAGTACAGTATGCTCGTTTGAGCAAAAACGATTATTTTCTAGTTAAACAAGAAAATAAGCAAAGATTCAACTTTTTAAAATACAAGATTTGATCAGAGCCGATTATTTTCAAGTTGAAAAAGTAGATAAGCAAATATTCAACTTTTTCCAAGATAAAAATTGTTCAATAAACTGTCAGCAGAATGCTAACTATAAAGATCCATTTCATGTTAAAACGCCTCTTTCTGAATGTGGAACTTTTTTAGAGCAATTAAAAATGAATGTAAAATTCTTCAAGGTAAAAATCAACGATGAAAGTGTAGCCTACAATCCAATATACAGTCACAACATTAAAAAATAGATTTGATAGCATTTTCATTATCAATAAATAATACAACCGATAATATAGTTATTGTACGACAAGAAAAGTTGCAACTTTCGGGAATGATGATTGCAATTTTCTTTAGGAGTTATTAATGGAGGTTTATGTTTTGAAGTGTTGAACATAGGAATATCTTGGAAAAGTCGTTGAGGAACAGAAATGAACATTTATAAATTTACTAGAATACAGAGAATACTGTTTTTTAAAAAGACCCACCTACATATTTAGTCACGTGACCTCTGCGTATTTCCTTACATTCTTTCACCATATTGGAAGTGCTGTTGTTTGCCAGCGCAATACACTGGTGTCTTGAATTGCTACCTTTCTGTTTAGTTGTTTGATTATTGGCGCACTTGATGCATGACAACGCACCGTGTTCTGGTTGGAATGTCCCCAATGGACAATTGATGCACGGCTTCACACCCATGTCACCCTCATTCCATGGGTACTTGCCTCGACTCCTACTATAAGTGCCTGGAGGGCAAATAGCTGCCACCAAAAACAAATAATAAAAAAACATTGATATTGATAGCATTTATTGGAATCTAAGATAAATTGAAAAACCATGATTTACAATAAACAATGGAGTGATCAGTGGTCTATTGGATAGAGTAGGCCTACTTGCGTAGCAGCACAGATCCCGGGTTCAACTTCAAACCCATGTAGGCCTACATCACCTTGGAAGAGAAAATCCATTATTGTTTTAGAGCTTATAAGTTCTCATATCTTCAACATGATACTGCCATGAATATTTTACAAGTTTTTAGGTTAAAACTATCTATATCTATTGATCAATCTATAATCACATCCTTGATCTCAATTTTATTATGATCAATAGAAATTGATCTCTATTTTATATAATCAATAGAAATTGATCTCTTTATTGTATTTTATCTTATTGTAGGTTTAATCAGAGAAAACGTATATGTTTATGAAGTTTGTTTTATTCTATGGTATATCTTATGATTTAACAGTTGTTTATAGGAAACCAAAAATGTGATTATTGGAACCAAATAATTCATAAAGAATATTGTAAATAAAAATATAATACTGTATAAAAATAATGGTAGTTATTAAAATAAGTAATTTTAATTTGAAAAGTTCATACAGTACTCAAAAGCCTCATTTTGAAAGTTGCTGCAGTCATTATAATTATTACCGTACTGATTGATGTTGACTCACATCTGCAAGCTCGACCACTGCGTGCTTGAACTCGCCTGGTGGAGGTTGCCTCGGGACATTGCAGGCACTGGCTTTGGCCAGGTTTCGGTTGATAGAAGCCCAATTGGCAAGGACTGCAGTGTGTATTATTCGCCCATAACGTTCCAGGGGGACACTTTACTGTTCAAAAATCAAAAGGTCCAAAATTAAATAGAATAGCCTTATTTGGAAAAATATCTACACAAAAATGTAGTAACCAATATCGCCCAATATGGTCTTGGTAGGTTTGAAAAAAAGGAATGCATTGAAATATTGGTATTAACAAAAATCCATATTTCAAATTGCAATAAATATTCCTCTGGAAAAAATGACAATCAGACCTATACATTACCATTGGGTGGCATAGCAATGTGAATTCTCAGTTAATTTATTTGCAATACAGTTGAAATTCCAACGCTGATTTGAGGACTGGAAAATAACCTGTGCAATTATTGTTTTAATCTTGATGAATTTAGATTTTTATCTGTATAGAAGTAGTGTTGAGTTACCGACAGTGATATATATTTATATTATTATGTATTTTTATAAATCAATGACACCTATATTAATTTATTTATCAATTCAATTGTGCCTCTTCACAACGTTATAAGCTTTAATCATCATGAGTCACAACATTTAAAATCAATCAATCAGACATTTCCTACAAAGATAAAAATTTCGAAATCTCATCTGTCCAAAGCTTTAAATATGATATGTCTCAAACACCAAGGCTCGAATTACATAAGGCGATCAGTCTCGGTCACCAGAGAGCAACGATTAGCAGCAATGTATAAAGCACGTTAAGATATTCCTTTGTTGATGTAGTTTAAGTTGTTCTAAGCTGATGTAAAAAATAAATCTTAAATTTGATTTGATTTGAGATTTTTGAGATAGCAATGAGCCACCATCAGGATTGAAGGTCGGGCTGGTGACTCTAGTGTAATGAGCGCAATAATAACTAATGCCCCGCAACTCACTAGGACACGTTATACGAGCCTCAGAATAGAATAAATGCAAGTGGCTTATTTTTATGAATGGAAAAAGTTTCAATTTGAATTCTAATTGTAATTGCGATTGGAAAGTTGAAACTTACTACAACTATCACCTCGAATTACAAATCCAACCGAGCATAAAGGCAACTGCTCATGGATGATCAATTGAGGCTCCACTCCAACATCGATGCCCGCTTTCATTAATAGATCATTTTTTGTCAGACCATGAAGAATTTCATCACTCTTGTTCTTACCTGTCTTGACTTTGGAACACAAGAAAATATGCAATGTTATTATCATGTAAAACCCTGCAAACTCTTCAATTTGAAAGTCTATTATAGAAAGTGCAAGCAAAATGATCAGTGCCGAGTATAATTTATTCTTTTATTTATTTATTTAGTCATGTACAATTTTTAAACTTATGAGAAGGCACCATTATTTACAGGCTTATGCACAAAACTGTCCATTTTAAAATTTATACTACAGTCCAAATCAAATTCTAGCTAAAGCTACTAACACTTATCAAAATGTTAATTCACACTTCAAAATGATACAAACCTTCAATTAAAAATAGATATCATAAATAACTCAATTTCACAGAATAAAATAACCTAAATTTTGAATGGAACAGGAAAATTTTGAACCGAAAACTTCACGCACTATCTAAAACGATGTTCTAAATAATGTTCCAATAATGTCCGATCGAGAGAAATGTTTTAGGTTTAATTCAATTGATTTCAAACCCCAAAATAATTTCAAACCCCATCATTTTGCAACACGTTTGAAATATCATTCTTAATTATCTCAATAATGAAGATATGATATTTCTTTCGTTTTGATGTAAATATTTTAGTTCTATTACAATATTGTAAAAATTCTATTTCAAGATTTGTATATTATTCACAAAAACAATGGATTACCTTTCATTGTAAACTTGACTTTAACTCGAGAATTGTTACCGACTTTTCTCCTTCTCCTGTACTTCACGTCGTTGCTCCTTTCTTCTAAACCTGAGGCATACGACTTTTCCCCCCCTCCCCCGCTCCTGTTGTCACATTCCGTCCTCACTTCGTTATCAACCAGACAAGTTGCTTCATTTTCTTCACATTCAGATTCTAGATAGCGTTGGATTACTGCTCTCACCTGCAGAAGCAACAACGGTTTAAATATATGATAGATTATTTATTGGTTCTTCATGACAATAAATATAAAAAAGAACTTTCAGCAAAAATATAAGAAACCAATCACCTGCAAGGAAAATCCTGTACAGGATTTATTTATTTATGCAACATATTACTAATTTTTTATTCATATTACAAATTGTATAGAATATAAATAAAATAAAATTATTATGTATTTATTTATTTATACATTCATAGATACAATAACATTCTTAACTCATTATGAATGACTAGCAGAAGCCCGTGCTTCGCAAGGATCAATTTTAAAAGTTGACAAACTGAAAACTTGTTTAATGTAATTTTGAAGAATTGAAAATAGGCCTATAACCATCCTTGGTTAATTAAGAATCTATATGCGAAATTTAAAGTTAATCAGTCCAGTAGTTCAGATGTGATGAAACATAATTTTCCTATCCAGTACGTGTATAAGCCAACTCTTTACTTTATTATAGATATAGTTAACGACTGCAAGAGATGAGACTGTGGAACAGAATAGTGGTGAAACTATGATAGCGCCAGAAGTGTCTCAAACATAATAGTAGATACTACATGAACTTTTTTTTTATTCTAAAGTTTTTAATTTATTGTGATACATTCTGTGATTCATTTAGAGTAAAAAATCAACCTTCAAAATTCAAAATTTTAAATTATCATTCCTGGACCGAAAATCAACTAACGAAGCAGTGTGTGATTACATAACCTCATCTTTTGGACAACATTAACATTTTATCAAAATTTTTGGAGAGAAATAGTACAGGCTCAGCCTAGTTTTTCCTCCAATGTCATAATTGTATTATGATTATAGTATTTTATACAATAAATGAAATGAAAAAAAATGAAAAAAAGTGATTTGAAAACAAAAAATGTTAAAAAAACAGAACTGAAAGTTGTCAACCTTACCATTCTACCTCCATTTAGAGAGGCTTTTGTTTGAGCCGAATGTAAATCTATATATATATATATATATATATATATATATATATATATATATATATATATATATAGATAAAGAGGAATGTAAGTTTGTGTGTTTGTTTGTTCCCTATAGACTTGAAAACTACTTGACATAACGGCATCAAACTTTGGGAATATGTTGTGTGAATATTGGGAATGGTTTCTGAACAGAAATTTTTAAAGGAGGGGCTAATAATAATTATTTATTAATCCATTTTACAGACCTAGGTTTTCGAAATTGTCGGCCGAGCGGCTACCGAAGAACGGAAAGATGATCATGATTCAAGATCATATTGTGATAATATGATTTAGCATCTAAAGTTACCAGCTGTAATGAACACGTCACATAAATTGTGTACTGGTATTAAAACGGTACCAGTTGGAGTAACGGTAACGGTAATGGTTTGGAGTTGAAGTGTAATTGATTGGTACTAGCTGTAGATAATGGTTCCTTAAAATACCTATACAGATAATTAGCACTCCCCTATCATTGAGAAACTGGAAAATGTTGAAAAAAAATATTCACCTGCGAAAGAGAGTTGTTCATAATCCACCTCATGAAAGAGAGTTGTTCATATTGCATTTATCAATTACTGAAGAATGACAGAATAATTTACAATTTTTTCGAATTCAGCTTAGCTTATATTCATCCTAAAATGGAAGATGGAAAGAATATGGAATTCTGTGTGATTCATCATCGTACATCGCATATTTCCTGGACCATCTATTGACAGTCAACAACTATGAAAACATTGAATTAATCGTTGAAACACTGATTTAACCTATCTATTTTTTTAATTTCACACTACTGATAGATATTACTAGCAATTGATTGAGAAGAATATGTTTTTGGAATAATGAATGCTGCATGACTAAGCACATAGGAAGTCCGTATTGAGATGTAAATGAAAATATTGATTGTCAGATAAATTTCATGATTCACCAAATAAAGTCAAGTGTGACATGAGATACATTAAATTTTTGGCGGTACGAAGTTCGCCGGGTAAGCTAGTTGTAAATGAAGCTTTATTATTAATAGTCAACGCTGAAAAAAGACAGGCTCAATCACCAGGAATACTATAAATTCTATGAGGGACCAGTAAGTCATTAATTTCGAGTAGTTTAATCACTTCCATTATGGACACTGAATACATTATGGACAATCAATACGTATGAAATTTATTAGCTACAGAATAAAAAACTTTTGATTGCAGTGACCCCGACTACTACAATATGAATAACCATTTCGATCAGATATAAGGAATTACTCAAATCTCTCATCAACTCGTACTTTTTATTCACAAAATATTAACAAAAAATATAAATAAGTTATATTGGATGAACTCACAGCTAGTACTCAAGTTTGTCTTTTTCTGGCCATGCTACAAATAAATATAGGTGAATATAGGTAATCTTGTTGTCTATTAAGAAATTTTTCAATGTGATTTTTAAGGCAATAAAATTTGAATTCGAAAAAAGAATTACCAACAAACTCCTAACCAAAGAAAATCTCTGTGCTCTGTTCTAATTGAAATGTATGAGACTCCATATACAGCTGATAGAAGGCGCAAACCGAACTGGCCAAGCATACAACAATGGAACAAACACGTGGCAAGCTCACGCTCTCGATAAACGCAAAATTAATTCAATCAGCTGATTGATAAGATTATTTTAAGCTTTCCAATGATTACAACATACTGTATGTTAAAATATCATTAGTCAATTATCTCAGTTCCATATGGCGTTCACCTTACCATGTTCATAACCTTACTTAATAGGATTCTTTTTCATCCTTTGAAACCCTTAGAGGCAAAATATCTCAAAATCCGTTCTTAGTGCGCGTCTAGCATGTTTGAGGAATATTTGTGCAAAGTTTCAAGTCTGTAGGCCAATTAGTTTGAGCTGTAGTGTGATTTTAAATCAAAATTTTCGAAAAATGCCCTCTTCTTAACCCCCCTGTGCTCCAGATCGGAATTTTTCTGCATAGATCTAATTTTTTTTCGTGGCTGAACAAAAAAGTTCCTCAAAAAAGTTCCAAAAAAGTGGCTGAACAAAAATGCCCTCTTCTTAACCCCCCTGTGCTCCAGATCGGAATTTTTCTGCATAGATCTAATTTTTTTTCGTGGCTGAACAAAAAAGTTCCTCATGACTTTGCTGTGCAATGAGCGGTTAAAAAGTACAACATTTTTTGGGGGCCCCAGCTCCCTCAGGGGGGTAAATTTCAGAAAATCCTTTCTTAGTGGATGTTATGAGGCTACCATAAACAATTGTGCAAAATTTCAAGTTTTTAGGCTCAGTAGTTGGGGCTGTGTTGTGATTTCAGTCTGTCGGGGCGTAGCCTTTTATAGATATAGAAGAAGAAGAAGAAGAGAAGATTGGGAAAGGAACAACAGGCTTAAAGCCCAAAACTTGTAAGAAGATGTGAGATTTTTATTATTTTTTTATTCAACATAGACAAAACACATAATCATAAAATGATTCGAAATGTAAAAAACAGGCTTATAGCCCTTACTATCCCATTTATTTCCTTTTATCACATTAGTGTACATTCCCTTTAAATAGTGATTCAACTTGACATTCCATGCAATTAGAAATACCTCAAAAAACTTGGAAATGCAAGAGAGTTTTTATAAGAAGAATATTGGTTGTGCCCAATCAGGTTCCCGTTCTACATATATATCAACTAGTATCAATTATTATTATTATTATAAGCTGCCTATAAATATCAATTATGAATTATCAAGTAAGAATTATAAAAATAAAAGTCACTCTCTTGTGTTTCGAATTTTTAAAATGCTTTGAACGTATTGCATTCAATTGATTGAACTCACATTTGAAACCATTTAGTAGTTGTTTGTATGGATTCATTTAAGTAGTACTGAAAGATTAATTTATTTACCTGGTTTAGGAAAACGTGATTATCACATACGTCATTACTTTTATCGGCGGGCTCAAAAGACAATTCTCCTTTTTGAAGTACACTGCTTGGTATTTCAGTCTCTGAAATAATATGTAGTTACGAATCAATGACAAAAAATTATGGCGTGTAGGCCTACTACTTGTGTTTTTCAACTACGGTACTTATTGATTGAAATACTTAAATGATTGGCAATCAATTCAGAAGGAACAAGACACTTCAAGTAATTAGTTCAATACCTACTCATAACTGAGTACCGCATACTAAATATACTAATAATAAGTTGTTAGTCTAACAATACTCATAACTTGATATTTTTTTAAATGTTCCGGTACCTACTGTATATGAATTCGATTATTTATATTCTATATAATGCTATGATTATGATATGAATCATATTCGAAGCTTGTAACTGGATCATTTAATTTTCGATGTAATATTCATACCTCTATAATGATAATTTTTTATGTATTCAATAATAAAGTTGTCAAATTCATGACAGTTTCTTTATTTGTATAATTGAAAGATCATTAAAATAAATTTTCTACTACATATTTACTGAGTAAGCTATTTATAGTATCTTCATAAATAGCAAAATACCTGTGCAATCAGGAATAAGTTCCAAGTCGGAAAAAGTGGAATTGCATATGAATCGTGAGCCTCCATTCCTCGTTATAAGGGAATACCCCTCATTGCAAATAACAGAGCATGTTATTCCTCCATTATCGAGTGTTTCACTGCAGTTCAGCCTCCCATTCAACGGATTATTTGGCAGTTCACACATTTCTTCTGTACATTTATTCAAAAATATCATTCAATTAATTATTATTGTGTTTGAAAAAAGACACGTTTCAAAGTCTTATAGTCCCAATACATCAAAACTATGAAGCAAACTAGATAATTTTATTCAAATATGCTGTTATAATGTGTAAGATTATGTAAGTAAACTTTTTAAATTAATAATTCCAAAATAAATTTAAAACTAATTAATTTTAAATTTTCAATTCTTTATTCAAGAATCTGAAATGAGAATAATATGAAGACTGAGCAATTGATTGGGACGAGCTCGAAAAATGAGTTATAGTAATTGATAGGGTACAGAGAAATCAACAACACGTTTTCGCAATATTCCACACTGGAGAGTTGCTATGGGCCCAGCAGCAAAAACATCTTTGCCCTCACTCCTGATCTTGATTGAGCTTCAAATAAGCTTAAATAAAATCTGAACAACGGTCACAATAGTTTTACTTTCAAATATGATTTATTTGTGGATAATGTGCTCACGCCACATTGATTTCCTTGTATGCGTCTTATACATGATAGGTTCAAATACGAGAAATAAAGGCACAAGATCTTAGTCTATAAATTATGCGATTGTGATTATATTAACATAGTATAATATCATCATCATACTATATTATTAAAAATCATATCTAATGCGCGTGACACCATTTCACGACAATATACAAACAATTAAGCAAAGCACACTTACTTTGAATTTTGAAAAGATCCAATGAATGACAGTAGTACAAGTAGGTAGTAATTGATGAATGAAGGTAGAAGCTATAAATGGAATAGTAAATGGGAAAATTGCAGAACAGGTGACTTACCAATCACTTGAACAGATAGAGTGCAGGATACGTTGTTGCCGAATGCGTCAGTCGCCGTGTATGTGATGTGACTCAATCCCACAGGCAGCTCATTCAAATTGTGAGATTCGAATATCTGTAATAATCGTAAATGAACTGCAGATGATTGCTTCTATTGTTTCCAAGTATTATCAGTACAGTATTCTATTTCTTGATTCCAAGAATATGAACTAATTTATCAAAAACATTATGCAAATAGTGTTCATTAAAAACCATAAGAAAATAGTATGTAAAATTAGCATTTATTGTTGGTCACAGCCTCACACATTGAAATGTATAAATTCGAATGTTAAGTGAGAACCTACCTTCAAATGTTGTTCGGAATTATCATGAAAATCAGGTTTCAACCAATTTGCTGTTGCCCGCTCACTGACACTTATGAGAAAACTTTGATCTGAATCGCAATTACTTACTGTTGGAGGCTCATTATCTAAAACAAAATAATTTTAAGGCATATTTTTTCAGCAAATATTTACCCAATCTTCAAATTTTCATGTGTTTAGATTAATTGTGAGTAATGGTAATGGCATATAATAGGAAGAATGTAAAATTGGGGTCAACATTTTTAATTGAGAAAATTGATTACATACTGTAATCAAATCCAACACAGTATTATATGAATTGTTTTTATATTCAATATGACAACATAAATATGAGTACTACAAAATGTTATCAATTCATTCAAAATTAAAAGTCAAACGAATGCAGCTCATAAACATACTGTAATCGAATAATCATTTTTAACAATTTGGGAATTTTATATTGATAAAAAGCAAAAAAAAAGAAAACAAAGTGATAAATATTGATAATAATAATAAGACATACGGTAATTGACATAATAAATCCTAATCAGAAACTGTAATAAAATACACCTTACCCTCAACAAAAATTGAGAAATTGCAAGATATTTGATTGAAACTAGGGTCTGTGGCAGTGTATGTAATTACTGTTATGCCTGGTCCCAACAGCAATGGAGATTCCAAGGCTGGTTCATTCCACAGTAGAACTGATTCATTCGAGTTATCTGTAAGAATATTGTATTAATAAGAATAAAAATAATAACTAACATTTACACAAAAATGTTACTAAAATACTTAACTGAATGTGCTGTCAATTTTTCATTGATGAATAATGCAAAATATTCGTCTGCAAATAACTAACTACAAGGGGAGAAATAACAATTATAATTGTGAATTGTTGACTGACCTACTGGTTCCGGTTCAATCCAGCTCACCAGTGCTTTTCCAGATGAAGAATCTGGAGTCATGAATATATCGGGTGGACATTGCAGCATGGGTGGAGTGACATCTGAAATTAAATTATTGAAAATGAAACAAAATGAATTACATATTATTCAATTGAATAACTGGGTTAGTTCACCAATGTTGATCAACCAAGCTTATAGAGAAAAATGGAAAATGAATTAATGAAAAGTGAAGGAACAAAGAGAATGGAATGATGCCAAAGATGGAAATAATAGATAGAGATTAAGTAATACAGATGGAAAGAATGATATATATAATTTCTGAATGACGTGTGAGAGTTTGATTGGGCCGGTTTCAATTGCCAGATCATGATAGACCTCTGGTAAATAACAAATGAATGAGCAGCATTAAAATATATTTTACAGAGAAAAATTTCATACCACTTTCAAAGAAGAGAAAAAATGGAGAAAGAATAAATATGAAACAGTAATAATAATAACACAAATAAGAGTACCGTAAGGGTTCCAATGTATAGAACAGATTGTACTAATTTATGTACAGTTTCTATAATATTGTCTCAAATAATAGTTATGATAGCTACGAATGTAATTTTCAAGTTATAATTTATATTTATAGATTATAGTAGTTCATCAGCTACTTTTAAGAAGAAGGTACTTCTAAAAATTCATCAGGATGAGAGCAGTTTTGGGCTGAATCTGTTGTTCTCTCCCGACCATAGTATTTTATCTTACAATTTTTAATTGTCAAAATAAATAGATTAGAAGTGTTTTCATTCCCCATTGCATTATAAATAATCAATACACATTTACCGCTTGATCACATGATTACCAGCCGGATTTTTTTAAAATAAATACATATATAATATAAATATAAGCAATCATGAATAAATCAATTATTAAATTAATGTATTCAATGTTTCTATGAGCTTACTAAGTAAAGCAATGATATGAGAAAATTATAAATTACATATTAAAATGTGTTATTTACCAAGACAGGTTGTTGTTTCTTTTCTTCTGCTCCATACACCTTTCGCTAGACATTTTTGCTGATCAGGTCCATGCAACTCATAGCCTGGCAAACACGAGATCTCACACATTTTTCCAAATTCATGTTTCTTTCTCGAAGTACAATTTTCAGGCGAATAGAATCCGTTGTTGATTGGTGGCAGAGCTGGGCATTGCATAGCTGCAAAATATTATAGATGTTATATTGTTCAGTGAGTAACAAGCAATTGAAATTCTGGATCTATTGTTAATGAATAATTCATTGGTATACTAGGTACATAGGGTTTATCAATTCAATACTAAGCTTTACCATTGCAACCCGGATCAGTAGTAGGTATATTCATCCAGCTGCAGTGTGATTCACTTTCAAAAGTCAGCATTCCCTATGACTAACATAAATGCTTTCTATTCAAATAGAATATTATTATGATTCATTCAAATTCATATTTTGAGCCAATCTGAATAGGACATTGCTCGAAAGCTCCTTCAATGAAACTCATATTCCGTCTATATTACTTTGATTAATTTTTGACTGACAGAATAATGTTATGAATCTTCAATTCATTTTCATGAGTCCACTTCTTCCCCTACACAAATCAAATAACAATTCTTCAATGTTGTTTTCTATCACGAACTGCTTACTATCTAATCACTTTTTTGTTATTGAAAAGAACAACTAGCAGTCCAATCTCTCCAATAAATGAATTTATTCACTTACAGTAGCCTTAGTGAATAATTTCATTACTGTAAGGGAATAAGTTCATTTATTGGAGAAATTTGACTGCTAGTCGTTCTTTTTAATAACAAAAAAGTGGTCAAATAACAATGTAGGAATATTGTGTAATAATATAATATAAGTCCTGGCTGACTCATTTTACAGAAATATTGAAATAAATAATGATTCAATTATACCTTTGCATATATTGGATCTTCCATCCCACTTAGACAGAGGGAGACAGGTGCGTTTCTTGGAGCCAATCAGAAAAAATCCATCATCACACGTGGCAACACACTCGGCGTCCACAGGTGAGTCAAGCTCTGGTTCGTCCGGATAACAGGTCAGGTTTCCGTTCTCAATAATAGGTAGTCTTGGACAACGTTTAACTGAAAAAATTCCATTTTATTGATGATTTATAAGGTCTTCCTGATGTACAGGAAAATGTTGATGATGGAGCTTTCCATTTCTCCCATACCGGCTCCCATATCACTCCTAAATTCATTATTGTCAATTCCTTTTTGAAAGCCTTCTTGATATAACACACCTATATGGAAGAATTGTTGGGCCTAAATTCTAAATTATCAATCCATTTTTGAAAGCCTTCTTGATATAACACACCTACATGGAAAAATAGTTGGAGGAGTTATCAGTTTCTCACCCTTTTCCATATTACAACTTCTAGATTCAACCTGCTTTGATAAATTAATTCATAAATGTAAAATCGCATCATCTATGTGACCAGCGAAATAAGACGATTGCCAGCCCAACGTGAGTCACGTCTTGATCAGAACGACAACATAGAGGTCATCCAACTGCTGGACAATACTCAACTCACGAGGCGATTGAAGAGGTCAAAACCCTTCGAGTATAGGGCTAGTGGAGTAAAAATAAAAATGTATAAAATCCTGTTTATGAGAAAATATAATTCTACATAATAGTAAGAATTGCAGTGAATGGAAAGAATGTACCGGTAGTATAATTATATTTTATAGAAAATAACCAAGGACTTCACTGGAAGACGTTAATAAGAAAAATGATTTAGATTAAAGATATATTGACGAAAAATTAATGGTTAGTCAGAGTGACTACTAGTTTTAATATGATTAATGAAAAATAATGTAAATGCATGAATGCATATCAATGATTAAATTTTTCATATGATAATTGTAATATTACATTTTTTCTTTATTAAAATCGAATCTTCAATTCGAGATCTATAAAACTTGATAGTAAATATCAGAGTAATCGATATGCAGACAACTTTTTAACTGAGAATTTATCGTAAATAATTGTGTTGCATTCCATGGTATCACCGAAACAGAGAAACAGAATTATTAATAGATTATTTAAATATAGATGATATATAAATTTAAAATAACAGTTTCGAAATAAAGTTTTATTGAGAACAAATATAAAATGTAAATTCTAAACTTGTAATTTATAATTTTTTGGAATTTAATATCAATGATGTGTCCATAACGTTGACACTGATTTTGAGGTGTGGTCTTTGCTGTACTTTGTGCTTGTTCTTCTCTAGAAAAATGATTGCTGGCTATGGAAAATGTTTTGTGCTCTCTGAATATTTTTCTGTTTAATTGAAATTTATAATGTTTTAAATTGAGTTTTTGAACAGTTTTATAGTGTTCTAATTTTGTATAAAATTGTTTTGTGTGTATACAAGCCTATAGCCATTGTTTTCAACTATATAAACTGGATAAGTATTTTAGCTTGTAATGATGCTAGGATGTTTAAGTGTGTAAGGTATTGTATTGTGGATTTGTGTTGTATATTGCCAAAATTCTTCTGAAGATTATAAGTTGGTTTGCTCTGAAAACTGGATTTCTCATTCATAGGCGATAGATCCATTCATAGTTTATCAAGAATCTACCACTTTGGAGCCGATAACTTCCTGTAGGTTAATAGGTGTGAAATGCTATCCAACCTATTTAGGAGAAATTGGTAGCACGGCATAATTTAATTTGAGTTATTCTATGAAATAGGCTACATTTTTCTAGAATAAATATTTTGTTAAATCAAATTTCATTTGATAGACTAAAGGCTACCTGAAGAATGTACTCTCATAATTTCAATAATTTTCTGCCACCTTTTATTGTGAAATGATTTGTTCCATAATGTTCACCTTTATGGTGTAGGCAGCTTTTATGAAAATTCAGGAATTAACAGTTTTGTTCCTTTCCCATTCATTTGCTTGATTAGTGGCCAATCTTGTAAGGTGGCAAATTTCAATTTCAATGACTGCATAACTTACTTGTACAAGTGACGGGGATGCCGGACCAGGTGCCGTTGGGCAGACAGATGCGGATGCTGGAGCCATCCAGCGTGTGTGCACTGTCACAGCGCACCCCACACGCGGCGTTCATCAGGGTGCTACACCATCCGTGCACCATGAACCCATTCTCCGGCACATCCAAGTCCGGACAGTGCACCACTCAACATTTAACACATTCAATTCAATTCAATTAAATTCGTTTTATTTCCAAAAAACATAATACACGAATAAGAAATACAATATACAACATATTTTGGAATCCCCCTACTAGTTATCCATCTGTGTGTAGGGGGGGGGGGAGTTCCACTTTATACACAAGCTTAATCTGCTCAGTGCTCATAGAAGTAGATGATAGAGAATACACTTATATTATGGATGTATTATTAATATTCTGATTAAAAAATAGATATTACATTGTGCTGATGTATATTGAAGAATGAGTATGTAGGAATAAGTATACTCAATACATTGATTGATTAATAGAATAAATAAAGAAGAAAAAACAATATTTTATTGAGGACCGCAGTGGCAGGGATTCAAGAAATTCTCAGAAGAGTGAATGAAAAAAAGCATAAACCAGAAAGGCAAAACAGTCAAACCGGTTATATCAATGATGAAAGGGTATTCCCCAGCACACAATGATTATGAATCCTGTGTTATGCCGGGATTCAGAATAGCATAATCGCTACGCAGTGTATGGTAAGAGTCCATAATTGTGTCTTTTTCCTTTCCTGTAGCCTATTTTTCTTGGCCCTTAATCTTTTCAAATTTCGATCTTTCCTGTCTTTGTGTAATGTTCAGTAAAATTCTTCTATGATGCATATCTTAACCAATCTTGTCCATAGTCATTTAAATTTGTATTTTTTTTCTGAAATAATTTTGGAAGTTAAAATAGTAGCTTATTTTCCTAATCTTTAAATTGTTGATAAAACTTAACTTTTTAAAATCTATCTATTGTAGTGTAAATAATTGTTTGCTTGCAGTATATTTTTTCATCATGTATTACATATTTTAATTATGTCTATTCTTTGTCAGGTATCATATCAGGTAACTAGGTTTTTCAGAGCAATTATGTCCCATTTTCTCATCTTTCATTGCATATCGTGCCATAAGCCATATGTAATTAGGTTATAATTTTCTTCTGGGCTTTTAACCCATTTTGCAATTTTTCTATTTTCAGTATATTTTTATTAAATATACTTCCTTATGAAAGTTTAGAACTGACATGTAGGATGGGCTCTAATTAATCTTTCTCTTCCTTGTATTATTTAGGAAATTTATTTACTCAATTTTTCTTTTTCTCTTATTTGTATTTTTTAGGGAACTTATTTACCCATTATTCATCTTGATTGTCTTTGTATTGTAATATTGAAATGTTTGTACTTATTATACAGTCTTCAAATTCTGAAATTATTTAAAAAATAAATGGTACAATTTAGAACATGCTGAAATTTAATCTTATGTATAAATTCTTTTGTTATAATAATAATACTTCAAAATTTGAAAGTATTAATGAATTGTGTCACCATATATATGAGATGTTCAATATAAATGAAAGTTAACTTGATAATAATGTTTTCATTAAATAAAAACGTCTTGTCATATTATTAATTGAAATGAGTTAAAGATTAAAATTTTCTAAAGTTTTTGTAATTGATGTCTTTTTCTAAATTTTAAAAACTGTTTGTTCTATAAATTTTGATATGATTGATTATCGTTTGAAATGGATGCTGGAGTGTATGTAGAATTTTTAGTGGGGTTTGTTGATTAGAATTTTGCTGGTATGTGATTGTTTTTTGAGATGGAAACCCATTATTGCCTAAAGAAGGAATAACAGAGGTTATGACTTAGAGAGGCAGTAATGAGATAATATTTTTTGTGTTGATTACTTATGTTGATTGCCATAGATGCAGATGATTACTTATGAATATTGATTGCCTTTGAAGCAAAATATTATTGATGTTTTGAATGATTTCTTGTTTAATGATTGATAGTAAAGTTTTGTCATGAAATGTAGTTTGTGTTTAGAACATTGAAAAGTCAAAATAAACTATAGTATCCAACAAACAATGATTAATAATATTAAATAATTTGCTTTTTATACAATATTTGAACAAAAAATTAAAATGAAAATTTATAAATGTGTCCACATAAATAATTTTGAGTCCCTGAATGATAAATCATAAATGTGAATGAATTTGCTATAAATGCTATAAATGAAATGTTATACTAAATGATAATGAAATGCAGATATATTGTATTATGAAATGATTGTGAATAGAAGACCAATTGTCTGAAATATTATTGAAATATGTATTGAAATTATTTTTGTTGTGATGATCTGATTTTTTTTACAATTTTGATAATGATACAGAGTGTTATGAAATTTACGTAACATGTATTTGTTTATGTTCTAAATTTTGAAGAATGGATTAAATTTTGTTATTTGAACAGTGAATAAATGAAAATGAAATTTTTTTATTGAAATTTTGTAATTGTTGTCTCCAAATTTCACAATTTATGTATTGCTGACTGTATAATAAGATGTTAACAAATTTCATTTTTATATTGATTATATACTTAGAAATAATTTTCATGTGTATTAGATTGTATTGGTAGCCTAATAAAAATTTTCTTTTCAGTTTATAAGCATTTTAAGATAACAGGTACAGCATGGACATTAACATCGAAATAATTATCATGTGAATCTCAAAATCAGCAACAAGTGAATGCTATGAAGAGTGTTAAGAACATTTGGGTGATTTTCGAACTAGTGTGACTCATTAATTGACTATCAATGCCAATGTCAACACCAATATCTACACAAATAACTACGCCAATATCTACGCTGATGCTTATGCCAATGCCAACGCCAATATGTACACCAATAACTACGCCGATATCTACGCCAATATCTACACCAATATCTACACCAATAACTACGCCAATATCTATGCTGATGCTTACGCCAATGCCAACGCCGATATCTACACCAATGTCTACGCCGATGCCTGCGCCGATGCCAATGCCTGCGCCAATGTTGATGCCAATGCCTACGACAATGCCGACACCAAAGCATATGCCAATGACAATGCCAACGCCTATTGCTGACCATGTAACTCAAACTTCAACACTACCACATTACCTGGAGGTAATTGCCATCCATGTTCACATTCACAACTTTGAATTCAGAATAACAGTCACAGTATCATGAAAGAATTGATTCAAAAAATCCTCTCCTAAATTATTCCTGTATGCAGAACTTTAAACCTTGAAAGCTGAAAATATCAAAAAACCAAACCTTACCTAAATTAATCCTCACCTAAGTTAATCCTGTATGCAGCGTCTATCTCTTTTCAAAAAAAAACAAATTACATTGTCATTTCAAGCCTGAAATGTACATTGTATAATTATATGATACAAAATTTACGTGACTCTATATCGAGTTTGGTATGCAGCCATCTACTACAAGCATGAGGCAATGCTAACTGAGATGTCACCTGTATTGAGTTTGGTATGCAGCCATCTACTACAAGCATGAGGCAATGCTAACTGAGATGTCACCTGTATCGAGTTTGGTATGCATCAGTCGACTACAAGTATCAGCCCAACACTACGTGCATCCAGATCAGCCCAACACTACGAGTATTCGGATCAGCCCAACACTGATGTCATCACACTGGAGTCACACTAAACTGAAATTCATACTGAGTGCCTTAACGGACTGTTTTCCAAAATTTGCATCGATAAAATCAACTGCATCAATAGTGAAAGAAATGAACATTTTTTGATTTATTGAAATTTTATGTGAAAATTAAATGTAACAATTCATCAATTCATTTAAAAAAAAAATTTTTTTGTTCAACATACTAAATTTTCATGCAATAAAAAATTGAATTTTTCTATCTATTAAATTTATGTGCAATTTCAAAAACTATTCTTTATATATATATATTAAATTTTGTGTTGAGATATTTTCCTTAATTATGTAGCTAAATCAACAGTAATTTCGATATTCTATACTTTGAAATATTGTTCGGAAACGTATAACAAATGCTATTGATGAATTTTTATAATAATTTTCAATTATAGTTGACATGTAATGTTTTTATAGAAAAAATTGTTACTGTTCTCAAATTTAATTTCAACAATTTCCATTTGTTTCAATGTAATTTTTTTTCTTTAAATTCTCAAACAGTAAAATTTTTTATGTCAAGAGGGGGGTATTTGTAATATTACATTTTTTCTCGATTAAAATCGAATCTTCAATTCGAGATCTATAAAACTTGATAGTAAATATCAGAGTAATCGATATGTGGACAACTTTTTAACTGAGAATTTATCGTAAATAATTGTGTTGCATTCCATGGTATACCAAAACAGAGAAACAGAATTATTAATAGATTATTTAAATATAGATGATATATAAATTTAAAATAACAGTTTCGAAATAAAGTTTTATTGAGAACAAATATAAAATGTAAATTCTAAACTTGTAATTTATAATTTTTTGGAATTCAATATCAATGACATGTCCATAACGTTGACACTGATTTTGAGGTGTGGTCTTTGCTCTGTACTTTGTGCTTGTTCTTCTCTAGAAAAATGATGGCTGGCTATGGAAAATGTTTTGTGCTCTCTGAATATTTTTCTGTTTAATTGAAATTTATAATGTTTTAAATTGAGTTTTTAAACAGTTTTATGGTGTTCTAACTTTGTATAAAATTGTTTTGTGTGTATACAAGCCTATAGCCATTGTTTTCAACTATATAAACTGGATAAGTATTTTAGCTTGTAATGATGCTAGGATGTTTAAGTGTGTAAGGTATTGTATTGTGGATTTGTGTTGTATATTGCCAAAATTCTTCTGAAGATTATAAGTTGGTTTGCTCTGAAAACTGGATTTCTCATTCATAGGCGATAGATCCATTCATAGTTTATCAAGAATCTACCACTTTGGAGCCGATAACTTCCTGTAGGTTAATAGGTGTGAAATGCTATCCAACCTATTTAGGAGAAATTGGTAGCACGGCATAATTTAATTTGAGTTATTCTATGAAATAGGCTACATTTTTCTAGAATAAATATTTTGTTAAATCAAATTTCATTTGATAGACTAAAGGCTACCTGAAGAATGTACTCTCATAATTTCAATAATTTTCTGCCACCTTTTATTGTGAAATGATTTGTTCCATAATGTTCACCTTTATGGTGTAGGCAGCTTTTATGAAAATTCAGGAATTAACAGTTTTGTTCCTTTCCCATTCATTTGCTTGATTAGTGGCCAATCTTGTAAGGCGGCAAATTTCAATTTCAATGACTGCATAACTTACTTGTACAAGTGACGGGGATGCCGGACCAGGTGCCGTTGGGCAGACAGATGCGGATGCTGGAGCCATCCAGCGTGTGTGCACTGTCACAGCGCACCCCACACGCGGCGTTCATCAGGGTGCTACACCATCCGTGCACCATGAACCCATTCTCCGGCACATCCAAGTCCGGACAGTGCACCACTCAACATTTAACACATTCAATTCAATTCAATTAAATTCATTTTATTTCCAAAAAACATAATACACGAATAAGAAATACAATATACAACATATTTTGGAATCCCCCTACTAGTCTATCCATCTGTGTGTAGGGGGGGGGAGTTCCACTTTATACACAAGCTTAATCTGCTCAGTGCTCATAGAAGTAGATGATAGAGAATACACTTATATTATGGATGTATTATTAATATTCTGATTAAAAAATAGATATTACATTGTGCTGATGTATATTGAAGAATGAGTATGTAGGAATAAGTATACTCAATACATTGATTGATTAATAGAATAAATAAAGAAGAAAAAACAATATTTTATTGAGGACCGCAGTGGCAGGGATTCAAGAAATTCTCAGAAGAGTGAATGAAAAAAAAGCATAAACCAGAAAGGCAAAACAGTCAAACCGGTTATATCAATGATAAAATAAATACCAATCAATTGTCTGGAAACCTTGAAGTCGTGTTGGTCACCAAGCATAACGAGATTGGAGTAATTCTTCTGAAGCTTCCCAACCAATCTGGTACAGCCACCTGTCCACCCTCTTCCTGAACACTACCAAACTATACGCCTCTGCTTTCCTAATCACCCCTGGCACGTTTCTGTACAAGATATGGGCCAGGTATGAAGGATTTGTCAATTCAGAGCCGTGAGTCAGCTGAGGTATCTCAAAGTTGTAATAATTGGATCTGTGGCGAGTTGAGTAGCTATGGTTAACTGTTTATCCCAGAAGTTCAGTTTTGTATTTTTTTATGTGGATCAACAAAGATTTAATAAAAAGCTGTCTAACATTCATTACGGGAAATTCCATAAACAATTGTATTGTTGGGTATCTAAAGTCTCTCTTTAAAATTGTTTTTATAATTGATCTTTGGGTGACTGTAAGAGGCTCAATGACTGAGGAGGTAGCCCCTCCCCAAGCTAGAATTCCATATATTATTATAGATTGGACATATGCAAAGTAAACTACTTTGCACTGATCCACACTCAGAACATTACTAAGCTCTGAAAATGCGTGAAGCAGCTTTCTGAGCCTATTCTTAGCACACTGGACATGTTGTACCCAACTCATCTTGCAATCCAAGACAACGCCCAGGTATTTGTAATGATCAACGCGCTCAATCATACTACAATAAAACCCATTCAACAAAAGCAAAACTTGAATACATTGCCAACATTACGGATTATACATATGAATGGGTTCTCTTTTCTATGTGCATTTGCTGTTTTTTTAATTAAGTAAACAAAAATGAATGTTCATTTGTACCGGGGCGTAAATGGTGTGCCATAGAGAATTTGAAGGAGCTTTTGATAGGTACCGCGAATCAAAACTGGTTGAGAACCGCTGTTGTACATCCTATCATAAATGCTTTTTCAAATTCTATTATGATCATTCTAGCTCACCATGATGCTTTTCTTGATCTTACTCAACTGAGTACGGTAATTTATTATAAAAAATATATTCAATATAATCTAACTCTAAAATTTGTCTTCTAAAATTGCAAACATATGTCTTGATCATATTTTTTTAAAAGTACCTACATAACAATTATTATTTTATGTGAGCAGTTGTTTGATTCTACTAATGATTGTTACGGTATCGATTCTATTCAACTTATCGTACATAATGCTAGTATTGTTGACTGGTCTATATAATAAATAATATCATTCGACTGGCTTAGAATAAATTCTTATTTTGATAAGAGTTTTGCACCAATAAGCCTAGATTCATTCGTGGGTAATAGAAGAGGAGATAATGGAAGATTGATGAACCAATACAGTTTAGGACTTGATACAGTTGTACGTACGGTAGGTGCCAAAAAACCATATTACCTATATATAAAGATTTCGATAGCACATAACTGAAAATTAAAGTGCTGTCTTATTTTGTTCTATTCTGCATATTCTATCATTCAATAAACATTAAATTAAACTTATTAAATTTCAATTCTCTCGCTCTATCTCTATTTATATAATAAAAGCTCATGCTTGCATGAATGCATCTGTTGTATTCAATCAACATGTTATTCATCACCATATATCATATACTTTGTAATTATTTCATTTTTTTCTTTATATGATTTCCTCTGTTATGAAGAAATATAATATGGTGCTCTTGAATCACTTCCATCATCATTCTAATATAGCCTACGTATTTGATAAGTAGGCTACCGGTAGGCCTTTTCTAGAATGAAAACGAAATTGCCAACAATTGTACATTGAGAGAGTGCATCAACCTACTTTCACATTGACTTGGATCATCCTCAGCAGTTTTGTAGCCCTGTTTGCAATAGCAATCCTCAAAAGCCTTAGCTGGAAATCTGGTATTGTGATTGACATCAGGACAAGGTGTGCATACTGTTATATCACCAGGCACAAGCCCGTCACTGTATGTTCCATTTGGACACACTGTAACAAACAAACACTCATAACACAATGACTTGACAAACATTTTCAATTTAAAGTAGGAAATGGGAAAATACATTTTAAACAAAAATTAGTATTACATGAGCTTTATAACTAGTAATATAATAATTACGGTAATCATTTCTCTTCCCTTATGTAGAAAGACTTTAATAGTTAGGAAATATATTATACGGTATAGTACCTTACAATAAAAATTTATTCAGTTCTAATAAAGATTGGAGTGCAAGTGAATATAATAAACCTATTAGTTTATTTATTTATTAATTCATCAGTAAAAAATTACTTATCATTAAAATAGAATTGGAAAAGCAAAAACAATCAAACCTTTCAATATTACTCTCTCAAATTTAGATTATGAGTTGGAAATAAGCAGGTTAAGTCACTTTTTACTTTTCAATCCACATAACAATATTCTGTCCAAGTTAAATTACCAAGCTATTCATATGTCTTTATCACCTATTTTACTTTGAAGATTGACTTGATACCCACAGTACTTTGTTGAAAACTTGATACTTTTGTAGAAACGTCAACTTTTGTTGAAGTCTTTCAAGAGAGATACATACTAATGCATGGCTCGGAAGAATCAGCCGTTGCCGGACCATAGAAGCCAGGCGGACACAGGCAGGAATAAAAACCGGTTCTCAGTCCACAGCCACACACAGCCGAAGGTGCACACTCATCTCTACAGTGGCTTGTCTCAACTGCAATGTAATGTCCCATTGCCAAATCTGAAAAGATTAAAATTATGATCTGTAAGTGATCATATTTTACTCAAAAACATTTGATTTTGAACGTGAAAATAATATTTTCCTACAGTTACCTTGAAAAGTGACCATTCCTGCACTGATTACAGAACACAAAGAATCACTTTTCCGCTCTCGTGCGCAAAGTATTACTTTGCGTACTCCAGATTTGCAACATGGCAACACAAAATAGTTGGTGGGTTATATGGAGAATTAGTGCACGAAAACAAAAATTAAGTTGGTAACAATGACTGTGGTTAGATTTAGATAAGAATCATTTCAATGGCTACCCTACATTTATGATGAAACCCAATCTAGAAATCCAAAACAAGAATAATGTTCATCTAAATCATAATTAAATAATCATCATTTACGAATTCTCATCATTTAATAATAAAATATAATAATAGTTCTTTTCTATTGATAATTATTATTTCAACTGCAAGCAATGAGAAAAGTAGCAAATATACATTATAAAATTCGAATTTTGAGGTTAAATGATTACCGTTCAATATCCATATAAATAAAAATAATAAAAACATAAGAATACTACAATAGATATTCTCTGTTGTCTATGTTATTTTTATAAATATTTTTCAGTTTACTTTGAGCATTTTTCTCGGTAATTTGAGCAGAAGTCTAAATTTCTGAATACTGTTTCAGTACTTTTTAGCTGGATGAAACAAACTTAGGTATGATTCTTCCCACTAGGTCGCGCGCTTGTCGGTTCACCAACCTTGCAGCCATCCCAATCAGCTGTTGGCCAGTAGCGGCTCGTGATCTTCTAGCTTGGGGGTTCAACCTCATGATCTATTGGAGAGAAAGGTCAATAGGATGTAGAGTATTGCGCATAATCAAGTGTAAACGTGATCGATAATAATTACACCCCAAAGGTTGAGCTTATTTTCTACAAATATAAATTTTTTGTCCTGTTCATATTTTCTTGTTTGATTTTACTTCGAGAGTTGGTCACCATTATGTTTATTTTACACCTACCCTCAATATTAATATTGTTTGTATTTAACAAATACTGAACCTTATTCATATTTCTTCATCAAAATGCTGTTACAGTAACACAATAAATTATATTCACACTCTCACTAAAAGAAAATGAACACACTAGAAATACTCACGAATACAAAAAAACACACTAGAAATTACTATATTCTTCTACACGCAAAACAAATTTATATAACGAAAAATGCAGTGAGATCTATCACAACTGTAAACAGTGTATACCCGTAACCATACCGTATAACCTCAAAACTGTCACGCTTAGGCTACTTCTTGTTTACCGCTTTTTTACTGTTTACTGCCACCAAATTTAAATTATTGGTTATAAGCAAGTTCAAGATGGCACTGTATCCATATCACGAATACTCACGATTCATTCCGAGGTTTACCGAATGCTTCACTTGCCTCGGCTAGGTTCGGCTACTCTCGGATGAACTCGTGCAAACTTGGTTCACACAGGATTGTGAACCAAATCCGTGCTAGCAAACCGATTCCCCTCCTCCGTTCCACTACCATACCCAGCCCTGTTTCTGGGTTCACATCGGGAAATGAACACTGCTTTCCATCTCCACCATTCCATCGTCATTCCATTCGGTGCTGTTTCAAGCAAGCCACTCCGGGCTCTCAGGCACCGGCCGCAAAACATCGACATTAAGTTTACGTAGATGAAAAATGTTGTGATGTAATTTAATGAGTATAAAATAGAAATATAATTATTTGAGTTGCAAATTCATCATTGTATAGGAAGTTGATTCAATTCTGGGGGTTCAATGAACCATTGAACACATAGGACGAGCCGCCACTGCTGTTGGCGTGTATTTTGAATGTAAATTTTTTGTTCTATCTGTATTTTTTCTGATTCTTGAATGAATAAAAATGAGAACTTTGGCTTGGAATTTTCAACTTCAATTGGATTATTAATTTTTAAATGAATTAAAGGTTGTTATTAATAACAGAATCACACACACAAACATTTGATGGATTTCAGCCATCATTTTACCCATAATCAACCACTTCTCATATTCAATAGTAACTGTATGAAAAGTTTAATGTGAAATACATGAGCAAATTTCCTCTGCTGCACTCAAGAAGCCATTCCGCCCTCGCCTACAGCTGGGGCATAAACGTTTCTCTCAGTGCAACAAACTGTCACTTTGCGCACTAGTTGCACAAATAACTATTTTTAAAACTGCAACATAATTTGGATCTTTGATACGGTACCCTATTCACAACTGAAGATCCTTGAAATGATACCCGGAAAAATAATAATAGAATTTACAATAAAATGTTGTGTTATATTGTATATATTGTATTTCATATTCGTGTATTATGATTTTGAAAAATAAATAAATTTAATTGCATGAATTGAAAATAAGAATAATTATTGACGAATATGAATTCTGACGATTGAAGGTAACTTATCTTTTCAGATGAATAATAACGATGATAGACAAATAATGTTTGACTAACAGTATATTTTCTCTATAATAATATCGACACATTTTCCAGTGTGATGATTGTTTTCTCATGATGATCGTTATAACTACTATGAAGGAAATTACAAAAATGGAAGTTACAAAATAATAGAAAATTAAATACCATACTTCAGATTCACTGCAAACCAAATATAATGTTCTTGTCAAATTACAAGAGAAATACGATACAAACTAAAAGAAAAGTCTTTTCAGTAGAAAAAATCTTAGAATGAATTCAACCTATATAGCCTCCTAGTACCTATGTTGTAAGAAATTAATTGCTGATAGTTTATAATATCAAGTTAAATGTTTATACGCATCTTATCAAACCCATACTACACATCTCTCTTCAAACAGAGACCTTTTAAAGAATTTCAAAATGCCAATAATTGACCAATGATCGATACCATTAGACTAAATGCACAAAAACAATTGAGGAAGTGCTGTGAACTCCTGAATCGACTGATTAAATGAATAGGTTAGAATACAAATGGTGGTACGGTAATCAGTTTCTCGGTGAAAAAAAAATTGTGATATTAATAATAACCAGGTCTATCAAAAGGCGATGGTTTTTCTCTTAGACTGGTAGTATTAGGTTTCATGCTAAAAAATTGAAAAAGATAAAATTTATTTAATCTTTTGAAGCAATAAACAAAATGAAATGGAATATAATACAAAAATGAAATTAATCGTGATTATGAAGAGTGAAGACAAACATGAGAAACATAATATGAAAATCAATTGATTTAATAAAATTGAAATTTATTTGCAGAAGAGAATTAGTTACAAACTTCATGAATAAAAACACTGAAGACATAACAATGTACCTAATGTTCTTCATTTACTCCGTGATAAAATATGATTTGTATCAATTAATACATCATACAAACTGTACTGCAAATTAAATTTCCTTCTGCACTCCTAACAGAAGAGAAACCTTGAGTGTTGGCATGAGTCCCAGGACACCACTCGAATGTAATTAAAAATTTGCTTTTGAACTATTTTGACGACACTACAGTCTGATTTTTGAATAATAGTTATTGAAAAAAAATTGCTTGCATATTTTCCATAATATATTTATATAATAATTATTGATTGGTTTATATAGGTAAAATATATATAGTAGATTAGTTAATTTACCGTGATGTAGAGCGCGCCTAGCCAAAGCCTCAAACTGAGTGAAGCTGTCGAGTAGGAAGGAGTGGAGGTGAGCAGGTGTGGAGGCCATGTCGACCAATTCAGCGGTGTTGCCAGTGCTGATTCCAAATGTTAATATCTCGACGTCGGCCTCCGCCTTCAGAGACGCCGCCACGGGACGCGGGTCGCCTCCGTTCGAGAAGCCGTCCGTAACTAGGAACAGGACACACCGGGCGCCAGGACGAGCTAGTGAGAACAGCTCCTGTCATCGATTCACAAATCGTTACTTACAAAATGTCAACAATGCATAGTTGCATGGGAAAAAATTCATAACTAAATACGTAAAATAAGGTACGTTAAATAATTATTTGTTAAATCAAATAGAATGAATAAATTTATCAATAGAAGATAAATAAATAAATAAACACAGTATTAAAATTGAATGGTGTTGAAAATTTAATGTGAAATCCCTGTTTGGACGTTCAGGTGCTCAAAGTTGGGACAAACAATTTTTCTCTGCAGTGACTACATGTTATGTGTAGGCTATCACAACTGTAAATGAACAAAGTTGCAATTACACAAACAGATAGCCTAAATGCAGTTATATAGGTACATAGGCTACATTATTTATATACATTTACAAAAAGCTGTAAACATGAGATAAGTAATTTTTTCTATAATATAATAAAGAAAAGAATCGTCTTACACACATGTACGGGATAGGACATACACAAATGACGTCAGATCTACTGAACTTGGAATTTTGTATAAAGATTCTAAACTTACCGAGGATGAACATGGACTTATTTTTATTGCTATTGATCAATTAATTCCAATTTAATAATTTGAACAAATTTATTCAATTAGCGATTCAAGGCTTACGTAACTATAAAAGCCCAAACAAACAGGTCGTTCTCCAAAAAGTGACTTCGTAGCTTAGTTAGTAGCGAGCGCAGTTCATGAATCAAAGGTTGCGGGTTCGATACCTACAAAACTCACTTTTTTGCATTATTTTACAACACAATTTTCTCCAGTTGAAAACACGGTTTAAATGCTAGTAGGTTCAGACTAAACCTTGTTGAGTCTGAGTTGAATGTTAAATCCATCAAGTACAGTAGGTATTAAAAATGTTGATTGTTGGTTGATAGGTACCGGTAGTGTTAGAATGGTGAGAATGGTCTCTCACCTGAGCATTCAGAACAGCTCCCAACGTGAAAGTTCCTCCGCCAGAATAATCAATGTCCAAATTCATCAATTCACATTTGTTATGTGACAAGCCGCCACCGCTTATTTGATCAATGTGTCTAATCTGGAATTCGAAAGCAGAAATTATGCTAATAATCTATAATATAATAAAGGAAAGAATTGGCTTATACACGTAAGGGATAGGAAATTCACGAATGAAGCACGTCTGAACTAATTACCTGATTCACTTAAAATTTTGAATATTATATAGATTCTTAATTTACCTAGAATGGTTATAGGCCTATAATTTTTTTTCAAGATTCCAGTACCGTAGGTCAAGTTTCTAATTAGACCATTAGACCAGTGCCAGTTTAAAAATTCATGTAGAAAATTCAATCCTAACTTATATCTAACAATTTTGTTGAAATTTCATTTAGCAGTTCAGATTCCACATTATAATGATGAATAAAATCACATATAGACAGTAGCTCACATCAAATTTATCCATTCTTTCAGTCAAGGTAAGAAACCTATGACTATAATATTTACAATAAGGCAATAGAATAGGAAATAGAATGATTTTACTGAAATGAGATTACACAATTCTACTTTGAAGGAACTATGGTAAAGGGGACAAAAAACTTCCAAGGACCAATAAAGGAATGTAGTAGCCTATAGAAATGAAATAACAATACAGTAAATAAAGTAGCATCATAGTGCCGTATTTATCGTAATTAGTATAACTTATTGATGGAAAGGCTAACCAATATAAATAGCAATCTATATTTTGCCAATTTGAATTCTTATAGCTAAACACTTTTAGATCATTAATTACTATTGATTTTGGATAACATTACATGGTAAAAAGGTAAAAGATCTTTGAGCAACTTCCATCAATGGTTTGATTGAATATTAGACCTGTCCTTGGAGTATCAAATACCCGTATTTGATAAAATGTTACCTATTACAAAATCAATAATCTTTGATTGTGTAATGGGGTCTTTAATCAGAGTTGACAATTAATATTATAGGGTCAAAGTTGAATGAAAAGTGAAGAAAAGCAAATTGATGAACTTACCACTTTGTCAGCGGACGAGAATGTGACTAAAGCGACTCGCGTGTGATTGCTCGATATTGTCAAGTCGGCCAAAAGTTTTCGCACAAACTTCAATTCGGAGGCAAAATTGTCCTGGCCTACACTCGACGATGCATCAACTAGGAAAACCAACTCTAACAACTAAAAATATTGTTTTATTAATTGAAATCGGAAAGAGAATTTCAAAGATTTTCATACAAGCTTCAAGTTATTAGGATCAGAGGAGTTGGAGTAGAATCAAAGTAAGTGAAATGAAAAATGTTTATCTTTGCGCAAAGTAATTTCACGTAGATTTTTTCATTTAATTTCTTCTGCATGGCATTGGATTAGCCGATATATTTCAACTACCATATAACATTTAACTAACGTTTTTCAGTTTTTCTTATGACCAAGGTTATTGAATAATGTGTACATCTACTTCATCTACTATCATATAAATTACATACCCTACTATAATATCAATTTTACTTTGTATTGAAAGTTGACTTAAATATTTGTTCCAATACGGACGGTAGAAAGACTAGGAAGACAGTAGTAACTAGGCCAATGACAGATGAAAATCTCGACTTATTTAAGAATTCACTCTCCAATGTAGACTGGAACACATTTTTGCGTGAAACTCATTCTTTGAAATCTGAACAGATATTTAATAGATTTTTCAATATAATACATTATTATTTTAATATGTTCATTCCTGAAAGAAAAATAGTTGTGAATAATCATCAAGGAGCAAAGAAAACAAGAAAAACAAAACTAAGAAACTGGTACACACCGCAATTAGCGAAAATGAAAAACACAGTATTGTTGTATTTAGATATTTCAAGGAGAGATAATACTGATGAAGCTAGGAAGGCATATTTAGATATTAGAAGATCATATAAGGAGTTAATTAATAGAGCTAAGAAAACATATAACATTTCTAAAATTGAGTCTACTAGTAATAAGTGCAAAGCCGCATGGAAAATAATAAAATCTGTTCAGGAAGAGGCTCGAAAAGATCCAATTCCATTCACACCCAATGAAATGAATAAGTTTTTCTTGGACGCAGTAATGGATGTTCATGATAAGATTGACCGGCCCAATTTAACAGCAATTAATTTATTGGAGGAAAACTTCAATTTCCCTCATAACCAGGATAAGCCCAAATTCTCATTTCACAAAGTCTCCACACGTGAAGTGCTTGATATAGTACTTAGTTTCAAAGCTTCATCCAGTGTTGATATTTACGGCTTCTCAAGTAATCTATTGAAGAAAATTATTCATAATATTATAAATCCATTCACATATTGTATAAATAGATGCCTGAGAGATGGAGTTTTTCCTGAAGTGCTAAAAGTTTCCAGAATTGTACCTGTCTATAAGAAGGGGCCTAAAGATATTCCAGGTAGCTATCGTCCCATCTCATTGGTGCCATGTTTTTCAAAAGTCCTTGAGACCATAATGCATAGGCAGTTATATGAATATCTTCAAGAGCACAATATTATAAGTAATGCTCAGAATGGATTTGTTAAGGGTAGGTCAACTACTGGAGCCATGGATGCTCTTGTCAAGAATATTCTGAGCGCTTTTGAAAATAAAGAGTATGCTCAGGTGACCTTTTGTGACCTGAGCAAAGCTTTTGATTGTGTTGTGCACTCTCTCTTACTGGATAAATTGAAATTTTATGACGTTTGTGGAGCAGATCTTAGCTTATTTAAAACTTATCTTGTGGGACGTAGACAAGTGGTGTGTATTGGAGATAAGAGATCAGATGTAGCATGTGTAAAATTCGGCGTCCCACAGGGATCAGTTCTCGGGCCATTGCTTTTTATTCTTATGATAAATGACCTTCCTGCTGTTCTAAATTGCCGTTCAATACTGTATGCTGATGACACAACATTTATCAATAAATGTACTGACCTTCAAAATCTTAAAAATCTAACTGAGACCACTCTGATACAAGCAGCGACATGGTTTAGGGCTAACGGCTTCATGCTCAACGAGAATAAAACACAGACTATGCACTTCACCCTTAGAGGTGGCTTAGATTGTGTGGATGCAATAAGCGATGTAAAATTTCTGGGGATATTCATTGACAGATATTTGACTTGGGAAGCTCATATTAATTATATATCAAGCAAACTTTCAAGAGTGATTTATCTGATCAGACAACTGAAAATCATGTTCCAGATAATTATTTGAGATCGATATATTTTGCCTTTTTTCAGAGTATTGCAACATATGGCATACTACTGTGGGGAAATAGTAGTCATGCAGAGAATATTTATTATTGCAAAAGAAGGTGGTCAGGGTTTTAACTGATTCTCATAGACTAGCACACTGTAAGCCTCTTTTCGTCCAGCTTAGAATATTGACAATAGTGAATTTTTACATATATACTGTATCGTTGCATGTTAAAAAAAACTCATCCAATTTAAAATTAAGGCATCAAACTCATAGCTATAACACAAGAAATTGTCATAGGATCGATATTCCCTATCATAGGTTATCCAAAACAGCCAAAAGTTATGATACATTTGGTATAAAAATTTGCAATAAATTACCTACAGATTTAATATTAGAGACAGAAAAGAAATTTAAGACGAGATTATTGAATTGGCTTGTGATAAATCCTTTTTATAGTGTTGAAGAGTTCTTTGAGAGTGAAATAATTGTTGCTTAGAGTTAAGAGGTTTCTATTTGTATTTATATATTGTTCTGAAGGCTCAAGTTGTGCTGTAAGGAATATGTTTTGTACATTCAAATAAATATTATTAATGTATTTGAAAAATCCAATTGACTTACAGTTTACTTAGGTACTGTATTATTTTTAAGACTCAGTAATGTAATTTTGTATGTAAAGTTGCTGTAAAATTTGATTTTATCTTTTGTCTTACTGTAATCAATATTTGACTTTGCCTATTGTTCTAAGAATTTAACGGCAATAAAATCATATTTATTTATTTATTTATTTATTTATCATCATAGTGCCGTATTTATCGTAATTAGTATAACTTATTGATGGAAAGGCTAACCAATATAAATAGCAATCTATATTTTGCCAATTTGAATTCTTATAGCTAAACACTTTTAGATCATTAATTACTATTGATTTTGGATAACATTACATGGTAAAAAGGTAAAAGATCTTTGAGCAACTTCCATCAATGGTTTGATTGAATATTAGACCCGTCCTTGGAGTATCAAATACCCGTATTTGATAAAATGTTACCTATTACAAAATCAATAATCTTTGATTGTGTAATGGGGTCTTTAATCAGAGTTGACAATTAATATTATAGGGTCAAAGTTGAATGAAAAGTGAAGAAAAGCAAATTGATGAACTTACCACTTTGTCAGCGGACGAGAATGTGACTAAAGCGACTCGCGTGTGATTGCTCGATATTGTCAAGTCGGCCAAAAGTTTTCGCACAAACTTCAATTCGGAGGCAAAATTGTCCTGGCCTACACTCGACGATGCATCAACTAGGAAAACCAACTCTAACAACTAAAAATATTGTTTTATTAATTGAAATCGGAAAGAGAATTTCAAAGATTTTCATACAAGCTTCAAGTTATTAGGATCAGAGGAGTTGGAGTAGAATCAACGTAAGTGAAATGAAAAATGTTTATCTTTGCGCAAAGTAATTTCACGTAGATTTTTTCATTTAATTTCTTCTGCATGGCATTGGATTAGCCGATATATTTCAACTACCATATAACATTTAACTAACGTTTTTCAGTTTTTCTTATGACCAAGGTTATTGAATAATGTGTACATCTACTTCATCTACTATCATATAAATTACATACCCTACTATAATATCAATTTTTACTTTGTATTGAAAGTTGATTTAAATCTACAAAGCACTGTGAATATATTTTCAAGGTCAATATTTTATCACTAGGTAGCCTACACAATGTCAATATTCCACTTTCACAATAAATCTATAGCCAATAGTAGAATACCGCAAATCAATAGTTACTTTATTTCGAATTAAAAGTTGATAAAGCATTATCATTATTAACCTACCGGTATTAATTATCACTTTGTGAATTGTGAGTAGTTAATAGAGTTAATACATTAAAAGCGCTATCAACACTATCAATATTATTCAATACGTTAATATTCATTTCTATCATAAATCTCTATAGTTGAACTATACTGGTACCGTACCGAAAATTCTGAGTCTTATTTGGAGAATATTCTAAGAGATTCCCGTTATAATCTATTTATTTATTTATAACAAAACAAGGAAGACTACAGGTATTAAGCCCGAGAGGTACTGTAAAACCCCATAATATACTAGTAGTTCTGCGAACAGTAGACCTCGCACATGAATACAACTTTCAATCTAATGAGAAGGGCCAGTACAGTAAGTACAGTATATTGTGGAGATTTAGCCATGTCATCTATTATTTTCTCCATTGAAAAAATACATACCTTTTAAATGAAAAAGACTAGGAAATTGTCAAAAAACCACAGATTTATTGATACTCAGAAAGACCGGTTTCGGTCATTATCAGAGTTTATCAGAGATTGACAATGGTGTAATTACCGAAATCGGTATTTCTAAGTACCGGTATCAATAAATCTGTGGTTTTTTGACAATCTGTTGGTCTTTTTAATTTAATGTTAATAGTTACCACAATATCAACTTCTCAACTACACAAAAAGGAAAAAATTACCTTTATACCTTTACATACAAATTTTTCTCTACAACTGCAGTATTGGACTCCAATACAATAAAGATTTTTATTTAATAATTTATCCAATTAATTGTTAAATCAATTTAATAATAATAATAAGATGATTCAATTTAATTATTCTATCTAATCATCACAATTTATTTTATAATGATATATTATTAGAATAAGATGAAACAATATTAGTATTATCTGCAAAATAAATGTGGCAGGAACGAGAATTGAACGTGGGTCCCACAGTGTGACAGACCACGGTCTGACCGACTCACCACCATGTGCTCGTAACAATAGATGCGAAAAAGTATGGGGATGAATTGCTGTATCTTCAAAGACACATCCTTTCTGGATTGAGGTTAGTTCGCGGTTTTTTAAATATTACAAAAAAACCAGAGGTTTTATCAAAAATCGTTACACATACGTTTCTGCGCCTTGTTTCAAAAAACTTGCATACCAAATTTCATAACTGCGACTGTAACTGCGGTACAAACAAACAGACAAAAGCCGATCGAGTCAAAGCTAAGACCTCAGCTTCACTTCGGTCAATTATATTAAGGAAGCAAAATTAGAGGAACTATTTTCCACTATTTTATATTGAAAGCCCAGTACGGTACCGTACTATCAAAGTCATGTTATGTAATTATTTGAATTTGCATGATGATTTAAAAATACATTTATTAAGAAAGGTAACTTTGGCGTTCAAGTATACTTTATCATCAAAATTAGGCCTGTAGAGTAATTCAAAAGTTCTTACCATAGTATAATTAAATGAATTATTGGAAATAGTTATTCTTGAATTTCATAATTTTCAATGAATGAAAAAACAAATTAAAATTAATGAACATCTTTAATAATAATTAATATAATGAACTAAATTCTGAATTCATACGGTGATAATATGAGAAGTATGATTTTTTAAAAATTCGTGGAAAATTAATAAGTTATCTGAAGACTAAGCAGCGGAAAAATAAATTTCTTACACTACAAAATTCACATTACATTACAATTTCTTATTAAACAAAATAACATTATAGTTCTTGATGCAGATAGAGGCTATACTTTAGGCCTACATTACGAGTATTGAATGTGCTAATTCTCTTATTTTCTCTTTTTTTATAAGTTGCTCATTGTGTGTCATACACATTAATCGAACAATATTATGGTACTTTTAAATCTTTACTTTTGAAAATAATAGCCTAAGCTGCCTTGTTATTGGACACAATAATATTTCTCATTATTATTGTTTTTATTCTTCAAGATACTTTGAAGTTAGAATTTCTCACAACTATTCTAATCAAAGTGTCAAAGTGGAATTACTTTATTTGTATATTAAACTATTCCTGTAATTTATTGTAAGTAGCTATATGCTAGTTCCTTCATTGAGTTACGATGTTTTGCCTAGCACTACAGTGATTCAATCATATTATAGAGCTCCAATTATCCCCCTTAACAGGTTTTCGTGATATATAATTAATCAAGTGAATCAAGAATTGATGATTCTCTGACTGTTTGAATTTGAGCAAGTAATTTAAATTTTCATATTAATAATAGTGATTGAAAGTCTCACAACCCAAATAAATTATAACATTCAAGAGGTTTTATTGTACGATTTTTCTATCAAACTGTAATATAATGTTATTGAGAGAAAAATTAATTCAATATAACATTTATTATAAGAAAATTGATCAACCCTATTTTATCCAACAACAAGAATGCCAGCTCTATATGTTTATATGTGTTGGAATAGTTTATTTTGTTATAGGCTATTTATATCAATAACTCCAATATTAATGTTCACTTACACGAGTCTTCTCAGCTTCTCTCAATTCGTCGACTTTCTCCTTCAAAACCTCGCCTAAAACTTCAACTTTGGATTTCAAAACAGAATTTTCAAGACTGGGTGCAATCGATTCAGTTTTCTTTTTCGACCCGAAACTGAAAAATTCATTGTTCACATCTAGATTAATTTTGTCATCATCGCCGTAAGCTACAACTAGTATTGAGAATAGGAAAATTGTCTGTAAATACATTTTCTAGATTCAACACAAACTGAACAACTGACAGTACAGTCGGAAGATATTATACAATCTGCTAGACATGAATGACTTGCTATTATTGGAGCATTGCTCCAAATCGGCCGTGATAAAATTGCCTATTAGAAAGATCAGATCCAAACATTGAAGTTAAGTAATCTAAATTGTGTTTGAATGAAGTAAATAGGTTCATTTCTCTACATAGGTTCGCTTCTCTATCACAATCACAAGGATTGCAAGGATTTTTTATTTCAAGTTATCAATATAAGACATAAAAGGTATTTGGAAATACATTTTTATCTTTTGGAAATTATTACACGTTAATTCAGTTGACTCGTGGCACAGCAATCTTTGAATTACCTTTTTTATTTGAAAATATGAAAAAGTTAAGAAACAACTTCTGTTTCCATATGAATTAATCATTTTTGATTTCCACGTTGAACAAAACGTGTTTTGGTAAGCGTTCAATGATCGTACTACATTGGGTCGTAGTGGGTAGTAGTCATAGCAGCAGCAGCAGCAGCAGCAGTATTATAATAGTAGTACCGTACCGTAGCTGTGAAGTAAAGTAAGCTCAAGTATCAATCAATATCTATCCATATATAGCAAATATATGGTGGGTTCACACAATCCATACAATAAACCCTAAAATTCAAATCAATTATTTAATTATTGACCGAAGCGAAGCTGAGGTCTTAGTTTCGACTCGATCGGCTTTTGTCTGTTTGTTTGTTTGTTTGTACCGCAGTTACAGTCGAAGTTATTGTCCGATTTGGATGAAATTTGATATGCAATTTCTTTGAAACAAGGCACAGAGACGTATGTGTAACAATTTTTGATAATACCTCCGGTTTTTTTGTAATTTATTTAAGAAACCGCAAACCAACTTCCATCGTGAATGTACTTTTTTACTTTCCTTGCCCAATTACCATAGGTAAGGAAAGTATTGCTTTCCGAAAAAAATTAAGGTACTCCAATTTCTAAATTTCTATACGTTTCAAGGTCCCCTGAGTCCAAAAAAGTGGTTTTTGGGTATTGGTCTGTATGTGTGTGTGTGTGTGGTGTGTGTGTGTGTGTGTGTGGTGTGTGTGTGTGTGGTGTGTGTGTGTGGTGTGTGTGTGTGTGTGTGTTGTGTGTGTGTGTGTGTGTGTGTGGTGTGTGTGTGGTGTGTGTGTGTGTGTGTGTGTGTGTGTGTGTGTGTGTGTGGTGTGTGTGGTGTGTGTGTGTGTGTGGTGTGTGTGTGTGTGTGTGTGTGTGGTGTGTGTGTGTGTGTGGTGTGGTGTGTGTGTGTGTGTGGTGTGTGTGGTGTGTGGTGTGTGTGTGTGTGTGTTGTGTGTGTGTGGTGTGTGTGTGGTGTGTGTGTGTGTTGTGGTGTGTGTGTGTGTGTGTGTGGTGGTGTGTGTGTGTGTGGTGTGTGTGTGTGTGTGTGTGGTGTGTGTGTGTGTGTGTGTGTGTGGTGTGTGTGTGTGTGTATGAGTGTATGTGCGTCTGTGTACACGATATCTCATCTCCCAATTAACGGAATGACTTGAAATTTGGAACTTAAGGTCCTTACACTATAAGGATCCGACACGAACAATTTCGATGAAATGCGATTCAAGATGGCGGCTAAAATGGCGAAAATGTTGTCAAAACAGGGTTTTTCGCGATTTTCTCGAAAACGGCTCCAACGATTTTGATTAAAGTTATACCTAGAATAGTCATCGATATGCTCTATCAACTGCCACAAGTCCCATCTATCTGGAATAATTTCAGGAGCTCCGCCTCATCTATGCAAAGTTTGATTTTAGATTCTCAATTATTATCAGGCTTCAGATACAATTCAAACAAAACATTTTAAGTGTGATTATCCAATTATTGCAAACTGTTGGCAACTGTTGATTCTATTAAATTATTCACTATGAAGAGATAGCAGACCTCATGTGTCTCCAGCGTTATTGCCCTGTCACCAGCTGGCTCAAATCTTTGAATAGTAGACTTGAGATGCGCGGGAACACTAGCGTCAGGTGATCAATTTTCATAACGGCAAGGAAAGTTGTGTGAGTGCGCCACACCAGATTTTTGTATCTAGCGTCTTTGAAGATACAGCAATTCAACTTCCTACATTTTCGCATTTTGTTTTAATAGCTCACGGTAGTGTAGAGACTAGAGAGCCAGAGTGTTGGATCTCGCTCTGTGCGAGTCAGGTTCAAAACTCGTATCGACCAGTTTTTTTTTTTGCAAATGATACTTATTTTATCTTATTCTAATAATATGAATCATTATTATAAAATAAATTATTATGATAATATTAGAATTATTATGATTATTATTTTATTTTATTATTAAATTGATTTATCAAATTAATTGGATAAATTATTAAAAAAACTCTATTGTATTGGAGTCAAATACTGCAGTTGTAGAAAAAAATGTGTATGTGATTCCAGCGATAAAGTCGAGTTTTACACTCATCTCAATACATGAATAACTATTATTCTCTATGTTACAGATAAGTCAACTATTTTAGTTGTGGACTATTTTTATCATCATAAAAATTCATCAACTAATAGATCAACAACTATTTTAGTTGTAGACAATATTCAACATCATAAGCATTTCTTCAATCTCCAACTTCTTTTATTCATAACTATCAGTTATTATTTTAGTAGTTTTTTAACTGAATTTTCAGTTTATCATGTACAATAATAATTGTATTGTATGCATTTTTTGTGCATTTCTGTGTCGCTCTAAAGTGTTAATTTTTTTGTCTACAGTATGAGATCGGAAACTGATTTGTGAGCATTAACATTCTGCATAGGCATAACAAGCCATAACATTAAATCAGGACCTCCTAAATATTTAGTATTTAAGCTACAGTAGCTACAGGACTGTAGCTACTGAATCAGTTTATCCTGGTTTTAAGGAGGTTTTTATTCCTCCTTGGTATTGAGGAGCTAAATACCACGATAACTGATACAGTAGCTACAGTCCGAGAAGACATCTTGCGAACAGTCTGGTATGAATTTGGCTACCGTCTACAAGTCGTCCGAGACCAAGGATATAGTGTATAGCTATACACTATCTATATACCATTCTTGGTCCGAGACGACATGGCTAACTTGATACTTCTGTGAGTAATTTTATGTAAAATTGGCTTGTGTACACCATTTTAAAAAATAAATATAACTGTTTAAAATTGGGTCATCCTAAATATTTAGTATTTAGGAGGTTTTGATTGAATCCTTTTTTCATGAAAAACATCATTAGCAACCTCCTGTCATTGTCACCAACAAACCCACCTTATTTAGAATCATTTTCCGTTTCATCATCGTCTGTGAGAGATTCATCGTCTAAATTGCCTACTGCATATTCCATTTTTCCGTCAGTTGACCGATTTCTTATAATTAGTAATTAGAAAGTTGTAATATTTATGTTAATATTGTAAATATGGAGACGATATAAAGGTAACTCCTTGATAAGTCCGGTGTCTCTAGCACTTTCAATGGAGAAAATAATAGATGACATGGCTAAATCTACACAATATACTGTACTTACTGTACTGGCCCTTCTCATTAGATTGAAAGTTGTAGGTATTCATGAGCGAGGTCTACTGTTCGCAGAACTACTAGTAAACTAATCTAATTCACTCAAAAGTTTATTTTCTCCTCTTTCTTTTATAATAGTAATTGAAAAGACAAGAATTCATAATTTGGGTAACAGGGTAGCCTTGAACATTTATAATTGGTTCTGGGAGACGAATTGAGTATGATATAAATTCATTATTCATGGAATAAAATCCTACTTTTGTCCTAAATTTTAAACACCTAAAACCGTATTCAATCAATGGGGATCAATATAGTCTAATGACGCGTATAGTCAACACGATTCCACTTTGAAATTAATCTCACTTTGTGCAGCACTTTTAGAAACAGTCTTGGAAAATAATTGATTGATCAATTATTTTTTAAAGAAATTCCAGAAATATCAACAAATAACTTGCATCACTTGTATAACAGCACTAATAATACATATTGTAAGATTAATAAGTTAATTTTCTCTGATGCTATGATTTTGCAACACATAATCACAGATAATTGAGATATATGATGTGTTCTATTATCTGTGATGTAACCGAGAATATTCATGATATTATTTTCCATTAAACAGACCACTAAAAATAAATCTTCTTATATTTATAATATGAGATGATCATGATGAGAATCCACACAAACTAAAGTACACTATACCAATATTGTCATGAAGAAGAAAGACCAACTATTATTTTTTAAAATAAATATAACTTTTTTAAACTTTTGACACGTAAGAGATGTCTAAAGGGCCCTACACACCTACGGATTTGGCTCGCCGATTTGGCCTGTCTTGGCTCGGCTCGGGCGAAATCCGTGAATGTGTAGGCTCTCCCGGCCGGGCGCGTGTAGTTAACAAAAATCTAAATCACCTAAAAATCGAGATAGCAAAATTTTGATTTCAAATTCGGATTCAGCGCCCTCGAATTGGTAAAATTGTTCGCGGGAGCTCTAAAATAGTCGAAAATGAAAACTCTGTGAGCACTTTAATGTTCATTAATGAAGAATTCTATTTCTATGAAGAATTTGGTTGAACTTATAGCAAGGAAGTACTAGTACTGTAGAATAATAATACCAGTGTTTCCCAAAAAAAATTATTAGCTGTAGAATAAACATATTTCAATTTTTTATTCAATGAAAATGAACTTTTTTTATATTTTTTTGTCTACTTGTGGGAAATTTTATTGAGGAAGCTGAAATTGAATCACAATAATTTTTTTTCTCTATTTTTAACAGGTTAATATTGAGTATGACAACCTTTTTCGATCAATGAATTGTCATAGTATTTTAAATACTATCTTACATAAGATGTAAAGAGTTCTATATACCGTACTTATTGGGAGCTGGTTGAGGCTTTACAATATTTTAAGTATAGAGGGTTCAATTCTCTATCTACTGCTACGCTGTGTGAATTGAGAGTTGGTGTGTCTGTGTGAGAAAGAGAGAGAGATTGATTGATTTTATTGATGGTGAGCTAGGTCTCGACAGACCCATTGCACAAAAACAGCATTACAAAATATACATCCAGATAATTAAACAAAATAAACTATAGTAACATGAACAAAATGGTATTAATGCAATTAAGAAAAAGATAAATTAGTAGATAATTGGAAAATGACAGATTAATTGTTATAATTATAAGAAAGCTCTATCCAGGAAGAATAGAGAATAGAGAAAAATAAAGGGACAGGGAGAAGACATGAAGAATAAAAGTAAAACATATTTAAAAAGAAACTACAAATGAAGCACAATTACTTTTAAGTGGCATTGAAAGATCTGTTAATGAAACTGCACTTTAGCGGACCTCGAAAAGCTTACTGAATTCACATCCGTCAAAGAGAGAGAGAGAGAGAGAGAGAGAGAGTGTGTGTGTGTGTAGAGAGACAGATAAGATAACAATAAGGAGGAAATGGAAGTGAAAATGGACAGAGTTGAATTCATATTCAACTCTTTTCATATTCATAGTTGATTTTCTGATTTCATATTTTGATTCATCTTTTCAAAGTTTAAAATTAAAAAAAAGTTTTAAAAATGTTCATGTTTAGACCTAAACTTTTAAGTGTTCAAACACTTCTAAAAACCTTTCCCTTTGTGAGCAAAAAAATTATTATCTTATTAACCTAGTAGGCTACGTTTTTACTATGATAATAGAAAGCTATATTAAAAACAGCCATAACTCCCTTGTTTTCGGGTATTTTCGAAAATGGGACGTACGCTTGAAAGAATTTGGGGTACCGTAGCTGAATTCAAATCTGAAATAAAAATTCCTCTATCTCCATCATTGGACGATTTAGATTTTGTTGGAGAGGATAGCCTTGAAAAGTACAGCAGGCCGGGCTCTCGTTGCTTACTACTAGTGTGTAGTGATTTTGCTCAGAGTCGTTCAAGGACACGAGCCAAGACAGGCCAACAGGCCAAATCCGCGAGCCAGATCTGTAGGTGTGTAGGTCCCTTAAGTGAGCAGTCTACCAAGACTGCTATGACGTGTTGAAAAAAGTGATCATTAACAAGCAGTTCCTAATGGAAAGTGAAATTGATGAGTACCAAATATAACAAATACTAACTACATTCTCCAAATGACAGGTACTAACTACAAGATCATACATTTCCCATAAGCAAAATAACTACGGTACAACATACACCTCCACCATTGATTAAGGTACAAATTTGAATATTTAATGATATGATATATCATTTACTCAAGTTATCTCAGTTGGAAACGTGTTCAAAAATGATAAATTCGGATGGATTCACTGAAAATCAAGTTGAGAAAAGCAAGTTGATGTTGAACTTTTCAAAGGAATTGGGGATGGGTGCAAAGAGCTTCCAACAACTCACATTTTATCAATTTTATTTACATAAAAACATGAAACAATACAGCAAAACAGTGCCGGTAATTTAACTGTACTTATTCTTATTTCTAGTGAATGAAGAAAAAGCTGTACATACTGGAGCAGTAACTTCTTTTTAGAAAGAAGTTAATGCTTTTTTAAATACAGTTTTGTGATTATCTAATAAATATGATGAATGATGCAATCAATATAAAAATAACATTATACTACCGCATTAGAACCATTCCAATAATGATAAATATTCCAAAACATAAGCATTGATATGACTAGAATATGTAGACAGACAGTTTTTATATTATAATATGATAGAATATATTTTTCACAAACTCAATCTCTAACTAAGATGTAGACTCTCATAGAGCATCTGATGGAGAACGGTAATGTCGATCATTTCAGCAGTGTTTCTGAGTTATATAGGTACTATATTTTACAATCCTGTTCTTTCACAGCCTCAACTGTTTTCTGAATTAACATTATCTGTTCACTATTTTCTCCACAAACCACTCCAAATATAGAAAATTCGAATGTACAATATTCATAGTAATTTTCTAACCTGCACTCCTTCAATGCCAAAAAACAATTTACAAATTTAATCAGTTTGACCCTACAATTCCATTTTAATAATAATAACTGTTCCTTTATAATAAATTTGACATTAGAAGAAACAATATCTATAATTTTCTATCCTGTTCCTTTTTAATAATAGTTCATTCGTAAGAAATGTTTCTTCATAATAGTTTTGACCTTAAAATAAAAGATATTCATACTTTTCCATGTTGTTTATTTTTACATATTCCTAACCTATGAAGCTGACCCAAAAATAAACAATATTCAACATTTTCCATCTCCTAACCAATTGCTAACTTAAGGCCAGCTCCATTCGCACCCGTCCGACCTAACCTAACCTAAAAGTTGACCTTGCGTTCGCGTTTTGAGGCGGAGCTCACACTGCTGCTAGAAACCTGCGTCGTTGACGACTCAATAGTGGCTGACGATGCAGTTTCGGCCAGCAGCGATCTGAGTCCCTTGACGCGCATCTCGCGTTGCTGGCCTCGCTCAGTGAGCGCCTCCATTTCGGCGTCGAGGTCGGCCAGCCGCGCCTTTGAGGCTCTCGCACGCGCACGCGCTGCCTTCTCAGCTGCTGATTCCTCCAGGCTTTCCGTCATCGATGTCGCATTCAGAGCTGTCCATTTGGTCAGGCGCGGCACCTAACAAATTAGGTTATTCGATTAAAATAAATAAATTAGACTTGAAAACAGCTTGAAACGTTTTTCGTTAAGGTTTTTGATACAGCCTACATATCAACTTCTTGGTGAGGGCTACTCTTATTAATTTATCTGGGAATAAAAAATCTAAGTACCTTGTTTTAAAAACTTCAATTCATAACATGTTTCAACATTTTCAAGTGAGTGAATGGACTCAATTTGAAAATGGCATAGACATGTCCAAACATATTGTGAATAGAAGTTTTAAAAAAAAGGTATTTGGATTTTTAATTTCCAGCCTACATATCTTATCTTGAATTTAAGTATCCTCACTTATATACAGGAGAAAAGTTGCTCAAGGATGCCCTTATTATTTTATATACAAATGTTATTTACATCAGTGGCATTTTTGTAAAAATAAACAACACAGACCCCGTGTCCTCCCAATATCTTAAAAAAAGCTTTATGGTATAAATCCGAAAAAAAGTGTTTCTCTGATGTATGTTAGGCCTGAAGGATTAAGACTGGATTCCCACATATTAGTATCAAGAGTCGTCCAGGTTCAGTGAAAAGATTCTTCTCATTAGTTCTAACGGACTGTGCATACTCACTTGGCCGGGCTGAGTGGGAGTATACACTTATACCTATACCTATACCATTGGAACTGATTGGGAAGAACATTTTCTCCTAAGCAGACACGGACTCTAACACTGATGTGTGGAAATACAACTTTACAGTAGGATCTGACCAGCTGAACTGCTATCAATAGTTCCTATTGATAAATATTTATAATTCTATTATTTGTATGAAGCAAAGAATGAAAACTGTTTATTGTTAACATTGAAATTGGACGTGATCACTATCAACAGAGTTATAATATTTCAGAAAGTCAATTTTGAGTTTTCGCACGAAAATAGATATAATAATGCTACCGTATCTTACTTGATTCAAAAAGTCATGACATTGAAGACCATTTGGAAGCTAATAGAGTAGAGAAAATAGAAGTAGAGATAAAATATGAGGAGATAACAATTATTGATAACGATTGAGAGCCAATTGAATTGGGAAAGACAAATCCAACCATAAACTAAGCTTTATGTTGCAATGTGGACAAGGACAAAATGCTTCAGAAATAAATGAAAAGGTTATAATTTTTATTAATGATGCAGTAGCAGATACTATAAAATTGCATTATTATTAAATTAACTTTCATAAAACATTTATAGGCTACTCAAACACCATATACGTTAATCATGATCTACGGTAATGTGAAATAACAATTATTATTAAAATTATGAATGGTTTTAGAGATTCGCATTAGACTTATGTAAAAGTTTCAATTAAGCAGTGCTGAGGCGTCTTCCTATGCACTACAACAATTCAACAACTGTTGAAAAATATTAATTGCTATTATTAGAGGCTTGGGCAAATCATAAATAATATTTCATTTGTAATTTTGATAATAATTGAATATCCATTTCGATTTGGGGCAAAATACAAATTATTAGTTTAAGATTGAGAGTTCTTGAACGAAATAGAAAAGTCAAAAATTAATATATAGATTCCTTTGAGAAAAACGCCTTAATTAATAGCAGCAGCAGATTAGAGTGATGACTACAGACTACAGAGTGTGAAGATGACTACTAAGCCAACATTAGGATCAGAAGAGGCATTTAATTTGAAGCTGGTTAGCCATGAAAAAATCCTCAATTCATTTCACTAACCTTGAAAATTCTCCTTCTATCTCCAAAAATTGATCCTCTACTGACCTTGATAGGCGTTGAGATCTTGAGAAGCTTACCGTACCAAAAAGTTTCTTTAGATTTAAAATGATTAGGCTACTTCTATGTGGTCTTATGTGGATTTAAATTGAATAACGAATAGTTCTGTTCTGGGAACTTTGGATTTCACTGTGAGTAATGTATCAGTGTGCGAACATTACCAAAGATTACATTAGAAAGAGAAAATTGTAATGATAATTTTTATTCAAGTAATGGCAATTTTATAACAAAATAAGGAGACAAGACGAATCATATTTTATTATTATTAATTGCATTTTGCCGGCCTTTATAGAAAATGTCATTTTTAAATGAATCGGAAGAAATTTTCCTTCAAGTGAACATTAAAATGAGTTTAGAATTGATTTTTGAGATTTTATTTGGTTAATTCGTAATGTATTCAGCAAGCTATTAGCATCCATATTTTAAGCTGCTCACCTACATCAACTACTGGTGATACCTAGTTTAAGCTTCAACTGAATCATGAAGTATCAAAATCCAAGTTTTTCGATTTGTTATGAATTTTGTTACTGGAAGCGGTCCCATTATAAAGAGGTCTTGATATAAAGTTCAAAGAGAAGTGATACGGTATATTGAAAATATTGTCAGAGATCGTGTGAAAATGATAGAAAATTTATCAAAAACAAAATTAAAAATGATTAAAAACCCTGACGACTCTCAAGCAACAGAAGTTTTATTTCCAATAAGAAACCTTACCAAAATATTAATTATCCTAGAAAAATATAACATTAATGATTGAAAAAATATTATTATCGACTAACAAAGTATAAAATAGAAGTTCCAAATGTTTTGATCAAGTTTCAAACTTTTCTTGTTAATTCAATTTTTGTAAACCCATTGTATCATTATTATTATTATTTGTTGAAACCCTTTAGATGTTCAACTACTATTCAAGGGAAAGCGTGCGAGTATAGAATAATATTGATGATGCAGTTCAGCTGATTTTAGAAGTGGACCTGGAACATTAAGAACAACAAACAAATCAACAATACCATCCACCTTTTTATTGCTTTTCTTCAAACACAAGTATTTTCCAAAGACTCGATTGAGTTATTGTCCTCATGTTCTGCACTCAGGTCAACTAAACCCTTTTTACTACTAAACCCTATAATAATTATTTTTTAACACATACAATGTTTATACATGATTAGTGTTTCATAGTGAAAAATGAGAATATTTTCAGGTCTTACAATACAAACAAATAGGCTACTAATACATTAGAAGGAACAATATTGTAAGAAGTCCTATCACGTAAATGAATTACATGACAGTGTATTCTTTGATGGTATAATCGAGAACTAATATTCATCATTTGAGTAGTTTAACTAGATTGAGATCAATAATTTTTGTTTAAAAATAATCTCCTCTCAAATTAGTCAAGTAAATAATAATAGACAAACATCACAATAAATGCAAATTTGGGAATAAATAATTTGAAAATAATTAAGGTATTCAATAAAACTTGCCACGATCACAACTAATAAACAAAAAAAGCATAATCAAGGGAATGGTTTAGACAGCACAACACAAATCAACTAATTGAAAACTAGAACAACAACTAATACGGTACCGTGATTGAATTGTGTGTTCTACCAAGTATATTTATTTACAATTTCCTCTTACTGTATGTATATTGTAATATATGTAAGTTAAATGTTGTACCAAGTCTATTTATATGATATATTTTCATAATACTGTATGCATTTATAATATATATATATATATATATATATATAATATATATATATATATATATATATATATATATATATATATATATATGGCTCAGGTCCGATGTCAGAGTTTTAAGGTTGCACCTGATCAATTTCAGGGTCTCTGAAATATTCTAACGACTGTTAGGCCAATTCAAATTAACAGTTTAATATTCTTTCAATTGCGAGTTCAGGATGACCATGAATATCAATCAGCTCTTTCAATCTGGGTCAAAGAGATGCAATAAAAATATCTGGGAGTAGTTGTTAATAAAAATGTTGGAGCACTAAGAGGTTGATGGTTTTTGGCGAAATTACAAGTAGTACTTGAACATTCAAATTCGCTATCAGGCTAATTTTAGTTGGCACGACAAATTTGAGGTTGATGATTCTATTAGAGCGCGGTGACCGGGCCACAATTTTAATTAGGTCAAATTCGTACTGACCAAATGGATATATTTCATTGATATGAACTTGTGTCATTGAATAAGTTACATATTCGAATAAACTGTAGAATATAAATCATTGCTTCATTGATTTAATGCCAGTAGTCAGTGGGTACACTGAGAGTAGGATATCAAAACAATCCAAATCAAATGAAACTGGCAAATCTGAAAAGATTGAAAAATACAGTACGTAGATAGAGCTACAGTACTTCTAAATAATTTTCAGAATATAGTAGCAATTGAAAGTAAATTTCAAGGCGACAAATGTATTTTTCATTTGCAAAATATCAACTTGTAATCTTTAAAAAGTGGTGAATATGCTTAGTTTATAGTACATGCTTAGTGTGATGAGTAATTTAAACCAAATTCCAACATTTATACCTAGTCGTGTTATAACTTGTAATTGCATTGGTATATTTGTTCATGATGATCTACTCCTTATTTTTTTGTAATATTTTGTATGGTTTGTATGTTAGCGAAAATACAAATTAAAAGAAATAAAGCTTATTAAATTGAAAAAATAACTATTAAAAAATGCATTTCTAAACATGCTACAAGCGTACACTACTCTTTAGAAAGGTCAAATGGAGAGAATAAAATTGTAGTAACAGTACAAGCATTCAAATTATTACTGGACACTGAACAAAAACATAGATTACTCAGAAAATTCCATTGAAAATATTCATATTTTGGAAAGGTGATCATAAATTAATTTACATAAATATTTGTCATGATTTTGTGTGAATAAAACAAAACTAAAAATTCGTCATGGTACGGCAATAAATGGATTGAGTATGCATATTAAGATGCGGTGAGTTAACTAATAATTTATAATTTAACTCATTTGTATATTAATATAAAAACTCATATTTAAATAATATAAAACCAACAGTTACTGATTATGTGTAAGGTGAGCGCCAGTTAAAAGTTTGAGTTGAAATGAAAATTCAGCAGGAATCTGCAAATGAAACTGTAAGTTAACTGTCGGAGGGTTACAAACAGACAATTACATTTATTTTACAAACACATAATTCTTTTTTAAAGCCTCACTTGATTTATGTGAACAACCTAGATATGATTCAAATATTCACAGAATGTGACTTTAAAATAAACTCAACAATCCATTCGAGAGTCCTGTAGCGTAATTTAGGAGTTTGATTATGGTTCCTTATTAGTCCAGTGTATATAGACATAAAAAAGGGTGTGCTTGCAATTTATATTGTAGTTCCGATTTTTTAATATATTATTTGGATACAAGATAGAAGTCCAGGACCAATTTCTTCATGCAAAATTTCCTTGTGCTAGATACAGAGTGGCCCAAAAACTAAATACGCCTTAAAATACGCCACTCTCTATACAAGGTTTTTGGGCCACTCTGTATCTAGCACAAGGAAATTTTGCATGAAGAAATTAGTCCTGGACTTCTCTCGTGTATCCAAATAATATATCAAAAAATCAGAACTACAATATAAACTGCAAGCAATAATGAATATAGTGACTGGACTATATCTGCTTAACGTACTGTATATGCATGATTCAATGAATGAATATTAGGCGCAAGTGATATTGGAGACGTTTTCGATTATAAGTGGTGAGAATTGAGTGAAGAGGTAGTTGTTTATAGAAGTAACTAGTGAAGCTTCTTCAACAAGTGAAGAGTTTTAGGATGGCATTTGATTTGAATATGAATAGATGAATCAAGAATAGCGTAGTTCTACAAAACAGAATACATAGAAAGAAAGTATTCACTTTAAAATATTCAACCTACAAAATGTGAAAATTAGAAAATTTTAAAAATAAGTGTTCAAAAATGTCACATTACATCCAACAAAAGAATAACTGTAAGATATCTTTATAGTTGAAAAAACTGGACAAGCATTCACTGAATAAAAATGTACACAATGATAAAGTTCATCTAGAAACATCAAAGGTATCAGCAATTTTTATTACTTCGTCACTTCGAGGTTTTTTTTAAGTACCTCGTACACGACAAAATAATATAATTCAGTATAATGATTTATGATGAAGAATGGGCGGGAAATTTTATTGAAGAAAATATTTTTATTATTTATTTATTATAGTTTTATCAACTATTTGGTATACAGTATTTATATTTCTTTCAAGGAAAGTAGAAATAGAACGCTTTTTATATGATTCTTTTCCCAGACTACTTTTCATGTCAGTATCTCTGGAAGAAAAATAGTTTACACCTACCAATAGCACTATCAGCATATTTAGTACCAAATAATTTATTCCATCAAAGACAAAATTTGACTCTTCAACAAATATCCTCACGTTTGTCATGAATCGCAAGTAAAATATGAGAATACAATACAAGTGACTGATGAAAATCAACATCTTAATTAAAGAGAAATAATGATAATTCAAACTGTAATTGGATTATCTGATTCAAAAGGCATATAATAAAAGTATCCTCCATCAGATACGATTTCAATCTATTTCTTGTATAAATTTAATCTATATTTCTTCCATCAATTGTTCTTTAACATGTTTTCGCGCTTACAAGGCCTGTCAAAAAATTGAAAGAAGTCATAAAAAACAGTAAAACTGAGAAACGATCATTGTACTCATCAAATGTCTTGTACAAGAATGTCCAAAAAATAATATTAAGTTATTGAAAAGAATACAAGAGACAAACGATCATTGTGCCTATCAAATGTCGTGTACAAGGACTGTCCAACAAGTAGGAAGAAGGTTCTAGAACAGTACAGGACACCCAGGTGGCAACAACAGTGTCACGCAAAAGCAATCCTACCAACAGAGGCGTGATTGATCACCACGAACCTTTTTAACGCGCACTGTTACCACTGAATGCTCTTCGCCCAACAGGTCGGCGCGCTGCCGAGCCAGGTTTACCAACCTGCGACTGTTCTCCGTGCGACCAGAAAGCTGTCAAAACAATTCGCCAACAGCTCTACAGTCAACACTCAACCATCTATGCTTTCAACTCAACAAACGACCAGGGTCTCAATACATGAATGTCAGAAACGTCAAGCATCTTTGAGCTACCTGCACTCATAGGACATTTAAAAATTCCTTTTTTGTGAAGCATATTTTGTGGCTCTTATGTGGCTGATAGCCTAAAAGGGCTGATGATGAAATGACCCTGTTTTCAGGTTTGAAGCGTTTTATTCTACTTATTGTATGGCTGAATAATTATTTTAAATGTGGTAGGTGGCAGACAAACATTCAAAATGAGTAATATATTGACGAGGGGGAAATAGTGGATATCCAAATTGGTTTGGTAAGTACCTATCTTGAAAACAACATGATTTCAAAAAGTCAATATTTTGGATTGACTGTTGCAAAGAAAATTGTATTGCATATTATATTGTAAGGTACGTTTGAAGATAATCAATAAGTTAAAACAGTGGTTTTAATAAAATCCTGGACTGAGAGTGTTAACCGACCAAATAAATTTTGTCTAGTAATATAGAGAACCTATTCAAGAATTTATACTAATAGAAGCACTTTTGGCCAGTATAAGATTTTTATCTGATTTAAGTGCATTTCTGAGCTCTACATAAACTATAAAAAATATTCAAAGTCAGAAATTTTAGGTAACCCGGTTTTTTCTAAACTACAAGTTTTTTATTTATTTGTTTGCTCTTCAGTAAAACTGTGTGGAATAGAGTCAGCCGACAACATGAAATTGAAGCAGTTGGATAAGGAAACTATGGTTGTATGGTTGTAAGAAAAAAATGGCATGTACTATTTGAACGAAATTATGTTAAAAATTAAAGCTAAATAAACGAAAAAGAATAGGACAAGACTTGTAACCAGGAAACTAATTTGTTTGGCGTAAATATACCGATTACCATAAGATTATGTGAGGCTTGCCAGATATATTCAATGAATGACGTTTCAAACATACAAGTAATCAAACCCTTCATAACCAAGAGATACACATATGAGATTATGACTGCAATTCTTATGGAATTTGAGTAAAGTAAGGGAGGAGGCTATTATTGATTAGCATTTTGTTAATCTTGGTGTTGTACACATACGTTATTCATTGAAGTTGTTATAATAAAAGTTTATAAAGCTTAATGATTTATTTACAATGTGCTTTATGTACACAGAAGAGCAATTCAACTTGATAAGCCGAAGAATTATTAATGAAAACGAACTGGACTTCAGCTCTCATTGATGCTTCGCTTTAATAATGAAATTGACCGGGAAAGATATTTCATGACTAATAGTTTTCTATAACACTCATGCATACGTTAATGGACAAGATACAGAGCCTCGCAAAACATAACAGGGTTAACAAGTGAATATAATAATTGTAAATTCATCTCTCTTTATATTATGATGAGGCACACTTTCATTAGTGTTATCGGATTGGTACGTTAAACTGTCGATCCCGGCCGATATATAACAGTCGTGAGGCCCATTGACTGCTTAAATTATATACTCAAAAGAGGAGGAGCTTAAGTCAGGGACTCCTCGCCAATAAAATCCGTTATTAATAGGGTAAATTTTCTCCATTATGCATTTCTAAGTTTCGTGCCTACTAGTGCCAAGTTAGTACTGTACTTGGAACTCAAAAATATCGCAAGCACAAAAAACTCAAAACGCACATTCAATAGCTAAAAGACAAGAATATCCAAGATGATATCTAGAGCCGGAACCGATTATTATTATTATTATTATTATTATTATTATTATTATTATTATTATTATTATTATTATTATTATTATTATTATTATTATTATTTAGACTGCAAGGATGGGTTGCACACTGCATACTGCACAGTCACACCAATAACCGGTAGTCAGCTGATCAGCAACTGATCCGTGATTCAAGTTGAATACCGGTTATTGGTGCAGTCTAACAATTATTATGCATGATCTGATTGATTTAATGAGTAATTAATTATCAAAACTGTATATATTGATGTTTTTCAGCCGAAGATTAAAACCAGCAATCAGTGATTCATTATTGGAATAATTTTAGTGATTACCCAGGTAAATAAGAGTTTGATTTGACATGCAACTACTGACCTCCTCGTTGAAGTCATCAATGGCCGACTGCGCCTTCCTCCTGAATGTGCTCACTTCGTCGACCAGCTTCTCGTGCATCTTGCCATTCACGCCCACTGTGTCCAGCAGCTGCTCCGAGTAGTTCGCCTTACGTCTGCGTCCTAACACAATATCATCATTATTCATTCATTTATTTATAGCATTATGTACAAAAACTTGAAGTATATTGATCAAAATTACATCATATCTAGGTTTGGAAGCAAGAAATGGCGTTCAAATGATCCGAGAATGAACAAAACATTGAGAGACATACATTTTATTAGCAACACCAGTTGCATCTATACATCTTTAGAAAAGCGGGGAAGCATTTAAATAGCATTGTCACACTAGTATGTATTACCATAAAAAAAAATATAGCACAATAATATATTCCATGGTATAGGGCTATTATGCTCCAATGTTCAATGTTAACTTGAGCCGATATTCCTAGTAATTATTTTTTGTGAAGCTATAAGTGACGCTGTTAGTCTTCTCATAATGTGCCGTTCTTATACTCTCACCTCAACAAAACAGTAATAATATAATAGAATAGAATGACTTTTGGACAGTAATGGCAAAGTTTGGACAGTGATGTCCACTCTACCACTTAACCACGTTGTTAGCAGAAAATACAAATACAATGCAAAATGTACAGAGATAATAAAAAATAGAAACAAATTAATAAACAGTAGTCGACAGTAATCGGAACCAGTTGACAAAAAATTAGCTTGTAATTTGGAACATCAACAACCTATGCCATGGGCTATCTTTTTATGCTACCTTTCCTCTATGGTATTACTTTGTTAAACCACGATACCGGTACTTTCTGATTAAGTATCTCCAATGTGCATCATTATTTCATATGGAGCCGAAACTTGCTTTCAGCATCATCAGATGGCATATGAGAATAGAGAATAGTATGAGTATAGAGAATACATAAAAATTAAAGTAATATACCGTATTAAAAATATACGAAACTATTAGGCTACACATATTTCTGTGAGTGATTTCCAGAGAACTGATCAACGAACTTCATTCCACAACATTTCTCAGGGGAGCAAAATAGAAAGTTAATGAGAAAATAGTCAATGATTGGTAGTCAAGATGACAATAGTCAATTGACAATGACATGAAATTTATTTATCTAGTTTGCACAGCATTTGAAAATGTTTTCAATTATCAGAATCTCAACAGTTCCCACTCTTATGTTGGGTTGCAACAAGAGCAATTAAACATAATACACGATTAGCATAGAGCTAAGTTACATCAGATCAAATTATCTCGTTTATACAGGTTTGTGCAACATTATTGTTGGTCAAATAGATGAGCAATTAACGTTGAGTGACCAAGTTTAAATCGAATCAGATCAGCTAGTGTTTAAAAACTAAGAGAGAATCTCAGTTGGTCATGAGGGTGGGCAACTAACATTGAGCGACCAGGTTTGAACCAAATTGGATATTAAAATTCTTCTCCTACAAAATAAGATGCTGAGGCTTCTATGCAGATGCAATACAACATCGTATCGAGAAAGCTGTGCACCTTTATTCAAGAAAATGACAGTAATGACCTTCCCAGCTCTTTATGTGCATTTTTCGATTGTATTTGTACATTCCAATATTGAAATATTTGATGTGAATAGGGATCACCATGTTTATGACACAAAAAACCGATACAGTCTGAGAGCTCTCAGAAACTCTATCCTTATATGGCTGTGAAACTCTATAATTATCTGCCTGTTTTTATTAAGACTTTGAGCAAGACATATTTTAAAATGAAAGTGAAAAAAAATTTATAAATGATACACCATATAAAGTAACTGACTATTTCTCTATAAATTGGAAAAATTATACATAAATACAGTATCAAAATTAATGTATGTACTGTATTATTTCTGTCTCTGTTCAAATGATATTTTATTAACTTGATTCTATGATATTAGTCAAATCTAGACGTTTTGTATTGTGACTTTGATATTTTGTTCACGACGTTGACCATGTATTGTTGAAAATGGCCTTTTCAATAAAGCAATTTCTATTTCTATTTCAGCTAGTGCTTCAAAACACATAGAGAATCTCATGTTATCACTTTCTATCACAGCACTGTTACTATTAAAATGAATGGCATAAACAGCCAGCTGGCGAGGAAGAAGTCTCCCTTATACTGGTACATCATAGGAATGGGATGCTGACCTCCAGTGAGCGCCGACTCGAGTTCGCCCTCTAGCAGGGACTCGCGTGCGGCCGCCGCTGTTGCTGCTTTCTTCTTGAGCATGCGCTCTGTGGACATGGACTCCAACTCATCCTCGAGCTCTTGGCGGGCAGCGCGCGACGCCTTCAGCCGCTGCAGACTGGCTCCCACGTCAAACTCCTCATCAGCCGCCTCCATCAGTGACGATCGCCCGCCTCCGCCTCCGCCACCGCTGCTCTCCGCACCAAACGGCGATCTCACATAAAAGCAACATCACTAATCAAACATCTAAATTGAAATCACTTCGCTTATATGGGCTACTTTATTCAAATAAAAACAATATAAAAACTTTTAGCACCCTTCTATTAAAAACTTTGAAATATTTTAACGACTACTTTCGACCATAGGTCATTTTCAAATGTGAAAAATAAACAAATTCATCTTTCGTTTCATATTTTTTCAAGTTTTTAATAAAAGGCATTGAAAGTTTTTATATTGTTTTTATCTAAATTGAATTTTTTTCAATGTTTTCCAAAAATCATTTTCCTAGATTGCAGAGTTGTGTAGAACTTTAAACCAAACTACAGTATTGCAATGCGGCATTCAACTTACTACACGATGCTAAAATAAACTTTCTAGCCTAAAATTCTTATCCAACTAGTTCTGTATTTGGTTCGGTTGTCTTTAGATTTTTCTTGGAAATTAGGGATACTACTTGAATGAATTCATGATTTCCCTGGCCCATCCCAAACTCTTGCGCAAGCAGACGTGGAATTAATTAAATTAAAGTCGTTCCTTAATGAACGCGTTAGAGTACGTACGGATTAAGAAATCAACCCTATAAGAGTTGTATGGAAATTAGACAACGGGGTGAAAATCTAGCACAATTCAGTCAGTGATGTATGGTACACTAATACAGTGATTTCAATTGTCACCAAGGTTCTAACACTATGTACCGTACTCGAGCCAAAAATATAATACTGTAATATTAATAATAGAATGGCTTTTTTATTTTTTGACGTATTACTTGACGTTTTGGTGGTTTATTAGTGTACATATTGTTCGATTTCAAATTCAAAATTCTGAAATAGAGTTAAAATTGAGCTGAAACTCACTATACCTATCATCATAGGCAAAACAATACAAACTGTTACTTTGCCAACCAGACACATAATCAATTTTTTGCAAGTTCTGCCTAAGCTTATCACCTGCCAGTTGGAAGATTGCCAGTTTGAATGGAAAAAAATCAATTCAGCAGAGTTGAATGATCAGCAATAATAATAAGTGTCCATTTGACACTATAAAGGACAAGGAAAAGAAAGGCTCTACAGCATATAACACATTTTCAACGCATATTTACTTTAATAAATAAGATATTTTTGAATCAGGAGGTATATGCACAGCATATCATGGAATCTTTAAATTAATGCAAACATAGAAATATACTTTTAAATTTTGTAAGTTATCCACCATCTTGCAGCAAATCAACAAATCCTCGATAGATGGAAATTACTGAGGTACTGCATTTATTCAAATAATGATTATTAAATCGAATCATGTTTTGTATCAATTTTATGTTTAGTTTAATTATTTGTTAAAGTAAAAATAACAACAATATTGAATCGAAGAGAGTAAGAGAAATTTTTGACACTTTATCAATTCCCAGCAGCAAGCAACAAATAAGCTCTATTTTTTCCTTTGACATGCTAATCATACCTATTTCACTCACTGCGTTAACTCACAAAGTGTTATTTGCCGGTAGTGCCTTTTTGTAATTGAGAATATTTATTTTATTGGTTTGTATGTAATTATTTATGGCAAATAAATGAATCTGAATATGAAATAATAATTAAGATTCTTTACAGTGAATTTTCTAAATTACACACACACATAAAAGTTACTGATTGTGGATCTGTGGTGCAAAATAGGGGGCAATTGTTAGGTCTTTCAACTATGGTTACACATAAATAAATAAACGGTATTTGACTAGTTCCATTGAAATAATGTTTGCTGGAGAGGGGTTCAAATGTGATATTTGACTATATGTTTGTTGTGGTTTCATTGAAATAAAAGTTTGTTGAATTACCTCCTGGAGAGTGGTTCGTCGGCTGCGAGCCTCTCAGCAATGCCACCGCCATACTTCCTGTCGAGGCTGTCGACGACTGGCTTGTAGTACTGCTCGCCGAGGTTGTAGTTGCAGTCGTAGACCCGGGTGCGGGGTCGGCTCCATCGCCGCGTGTCCGACATCTTGTCGATTATCTCTGCAACACAATCAACACTTTCATATTGCAAGTAAAACAATAACAGTACAATAGAACAGGGAAACCATCAAGCTTCATTCAGACAAAACTGAAAAGCTTGAAAAATTATACAATAGTTTATTTATAATATTTGGACGATTTGAGACGAAATGAAGAAATATAATAAGTTTTGGGGAATAGCCTGTTTTTTTCTTTTCTGACTTTTGTATTTATTGTTCTATCTTTTCTGACTATTGCATTTTTTGCTCTATATACTGTAATTAATTAATAAATCATCATCATCATCATTCATCCATCTTGGACTAGGCTTGGTGTCCACCGCTTTCTCGATCTTCCGATGTCTCGTTTCCCATCCAACTGCAACTACCAAGCTTGTAGTGAAAGACGCGTTGGTGGCATATGACACAGGTGATTTGTACACTTCAATCTGTATTGCTTTATTATTTCTGCTAGAGGTTGCACATTGCACTCACTTCGGATTATTTCATTTTTCATTGAATGATAAATGAATAAATAAATAGTGGAATGCAAGAAACCTATCAATCAGTCGCCCAGCAGTCAAAATTTACCGTTGTGGTCTGGCTACAATATACAACCTATATTTAGACTTCAGAATCTCCAAAATCCATAGCTTACAATATTACAATAAGAATTATACAAAATCTATATCTGTATAATATGGTAAGTGAGAAATTAGCATGGAGAAATAAAATGTGAGGAAGTTATTCAAGCAACTAAAAAGATTTCTTATTCGAAGTTCACAACTCATTGAAAATATTATTACTGTGTAAAACATAAAATTGAGACATATCACAGACATTGTGCAACAAATGCAGTTGAAATCATTTTAGGGGTCACTCTACATTTATTTCGGGTTAGCTGGTGATGTCAACACAATAAATGCTGGAGTGTGCCAAAAATTATTGAGCGCATTGATGAAGCAGAAAGCAGTACCGGTATTTCTCTTCTGCATGTTAGTAACGGTTGTTTGAAAATCGCTTTCAAACTAGAACAGCTCAGCAGTATTCGCAGTTTGCACATGCCTCTCAAGAGAACTTTCTCTTGAAACCCTAATTGTAAACATTTAATTTTTCCCAATCGTGTTTTGAGGAGAGAATCAAAGGTTGCTTTACATAGCCCGATAACCGAGTATCCTTCCTTTCTGGAAGGTTTAATAGTTAATGGAAATTAAATAGTTTTACAATGCATCGTATTGCTCATATCGAACTATTCTCAGTTATACTCATTACATGAATATATCACTAGAATGTTTACATTACCAATATTGGTACTACTTACAACATCAATTATTATTAGCTTCAGTTGGTTATTTAGAATTGAATAATCTATTCAATAATATAAACATTTTGAAAATTTTAAAATGTTCAAAAATTTTACCTATTTCATGCCAGGTTATTAAATATTTTGAACAATATAAACAAATGTTCAATCACCTGACCTGTTTTTAGTCTATTGCGTTATCTGTGAAATGAATAAGAACAATGCATTTCAATAGTTGATGTTTTTTTCATAATTCACATTCGATTTGAAAATAAATATAGAAAAAGGGCTTGGATTTTGATATTTTGATTCAATAATTCTCCAGATATGGGCCTGAGTTCAATTTAATTCATGACTATTTTGGGATATGAAGTGTTTCAATTGATAAACCACTGTACAACCATTGTTACTACGCTAAACTTGGAGTATTGTGAAAATTAAAAAATCTGTCTATTCTTATTCCTTTTGTTGACTGAATTACTAATTAAATTGTACACACATGTGTTTAAGTTCACTTTTAAAAAATTTGCAGTTACAATGGGAAAATAAGTTTTCATAATAATAAATTTACATTATTTATTTGACTCGGGACCATCTTTCATTGAATTATTTGTTGAGTTTCTTGTACAATTTCCCTTAACACTTGTTGAATACTCCATAAATCACCTCTAATGAGTTCTAGTATGACGCCCTAATAGAAAATTTATTAAATTATCGCTCTCTTTATCCAACTGCCGCCCCCCCCTTGCTAAGAGGCCACGGGGAGTTTACATTCTGAATTATTTTTACAACTAGACGCCTCCTAGTAAACGAGACCAGTCACAAGTCTCCTTGAATCCCCTCTATAATTAGACTCACAGTTTTTCTGGGCCATCCAAAATCTGGCCAGATGACTGCTATAGACCTACTTCCCCCCACCATAGCCTACTAGATATCACTCATAAACACAGACAGATCTGATAGGAAATGTCTTTCTCTTAAATGTATGACTCAAATGTCTAGCGCAGCCCAAATAAACACAAAATAATTGTTTATGCGAAAATAGAATTAAAATGTTAAATTAAAGATCTTAGTGGAAATAAACAAGACATGTTAGTCCTCTATACTATAATAATTTATCATTTTTTATAAAGATCCTTGTATATTAGTTACGGTACTCAAAAAATTTTAAACGTTCATCAAATGAAAATAAAACTCAATAACTTATATGAATTCTCTTAAACTCATATTGGAGTTCTTTTAGTTTTAATAATTTCTTAATTTTTTTCCGTAGGGTTTGCTTATTGAACTCCGGAACAACTAACAGACAATTATGAGATTCAAAATCGCATAACTGCCAGTGCCTCAAATTCTATGTAGAACTGTAGGTGCAATCATCTCTTATGATTATGATTATGATCCTTCTAATTACTCATGCAACATTCTAGGACTAATGAGGAAATTATCAATCATACTCATCAAATGAAAGTAATAAGAGTTTAATGAATTCACATTTGAGAATAGGCTACTAATTTCAAAAATATATTGGTAACCCTCGCTTTCTATTCAAAGACTAATTATCATCCGAGCATGAGAGTAATGCTGGGCTTGAACCGACGCATCAGCCCTATTAACTTTTTTTTAAATATCTATTATTGTTAGACTGTTCGATGGAAGGGATAATTAAAAATTTGCAAGTTTCTATTACGTTACAAGAAGCTTGTAATAGGCACGGCACTACACTAGTAACAGGTATCAAACAGTGTATCAGTACAAACATTAGCCCAGCTAAAGTGGAATAAGATGTTGGAAGTAGCAAACAGCAAGAGGAAAATCAGTTATGGTTTAAATATAGCAAGCGAGATAAAATAGTTGTTTCAACCAAAATTTTAGGAAGTGGGCAATAATTTAAAACTATTAAGCTTAGAAGTTGCAGTTGGTATGTATGAACACCTATCATTATGGTCTAGTTCTTTTTTTTATAGAAGTTATACTGTCTGTAACACACATTGGGTGTGATACTATTACAACATATCAATCCAAAAGTCCCATTTAGATTAATTGGTGAAAATAAAACTTTGATCACTTTATAATAATTATGGAAAATTATAATAATAATATATCATTATCATTAATAATAATTATGGAAGAAAACATCAAAGTTATAAGTATTTTAGATTCTGGGCATCATCTGAAATATTAAATTCATCATGTATTCTGGAGAAAATTGAGACGTAATTCTACATTTTTCAAAATATCGTAAATATAAATTAATTTGTCAGCTCTATTTGCAACTGGAGTTCATTGGATTTACGGTCAACCTATTTCTGTATTCAGCAGCAGCAGGCAGAAAAAATATTTATGACTTCCTTATCCATTAGACCTATATACACCCATTCGTCCCCACGATTATCAGACTGAAAAAAAACGTATTTTATCATTTTTCTTCTATTACGATAATACATTAGCTTAAAAAGTTACTATTATTTACTCGCATAACTCACAGTTGAATAAATAAATAATTCACTTTTGATAGCTGATGACAGAGAGTTTGGCTTGTAAAAGAGAGTAATTAATTTTTATCCCAATTTCATTTTTATAAGAGATGTTATATGAGATCTTTAGTTACAACTGTAATATCAAACAATCAGCTTCATATGAAGTAAATAGTAAGTAGGAAATAATTTGTCTTCTGGAGTTTAGTTTTAATATTATTTTCCTCTCAAGAATCACGTTCGAAAAAGCAGGAATGGCAAGATATGACTACAAACAACATATTATCAGGTCTGTAATTTACTTAAAGTAGACCTGCATACAAATTGTTAATGATTAAATCAATTAAAACCCCCTACATGGACATTGTATAACCAAAAGTATAAAAATCTATTACATATTGTGAAATTTGGCGCCAAATTCGAAATGTTGATCTAGTGATTCTGTTCATTGAGAGAACCCATGTACAGTACAGTAAAAAATGTACAGTAAATTTATGCAAAAGTGCATTCAGTTAAAGTTGAGATGCATATATCATTAACAGGATGAATACGGTAAATCTTGGTGAAATAATTTTCAACTATTAGTCAAATGGAATGATCTACACTGTGAAACAAGATCAAAGTCAATCACTTGTGACGGATTTTTATAGCAGTGAAATGTATAAGCGAAAAAATATAATCTATAATCAAACTATAGAGCTTATTCAACCTTTGTAAATTCCTTTTAATGTTGAGCAGATGAATTTTTTAATGGAGTAAAGGTACCTACTATTAGAATATGAAAAGTTGAATCAGTTTCACATGAGTTTACACAGTCAAAGAGTAAATTCCTCAAATTGTAATATTTTGGAAGTTATACAGGTGGAATGAAATAATGTTGAATGTTAACATTTTTCGAGAAGCTTATTAATTATATGTAGTTCATCCTATTATATTAAGCGAGCAATTTCTGTATATATTTATATAATTGATTATTTATAGAGTTATATGGTTATTTATTTATTTATGTCCAACGGATCTCGAAAACGGCTCTAATGATTTTCACGAAATTTGGAACATAGTAGGTTTATGATATAAAAATTCGATTGCACTAGGTCTCATCCCTGGGAAAATTCGCTGAAGGACATGAAAAGGATAATAGTTATTCATTCTTGGATAAACAGATGATAATTTCGTCGTCTGTCGATAACGGAAGATGCGAGTGCCTGTGAGGGAGAGAGACAGAATTATGTTTAGCAGTTGAATCAATCAGCTTATCTCACGAGAAATATTTTCTAGAAATTTTAATCGACTTGATCGAAATAATCTGATTTGTGGACATGACATGGTATACAATTCTAAATTGGAGTATATCATAATTTTCAAAGTTAATCATTATTTTACAGTTTTAAGTGATTAGTGAGTGTTATTTAATTTGGTTTGTAGACAATCTAAATTAGAACTTTTCTGTTTTCAAATGTTTGGACTGAAAATTGGACCTGAATTCAAGTGTATGGAACATAACCTACTTTTTGGACTGTGCCTGTTAGTCCTTCCCCAATCATTTTAAAGAATTGCGTTCTGTTTATCAATAAATAAATAATAACGAGCGAAGCTCGGTGCCCCGATATTATTATATTTAACAAATCTCCATTCCATATAGTTCCAACCTATTAATAGTTTGGTTGAACACATAAACAACATTTTTCAACAGACAATGTCCTTGGTCCTTTCATTCAGTCGCATTTCCCTCTCATTTGGATTACAGGTACCGGAAATAAGTGTTGGAAGACTACCTACTCAAGCAGATTTGAATTGCGCGTTTGTGGGCATGACGTACTACACACATACAGCACGCGTCCGGTTTTAGCTCAAGCACCACCAACTTGATCTGGTGAAGCCATCGTCGTCAGACAAGAATAGAAATAAACACTACTTACACAACATTTCAAACAAACAGCCCACACTAAAATGCACGGATTGTCTGAGGCCTAAGCACTAAATAATAACAAAAAAAGGTTTAGAGACAGCTGCACTGGGCCTACAACTCTAGAAGGGCTCAAATGGTTTCACAGAAGGTTTGAAACATAATTTAGTCAAGTTTCAAGATATTTAATTATAACCTTAATAACAATAATGAGAATCTATTGCAATAACTTCAAGAATCGACATATATATTATTAAATACACTACTATCAAAGTGCAATACCGTATGCTTACACAATAGTTCCGGTAGTTTACACCGTAATCGAATACTCTCCACCAATAACATCGATTCAAGATAGGAGCTTTCATTAATACAAAGACTGGGTATTCGAGAGGACCTAGTATTTGAGCCCTTTGTAAGATAATGATTGGATTTTGAATCAAGTAATAGTAATTCATTTCATTGGAGACCAGATTCTTTTTTATGGGTTGTTTCATGGTTTTTACTTTACTTTGTTTTTATGTGCACATACTTTTGATGTTCTAAGTTCTAAGTTCTAAGTTTTGATGAGCTAAGTTCTCATGAATTTGATTAGTGAAATATTATTATATTTGCTGTGAGTTGATGAAGAGGGACATTAATTAGTCTAGAATTGAGTGAAGAGAAAAAATTGCTAATAAAATTATTAATTTATTGCAATTCAGATCTTTATTTAGAGTCAATTGACATCTGACATGTCAAAGTCGAAAGCAATTTTTTTTTCAAGTTGAAGATTCGATCATCTCTTCCATTTACCAACGCACAAGTAGAAGCTTATGTGGGAAAGATGAAGCAAAATAAATGCCATTGTGAATTATTGTGTTCCAAGATTAAAGGAGGCAATATTTTCAAGACATAACATTTCCAATAATAATATTCGTGTACAAGTAACGCTTAATAAAACATTCTGATATGACAATCCACGAACCACCCAACGACAATAATAATTATTGTATCTGTCTATATTGATCAAACCAACATGAATTTGAAACTAGAGGACAAAGCTATCAAGTGTGAAGAAATGTAAGTGATCGAGTTGGATGGGGACCAAATGTAGAAATTCGATGCTCTTGAAATTCTGGTTTGGGTATGGTGTTAGTGGATAGTAGTGCAAACTAAAATTAAAACAGAAATGGAACACAATATTTCAGATTCTCGCATAATATATTTTAGTATTTTTTAATTTAAAAATGATTTTTGTGTGTTTTGAATTGTAAATTGAGTGTGTAATTGATGAATGTTAAGTGACACATAACCTAGCTACATTTGGACTGTTGTATAAATTAGAATTGGAACCATTTTGGGCTTCTAAGCCTGTGGTACTTTTCTGTAAGTGTGTAATTCTGAATGAGTAAATAAATGAATAATAACTTAATAACTGAAATAACTTAATTTATTCAAAGTGCGGTGATATTAAGTGCAATATTTGACTATAATTTTGGTATTTTAATCATTATAAATTCAAAATTTCTAGCTCATATATATTTTTGGACAGAAATTGAACTTTAACTTTCCTCAGTAACAAACCTATAAAACATAACCTATTTTTTCGGACATTTTATTATTTATCAAAATTTGGGAACAGAATAGTTTTGGGCTATGCCTGTTGTTCTATCCCGATCATATTCATTATGATTTGTAATTGTATGAACAAATAAATAAATAAATGAATAATGAATACCGCCCCAATCATCAGTTACTGACACTCTTACAGGTGATCTCAGTCAAGGTTCTTCAACAAAAATAAAGAATATGAAATTGCCTGAATTGAATTTTCTCAAATTCTGTTCACTATCATCATCATGAACCTAACACACCTTTAGCCTAATTGTTGGTATTATATTGCTAGCATAGGTAATATTCTATTAGTGTCATTCTTTGTCTAAGGTATCATGATTTATTACAGAATTGGAAGCATTCAGTAGGATCTCTTTTAGAGCATATCCATATTACAGGCGTTTTGTCCTAGCTGCAGTAAATTAATAGGCTACTGCTGCAGTGTATGTAGACCTACATGAGTTATAACATGATCGCGAAAACAGGATAATAGGCTACATACTACACATTACTTCACATATAACAGTTCACACTAACATTAGGTATAATAGTTGACCTACGTATAGAGAGAAAACAGATGACAGCAACGTGACGGAAACTTTAGCAACTCCATAATTTTCCCGTCTTTCGCTAATCGCGTTGCTATCAAACAACTATGAACAAGTTGTATGTGGTGGAAGAGCAACTGCAGTTGTCGTTACACAGTCAATACCCATACCACCATACCAGTAGACCTCTGTATAATATGAGCAGCTTGATGGCGGTGTATAGCCTACTAATGCTAGCAGTCATATTCACATGAGACATTTTTCGCATGTAGGTACCTCCTACCAGAGACAAACAAATATCCAAACGAATAAAACAATATTAGTATTCCGTTTCTCTAAGCTCCTACTAACATATATGCAAGTTGAAATATTTGGTTAGGGAAAGAATATTTCTCAACCTGGTACCAGAAGTGAGGCAATATTAAAATGAGGTTTAGTGATCTAACATTACATTTACCTCTCACATCCTTATCCTTTTTCAAACTTTCGCGCCTCACTTCAGCATAATCGACAATCGGCGCCTTCACCGGCTTTTTCTTAACCACTTGATCTCTCATTACAATATTGATTACGGTATTATTGAAGAACACAACCGAGAGCTTAATCCAGATGAGCTGATAGGCCGGATGAGTTAGGCCTGCAATGAATCAACACCGATCACTGAATTCTATCATTTTCTGGCCAATAGCCGAAGCGCTCTCAACGCAGCTTGGCAAGCGGTGCTTTACTGAAGCAGCTGATCGCATTGTTCACATTCACTGCGTGTAATGACTCCAGTAGGCTATTCGTGCAATATACAACTGATGTTCGCATCGCTGAAATTTGCAGATATTGTGTACGGCAATCGGCAACAACTGACAGTGATAATAAGTGCACCCACTAGGATAAGAGTAGCATTTTTCCATTAAATGCATGCCGTTCTATCCATGCCTAGTATTTGCATAAATATGCTACTACTAAAAAAGAATGAACAGAATCACCAATTCAAAATTTCTTGAATCAATACAGTTCGAAACGTATGTATTCTATTTGTCATTTCCGAGCACTAAAATATTTCTTCTGAAAAAAGTTCAACAATACACAACTTTACTGAGAAAGCACGTTGTATCTTTCAAACAATAATCATAAAGTGAATAAGAATGAAGATGAATTGATTTGACGCAGTGCATTGAGAGAAAACATAGATTAATGACAAGCTAAACCAATAAAAAATGAATTATTATAAAGAAGCATGTCATGATACGATTGATTCGTGGCTGAAAATAGATAGACAGCAATTGACAATAGGAAGAATTCTTTCGGAACAATCTTGATTGAACTGAAGTTTTTTAGAAAACAACGTACATGCTACTCAAGAATTATCTAATTCTAATAGCAGCTACGGTAATCAATAGAGAGTCATAATTTATCTTCAAAGCAGGAATGTATTATATAGGAATGTAAAGCATACAACATAATATGTGCTTGCTAGAAACAGTGTTTATTGTTTTAATATTGTTAAATATAGGCCTACTAATAGTGTTATTAGTAATACATTTTATTTATGCGTCTACTTTAGAAAATTTTTCAGTTCAAGTTTATTATACTAGATTCCAAGTCATATTTTATGTGAGAAGTAAGGACAAGATATTCATTTGCCTCCCTACTGAGGTTCCATATTATCAATCCATTTCGAAAAGTAGAAAAATCGAATGAGATTCAATCGAACGATGCGTTGTAAATCAACGAACGGTGAGATAGAATTCAGTCAGTGCTATCTTAATAAGTATTTTTAGCTCAGAAAATGTTAAGGACCTGATTTCAGTGGCTGGCAGCTGCCTGTATTGGCACAACAAACAACTTATCGCCGATGAAAATTTACATCTCTGTCAACAAAATAACGATTTCTTGTTGCAAACAAGTGTTCTCTACCAGATTACACAAATTTAGGACCATCAAACCAATAATGTCGAACAGTAATCAGTAAGAAATCTTATATCACTGAAAAGTTTTAAAGTGGCCGTTTACCCGAATTCTAGACATTGTATTTGAGCAAATGGGTCCTACCTCCAAGTGCTCAGGGTGAACATCATTATTGTTGTAACAAGTCCACGAGTCGTCAAGTGTAAGTACCAGTACCACTTACTGGAGAGGCTTTTATGTAGGCTGAATTTTGAGTCTACTAAATTAGAAGACAATGCTTCCTCTATAGGCACTCAAATTACTGTATTTACTTATCGATAAATAACATAAAATAAAAATTCTCAGAATTGACCAGGATGTAGATAAAATTTCCTAATGACTTTTTTAAAGTTAGAATATCAATTGCAAAGAATCTAATTATGGCTTTTCCTCTTTTATACTAGAATTGTTTACTTTTGTCACAAAAACAATAATATACATGTTCAGAAAATTCTCTAGACTTTTTTACCCATTTTGAAAGAAAATTCTGTTAATAGTAATAACTAATTGTTTTCTGTGATGCGCTTCTAGATAAAATAAAAATAAGAAGCATTGATTTGGAAAAAATGTAATTGAAATTGAAAAAAACTATTAATACCCTTAGCAATAGTAATCCTTCTAACTGACAGCTCACAGATGACAGACTACGGGTACTCATACAATACGAATTTTTATTAAGAATACTTCACGTCAGTAAAGCTTTCACCGTCTTCGGGTAAAGCTTTTCAATGACATTTACCAGTCCCAAATTTCATTGCAAGTCAGAATGTGACTCAAATACATGTATTTATAAGAATTGATTAGATTATTATATTGCAAAACATTGAGGATTGAATATAATTATTTTTATAATTATGGCGAGATAAAAATGTGATTTGATAAATACCCATTTCTGTTAGTAAAACGTGGGTTGATTCTTTTCATCAAGCTTTCAAAACCCGCCACAATTATTGTAGCTTAGCTATCTAACAAGTCATATATCTATTTTCAGGGTAATATTCTGTCCAAAACGTGTATTTCCATGCAATTCTGAAATGCTTATTATTATAAACCATTATTCTTTATATTTTTAATTTCTTTTATACACAGTGGTGGCAATTATTTGACTGATCATATCCAAAACGAATGAGATAATTAAATTTTGATATCATAATAAAAATACAACTATTGCAAGGGTTTGGCAGGACCCTCAATTATTTGTATTGTGAATAAAAATTTTGATTTTGATTTGGAATGCAAATGCAATATGTTATAATAGCCTACAAAATACTTGAATCCAAGTTTCAGGTAATTCAAGATATTATAGTTGATTGTGATAGGTGCAACCCCGCATATGAGTCCTACAATAAGTCATTGCAGGGAATAAACAAACTTGTTACATTTATATTGAAAATGTTTCAGCAACTACTTCATTTGAATAACACTGGAAATGATTCTCATTTCTGTTAGTAGCCTCTCTGAAAAACTTCGAAAATAGGCATTACAGTTCTTTTTCTTCCAACCAATTGTACCAGTAATTTAGGAGAAAGTATCTTATCTTGGTTTATACTGATATAAATCTTATAAACTATATTGCATCATTTCTTTTCATTAGTTTCTATTTACATTACATTCCTAATTTCTATAGTGTATATTTCAACCAAATTGCCTCGTTCATTGTCAAAATGAGGGCATTGCTCAAAAATGTTTATTGAGGCTTTTCTAGTCTCTTGAGGACTTCCATTATGTAGATGATATATTATTTGTTTTAATTATTTCATTTTTGGTCTGACCTGCACATAGTAACAAACGAACGATTTCCAAAATAAGTGATTGACTCAATCTTAATGAAAACATTTTTTAGCCCGCTCTAACCAAAGTGCTTACCGTACTCATGTCATTACCGTATTCTAGTCCGATAATTCTATTTTTATCTACACAGTCTAGTGGACACCTATTCCAATTTCAAGACCTTATCTCTCTTCGCCCAATGTAAATGTTAAACGACTCCACATTGAAGGAATCCACTTGGCAAGCATACTGCTACACTCTGCAGTTGGCATAAGAATGTCATCAATTTGGCAATGCTTTAGATGAAATCAACTAAATACAATTTGCGTTAGGGATTACGATAGTAACTAGAGGAAGAAAATGTGAAGGTGAAGTACATGTTTCGGACTTACCTTGTTTTCTGGAAAGTGAGGAAAATTCGAAACTCGCACTACTCGCTCACTGGATGCAAGTCGTGGCACAGCTTGGATGGCAACTGGGAATTTCTTTCTTTCAGTTGCCTTGGTCAGAGAATCTCCGGGCAGCGACACAAAATGCTCTCCAATCCACAAATAGATCTGCCTTCCTCCTCTCGCTCTCTCTCACTCACACACTGGGTCCAGCCAACACACACAAAGTTTCACTATTAGCAATTCACCCACATGCGTGCACATTGCAAGGTTGCAAACATTCAAGTGTGAAAGTTGTCATATTATTTTCAAATTGTACCCACTGCCTATAATTGTTGGTAAACTGTAATAAGCTAGTTAAGTAAGCATAGGATTCCCACATATCAGTATCAGACTCCGTGTCAGGTTCAGTGAAAATATGCTTTCCATGAGATGAGTCTATTCTCACTCAACCCAGCCGAGCAAGTAGGCCTATTAACAGTCCCATAGGAACTCATGGGAAGAAAAGGTACTTTCACTGAACCAGAACCAGACATGGACACTGATTCTGATAGGTGCAAGTCCAGCTTTATAATGATAACATGCTTTCTTAGTTTCATGGATTTTCTGATGCCTTATGATTTGCAATATAGTTAAAATTCAAACTTCTATTTAAAATATTCAATATTATCAATTGGGGGAGGATTCAATGTTGTCACAAACTAATTAATTGAAATGATCTATGAAAAATTAAATATTATCAATTGGGGAGGATTTAATGTTGCCACAAACTTATTAATTGGAATGACTAATTTGAAGAATTCGCGGTAAATATAAGGTGGATAAAAAAATGAAAGACTTGCTATCACAACCTTTTTCAGAATTATTATTATGATGTTCCACTTCCCAAAATCAACTTATCAAGTTCTAAATGCATTGTAGGCCATTTGACATATATTGAAATATAGTCCAGTCAAGGAATGGTTATAGAGGGAAAAGTTGGGAAGACAATTTTTGACCCCGCAGTTCTGTTTAGGGTAGTGAAGAGGTAAACATATCAAAAGTCCACACCCCCTTACACTTAGCACCCCCTGTGCTAAAGGGGTGGGGGTGGTTTAAAGGTACAATTTTTTGGTTTCTCGCATAAAACTCAAAAACTATGTATCCTAAGGACTTTACTATCAGATAACAAATTAAAGCTCATATAATTTCCTACAATATTCATTTAATAACTTTATTTCTATCCCCTTTAGTTTTCGAAATATCCGCTCTTGAAGGTGTGACATTTTTTAAAAAACCACATTTGCCACCAATATCTTTCTATTTCTGCTCTTAAAACTTTTTAAAAATTGACGCCAAAAAGCCATGCTGATTATGTGCTTATAAGGCATTAAATTCTCTTCAATTTGATGTATAATTTCACGCTTTTACGAATTTCCCTACACCTTTTGCAACAGCTTTAGTGTTGAGTGTGAAATCTCCATTTTTGCAACAATAGACCAATTGACAAAGGAATTTGGAGGGAATGTTTTAAACATCTCGAGAACAATACGTTCAACCGACATAACTAACTATTCGAAAATGAAGCTTGATAAATTCTCTATACTTTTTGTTCAGTGAAATATTCCCAACAGTTCTCGAGATATTCGCTCTTGAATGTGTGTAATTGTTGAAATAACAGGTTTTTATCCAATGTTTTGCTCTTTCAGGGCTTATAACTCTCCAACAATGCATCATAAAAACTGATGCTTATCGTAGGTTTGTAGAGCATTGAATTCTCTTTGAAATCAAGTATTATTTCACTATTCCAAGTTTTCCTTTCATTCTTATAGCAGCTTCAATCTAGGGGGTGAAATTTTCATTGCTGCAACAATTGATCGTTTGACAATGACATTTGAAGGGGGTGTGTGTTACACAATTTTTTGACTTTGTAGCTTGATTTGGACTAGTTATAAGGTGAACATAGCAAAAGTGCGAATCTTTATCCCCTCTGTTGAAGGTGTGGAACAGCTGAGTTGACACTTGTTGCAGCAATGAAAATTTCACCCAGATTATATCTCATATAGATTTCCAGGTGCACCTGACAACAATGCTCCTTGTATTGTGAAAAACACTTAATTTACAGCTTCAACCATCATCACAAACTACATTGTCCTCACATTGATATTTCGCACAATGACATAAGTTCATGAGATTATGTTCTATGAGAATCACCCGTTAGATGCACTTCATTTCAGTATTTCCTAGTGGAGAGGCGCGCTTAAGGAAACCTCAAGGATCAAAATTTCAAACACTTCTCTTTCCTCTACGATCACAGTTTCCTAAAACCCATCTTGAATCACTTTTTCCTATCATAGAACTGCCAAAACCGTTAATATGAGAAAAATATCCACAATTTCCAGATTTTTTTCAACAATCAAATCTCACTTTACGAACAGTCTTTTTCATTAATGATTTACAACAGATGAAAGAGAAAATTCTATTGAACATTTCAAGATCAAATAATGATTTTTATAATGAGGGGTTACCGAGATACCGATTTGAATATAGAAACTGGCCATTTTTTGTGTATTGGAATATGTGATTAAGGTACACTCAACAATAGTTTTTCCATTTTTCGACCGAACTCGACTTATGATGCATGATTTTGAACCGCCTTGACGAGCCAAGAAGAATGAAGTATAGTACGATGAAATCTGATCATTGTGTCAAAAATTATTAATGTTTGAAATGTTGATCCTTGCGGTGTCCTTAAGCGCGCCTCTCCACTAGGAAATACTAAAATGAAGTGCATCTAAAGGGTGATTCTTTTAGAACATAATCTCATGAACTTATGTCATTGTGCGAAATATCAATGTGAGGACAATGTAGTTGGTGATGATGGTTGAAGCTGAAAATTAGGTGTTTTTCACAATACAAGGAGCATTGTTGTCAGGTGTACCTGGAAATCTATATGAGATAGAGCGCTCTACCTGATTTCAGATTGTAGAGCACAAAAATATGCCCAGAGGAATTTTGAACTATTCATCTAAATGGTAACAATCGGAAGTTATTGTTGATCGGAAACTAAAATTGATCAAAATTGATTTTCTCCTCAAATTTTACTCATTTTTGAAAAATCATAACCCAGTACACATTGGGGATAGAGAGTTCCAAATGATCTCATTTTATTCAGGATTTTATAATCTAAAAAAAAGGCAAGAGCAAATTTTCCTGTCCGATTACAAGATTTGGCAGAAATGGCTGAAAACTGGAAAATGAGCCGAAAATACGAGGTTTTTGGGCCACTCTGTATCTAGCACAAGGAAATTTTGCATGAAGATATTGGTTCTGGACTTCTCTTATGTACCCAAATAATATATTATAAAATCAGAACTACAATATGAATTGCAAGCACACCCCCTTTTTTATGTCTATATTGACTGGACTATAGGTACTGTTTCCGTTCTGAACTTAATGATGTTCTTCATATCAAGTCAAATGTGTTTGAGCTTTTTTGAAAGTCTTTGCAAAAATTGCAAAAGAAAAACATTCATGAATCTCCTAAGCAATGGCTATCATACTACAATAAATATTCAACTATCTTAACCAAATTATGATCAAATTTTAATAAAGTGAATCATTAACTTGTGAGTAACAATGAAGCCGTAACATGAGTCATCTTTGTGCCAGTTTTAGCTAATTGTCTCGTGTTTTTTACAGTGTTGGCTATTTAGAGATGTGTGTTGCCTTCTAGCCAAATTTTGGCATGTGTATAGAGAAACAAATACGTCTGCTAGTGTCATACTGCTGCATTGCTAACTTATTTCTAATAGCTCATCCAAATTGAAGAAATTTTTCGAGAATGATTCATTTACTAGTTGTTAACTTGGGAACATATTTCTGAGGTTGGGAACTGTTCTTGATTGATAGTGGACGTGAGTAGTCCAATTACATGTATTTATTTTTATTGTGAATATCAATAGATTGATCAAATGTTAACGATGTGAAAATGTATGGCATGGTAAAAACTCTTACCTGATATCGGAGAGTTTAAACGTGGTAGTGAGAGATAATTTTGGCAAATGACTTTTCCAAGTAAAATTCGTCAAAAATACTCCTACTCGTTAAATCATAAACTAAAGCTTGTGGAATGCTTTTAATTTCATCTTGACTTTTCCAAACTTGTCCTTCCATTCCTTGTTCAGTTGCTGCAAAGTTGTAACAATTGAATGGATTATTCGGTTTGATAAGATGAAGGTTGAGAAAATTATTAAATGAAAGTGTAATATAATGTAAATATATTATAAGAACAATAATCAACAAAAAGAATTGAATATTTGAATGCATACATTTGCATGCAATTCAATTATTTATTTTAAATGTATTACTGTATTTAGTATTTTTGGGAGCCACTAATTAAAAATGCTAAAAATGCAATGTTCCACAATATCAAATATCGTGATATTGTAAAATACTTATGATATAGACTAGATGTACAGCAAACATACAAAGAATGTTATTACGATTGAATTCTAAAATTCAATGAAATAATATGAGTCTGATGATTTTGGGTAAATAATTTGTTAGTGAACAAATAGAAAATCTACGAAGAATTAAAAAAAAATAAACGTAGGTCTAATAATTCCTTTTGTTCGTGACTTTTAAACATAAGCGAGAAAAAAGAAAAATATTAGATAAACACAAGCATACCTTTCTTCAGTTGAGTGTAGAGATATAATAATTGATATATCTATATCTCTATATAGAGATATAGTTTGAGACGAGAGCATCTCAATAGTCAATAATAAACACTTCATAGGCTCACAACATAACTTTTAACCGATATCATCTTCCACCTGTATTAGTACAACGGCCCCAACTATACGGGTGTCTTAGATGCGCTGATTATTTCAGCTCTTTGACAGGATGCATTGCCACTTATGGGGTAAATATATGAGCGAAATATGAGGCCATGCACATGCATTTTATTCTTGAAGATGTGCAAAATACATTCAGTGCGTCTATTTCGCCCGTTTAGTTATGGTCTACAAGTGGTGAAAATGCATATTAGAAGATAATGGTCTGAATTGTAGTATACCCGACCATCAGTAGCAATAATTGAGCTATATATTTTTTATAGGCTACAACCGTGAGAGTATTCATTACTGACTGTCGTATGCAATAATTTTGAATGCATTCATTCAATCGATCAGTCTAGTAGACATATCAATATTATCCAGGGGAGTGACACACGTTTTTGAAGCATGTAGTTTATTCATTGTATCTTTGATGAATAGTTCCAACTTCCAACTCATCTAAAGCTTCTTGAGCAGAGAATTTCAAAAACTTTTTCCAACATTAAACGAAATTTCATGAAACACTTCTTAATAAACAGAGAAATTACTGTTTGTAGTACGTTTAGATAGTATTTAGATGTAGTATGTTTAGATAAATAATATGGCAGTCTTAAATAAATACATAGCTTGGTGAATGAAAAATACTTGGAGTTGTTAGGAGATCTAGCTTTTATATTTACGGAGGTGATATGAACGACATTGACTAATTAATAGAACATTTTGACACGGTATATGAATATATATTTAAAATGAATTTATTTTAATACGCCACTGAAATCTAACACAATGAAATGTGAATTCGTGAAATCTGATGATGTAAAATGTAAATAAATAGTAAATGATTGGATTGAATTTGTGTTATAGGAGGAAGAGCAATTATCTTTGTTTTTGGATGAGCAACAAACTTATGAAACTGTTACTACTTTCATGATTTCACGAATCATAATGAATGAAAAAACTGATGAATCTACTGATGAAAACATTACAATGTTGAAATATGAAGTGAGATGTTTTCAAATAAAGCTGTTCCTCCTAATGCAGAGAGTTACTGACTAATATTTAGAATAGACTAGTCAGGCTCCCAAGGAGGGTGAATTAATTAGAAATAATAATGAAACAATGAATGAGATTGATTCGTGATTTGAAATATGCATGCAAGGAAACAGAGAAACACAATTAAGTTGTCAAAGTTATTTTTACTTTAGATATTATTAAATTATTCATATTTTATAAAACAATCACTATACAAGCCATAATACATATAATCATCTATTGAGATAAAATATTACAGCGGTTTGTTTGTTAAACTTCAATTTCAAACTTAATAGTTTCCTCAGGTACATGCTAAGAATACATGTTTACATTGAATACGCCAACAATAACAGTAACATAACAGACATGAATAAACATTTCTTTAATATTATTAAGTAATACAGATATTGAAAAAATATACGTTATGCATTGTTACAATTGATAATATTTCAATAGATAGCATGATGAGGTGTTTGAGTGATTATTATTATATTAATGGTGTTTTCTTACAAAAATAGCTTTATATTAATGCATCTGATTATGATCGTCAACGTCCCAATTATGGAAATGCGAATGGGAATTTTCATCAACAATATGGTACACATTTGGAAAGTTGATGCTATTTTATTTTATAATTATAAATCAGATGCAACACATTATTATTTTATCATAATATATGAAAAATCTATAGAGGCAAAAACAATATTATACTATTGTATTATAGTAGAAAATATTTTAATCGTATTTTCAAATTATTAAGAATTATAATCCAAATGTATAGGAGTATAAAAAATTGTATCAACGATTTGTTATTTATGAATAAATCCATGTTAATTGCATATTTATTCATGCATTAGATGACTATTTTGAAACATTATTAACTATCTTATTAACAAATAATGTTATCAATGTAAATGTAGTTTTTATTCAACAAAAAAAAACAAATTCTCGCAAAATATTAAATTATAGCTGTCAAAGTTAATACATCTCGAAAACAAAATTCAATTCAGAAGAAACTGAAATTCAATTCATCAGGATACTTTTGATCTATTTAGGCGATTTTGTACCTTGGTCTTATAACTTTGAAAAACCGATTAGAAAAGGAAGCATATTGAACTTTCAACTGATTTGAAATTTGATAAATTCAGTAAACTAGTTACTAGTGAAACATTGCTCAGTCACTTAGTTACTAGTGAATATTTATGAAAAACTGTTGAATACAACAAATTGGTCACTTATAGGACTAATAATATGATTTCAAAACAGAATTTTTCCCCAAAAAGAAATTCTTGCCAAAAAAATATTGCACCCGGTTTGTAAAATAGGACAATGGAATATTTTAGATTGCATTTCATATAAAAAGTGTAAAAATGAGAACCTTGTTGATCCCAACTTCAGCCTTGTAAAGAGTACATCCACAAGTTTTGATGATGAGGGAAAAGCTCGATTGATTCAATTTACAAAACTAACTATATAAACATACTACAACTAAATTTTTGGTATCGTTTCATAAAGGTTCGCTGTAAAAAGAAAAAGAGAGCTTCTCAACGAGTACAATTGCACAAAAAAATCAATGTATGTAACGAAAAAGGTAAAAAAAATGTTCTCACAAAATTCCTAAAAAATACTGTGACAAAATGTACAGTGAATGGGGAAATAACCAATATACAGTTCTTCAAAATTAATAGTAAAGTCGTTGTAATGAATTAACGAAAAATTGAATTGACACAATTTTCAGGAATAATACTAAAGTAGATTTGACAATATAAAACTGTCTAAAAAAGTGAGAAAAATAATATTACGAAGAGAAGAAAATTCGATGCTGAATAACATAACTAGAAGACTAACAGGAAACAACTTAGTAAGAGGAAATGAAAAACAATACAATTCCAAATACAGAAATAAGAAGTATACCAGTAAGCAAAAACTATCAATGATTAATTAGTAATATTGGTTCAGATGTTAACTAATTACATTTTAATGGTATTTTGAAAAAAATGATTATAAACAATACTATTCTATTTTTTACGTCATAGTAATGTAATAACAATCTTGTAATATCTTCAAACGATGGACCAAGATGTTTACAATTATCATTTCAATATAAGACACCGTAACAAATTTGTGTCATATTAAACGAAAATTCATTCAAAGAAATATTACTAAAATATATTATAATAACAATTTCACAGGATAATTTCAAATGAATTAAAAAATATATATAGTTAGACTACTCTGAGCAGTGAATTACGCGTATATCAGATTAAATTAATTTTTAATTTCAAAAATTTACAAAAATTAATGAAATTTCACAAATATATCTTGGCAATCAATATCATCTTGACAATCAATAACAAGACAGAAACTGACTTTCTCTCAGAGTCTGCAATAATCATCATCATTATTAATAAAAACGCTATGTTGAATTAATTTTATCATAATTTTGAATTAGTTATTGATCGATATATTTAATAAACAATACTTCAATCATCAATAAAGTATAATACATGATCGTCATTTGATTGTGATTCAACATTAAAATATAATAATTAGATATTACCATCAATTTAGTCGAATACAAATAATACTATTAGCAGCTTATTAGATGTCAAATAATTATTCCATATCTACATTAAATTCTTATCATGCTGTGTAACAAACGTCTTGCCTAATCATAAAATAACACATTTTTGGGTAGAGCCCACAGACAATAGAGAGAGCATTGAATCATTCTTAAGGCTGTCTACGAAAACGGCAATAAATTGGAATCGGCTATGGTGGGCAGCCTTCTATTCACATATCACAACAATTTAATGGTGATTTAATGTTTGAAAAAATTATTTTATGAGAATTTTTTGAGATTTATTGATTTTCTAATCACTGTCCACAAAAACAATTTAGACTGATATGAAAAATTGAATTTATAATTTTAGACCAGAGACATGTTTTATAGGAATTTGAAAATGTTATAATATTGAGCCAAGGATCACACTAAGCGCTCTCTAAATGTGAAGCAAACGATGAGCCACATAATCGACTCAATAGTCTAATACATTGACTCATTTTCTGTTTTATAAAGCAAAGGAGTACCGTACTGTGATTTAGGAAAAGTAGATAACTTACACACTATGGCTCGTTTACAGAAAAGCATGTTAAATAAAAATGATTAAATGCCACGAGTACCAATCAGAGATGTCTTTTTTTAAAGGTTTCTTTTAAAAACAGGCTTCTGCAATATTGATTCTCGTGGCATTTAATCACGGTTAAAATTCAACATGCTTTTGTGCAACTGAACCTAAGTGCATGTGTGGTTTGCACACTATCAATTTAAACGGATTCTCAGTTGAAACTGGATCAAGTCCATATTATGTCTCGCTTGTTATAACGTGTTCCATTTTCAGATTAAACCACCAACTGATTTAATTCAGTTAAATCTCTCACTGCGCAAGCGGCTCTAAATGTGCAATGTAATAAATTTCTTTACCAGAAGAAAATAAATGTTTATACAGGCCTCAAACATTCTATTGATAATGTTGCCTCAATATTTGGTTCAACTACAAACATTCATTGATGAGGCTAGGATGACCTTGAAATTGGTTTACTCTGAACAGCCTATTCGTTCCTCTCTCGGTTGATCCTGTGGTGATGTGGTGATGAGTTTAGACAGGCGGCAGGGCCCAGAGTGTGGCCGTCCTGTCTGCGCTGGTGCTCAGGAAGGAAAAGTCGACCGGATGCCAGCGGCCCGAGATCACCTTGTCCTGGTGTTGGGCTACCACCACGCTTGGTAGCGGTGTTGTCAGATCTCCTGCAAAATAACAATAAATCTCATAAAATATACATTTAAAAGGGGACAATTTTGGGCGTAAGCCTGTTTTGCCTTTACATAAAAGTATAATCATTTTACATTATTAAATAAATCAATAAATCCACATAATTCAGTTTTACATCTAATAACTGCGAAGAGCCATGTACGTTTTTCATAAAATAAATTGAAATTGCTTGTTCTTCAAATTTCTCTGTTCTATATTTTCTAGTAACGTATTTCTTCAGGGCTTACTTGATTTATTAGTTGAAAAATAATACAATTTTTTTGAACTTTTAATATAAAATACAAAAACAACTAGTTTCGGATGTTCAATCCATTTTTAAGTTTTTAAAAATGAACCACTTTTCTGAACTACTTCTTGGTGTAGATATTACCACAGACACAGACTGTTTGAATAAGGGGAAAGACACAGTGTCTTTTAAGATTTTCTATTTTCTGAAATGTTTGGTTGTAGTTGTGAATGAAGTATTGTAAGTATTTATTTTCATGTAAGTATTGTAATTGATTTAGATGTCTTTTCTGTATAGGGCTTTTCTTGTAATATAAATAGAAAGAAAATTAAAATTAAAAGTTGTGTTAAAATAATACAAAAAGGGTACTGATTTTTATTTTTCTTTCTATTTTATTGAAATGATGAATAAAAACCGAAAATTGAATATATGTATAGGCTATCGATTGAATCAATACAATAGATGGAAAATTCACTAGTACCTAATCTATTTATTTCCAAAATCATTCCTTTCGAACTTGATGATATTATTATGCTTAGTGATCTATTTTATTGAGTTAATATGTTGTGGAGGTTTCATTTTTATGTATATGTATAACAACAGTAGAGTGTCAACAAACTGTTCAAACTCCGCTTTTTGGATTATGTGAAATCTGGCAGCACTGTCACTCCATAATGCTGTAAATTAAGGTTGACCACTAACGGTTGAACATGCATGACGTCATACATAGTTCTATCCTCACAGGCGAAGGCATCGAGCAAAATGTTTATAAAGTTAGGTTTAGCGAAGAAAAAAACAATAAATCGGAAATACAAAAACCTAACCTCAATAAATTTCGCTAGAAGCCTTATCCTGTGATGACATAATAATGTATGACGTCATGAATTTTGATCGTGTATGCTTCACTATTAGTGGCTAGCCTACGGTTTGCACACACTACAGAGATTATGTATTTATAATAGAATTATCAAGTATCCCTGATGTAGAATATATTTGAGTTACCTTGTAGATCAGTGAGCACAAGTCGATTGTCGTAGCCAGCGGTGAGCAGGTAGTATGCGCTGGGTGAGAAGCGGATGGAGCGGACGTCGGCCGTATGCGGCTTGAACGTCTGCAGAGTGCGGCCGCCTCGCACATCGAACAGCACACAGCTGGCGTCCTCGTGGCCTGACACCAGCAGACGGCCGGATGGCTCCACGCACACTGCTGCCACTGGCGAGCCCTGCCATTAATATAACCATAAATACACTGATATTCTTGAAATAATAAGACAGGTTGATGTTGCCAATAATTGACAACTATATTTGTTCAAAATCAATGGAGAAATACCACAGCATCTCCTCACATACAATCAAATCACTCACATTCACTTCACGCTATCAGCATAATTTTATAGTTCATTTATCCAATTTAATTTTTCATGTTTTTTTTATTATTGTAAAGTGTTGGGAACCAATAAAGGCTCTATTATGGTTCACAGTATGGTATTGTGGCATGGGGTGCAGCCTTTCCTACAACTGTTGAATCACTTAATAGGGCGCATAGAATAGTTCTAAGAATACTGTTGAAAAAGGATCCATATTATTCATCAAAGGAACTATTTGTCACAGCAAGGGTTTTTAGCATAAAAAAGCTGTACATCAAGGGGTCGATTCTATTCATGTGTAGAAAGGATAGTTTTACAATGTTGCCTCATGCACATCAAACTAGAAGGATGGTGTCAGCAATGGTAGAGGAGACAAGAAGGGAAACCACTACAGAGCAGCGACATTTCTATTACTTTTTGTGTAGTTGAGAAGTTGATATTGTGGTAATTATTCATATTGAATGAAAAAGACTAAGAAATTGTCAAAAACCACAGATTTATTGATATTTAGAAAGACCGGTTTCGGTTATTACACCATTGTCAATCTCTGATAAACTCATAACATATGTTTAAACTCATAATGGTCAAACTATGATCAGTCATATGGTCAAACTCATAGAGATTGACAATGGTGTAATAACCGAAAACGGTCTTTCTAAGTATCAATAAATCTGAGGTTTTAGACAATTTCTTAGTCTTTTTCATTCAACATTTCTACTATCTGGCCCCAAGATTATTAAATAAATTGCCGCCAGAATTAAGAGAAAAAATCTGGTGTGGTACACTCACACAACTTTCCTTGCTCATATTTGAAACTACGATCAGACTTTTGTATATGTGTATATATAATTGTTTTCAGAGTACTTTTTCCTTTGTGTAAATTATTGTGAAATGATTTTTTTTTAGTCGTCATTTTTTTAAAGTCGTCAAAACAGCTGTTCTACAGATGAAATATCTCGACTATGTGTTCTTTTTATGAACTGCGCTACCTACCTACCTCATACACAAGAAGGAGGTTACTAAGTCCATTTCTCAAGGATGGGGTGGACCCCCATTAGTTTCCCAGTAAGGAGACTCATGCCAGTTGATAGAGCTGATGAATAACTATACAGAGTATGAATTTGAAAAAAAAATCGGTCAAGTCATTTTGAGAAAATCGTGAAAAACATGTTTTTTTAGTAATTATCCGCCATTTTTCTCAATAATATTACGGAGCTCCTGCAATTTTCCCAGGAATGAGACTCATGTCAGTTGATAGGGCTTATAAATAGCTATCCATGGTATGAATTTGAAGAAAATCGTTAGAGCCGTTTTCGAGAAAACCGTGCATAGCATGGTTCTTTAGTCATTATCCGCCATTTTTCACAAGAATATTACGCAGCTCCTGCAATTTTCCCAGAAATGAGACTCATGTCAGTTGATAGGGCTTATAAATAGCTATCCATAGTATAGATTTGAAGAAAATCGTTAGAGCCGTTTTCGAGAAAACCGTGAAAAACATGGTTTTTTAGTAATTATCCGCCATTTTTTCCGCCATTGCGAATTCAATTTTATTGAATTTCTTAAGCCTTGTACACACGTCCGTACAGATTCGCGCGAACAATCGTATGTACATATGCCTCAACATTCACTGTACGTCCTTGTGGACGCGATCCACGTATGCCTCGGCATTCAAAAAGCTATCTGATTTGCAGACGACACGAAGACATGGTAGATGTAGATTTTCCACAACATGACAACAATGGCGTCATTCCATCATTGAAGATAGTTATCACAATTAGGCAATTCATTTGTTGGTTTCCAATATCTATTCTGAATCTCAAAAAATCGGTTGATTAGGAATGGAGTTATCGTGTTCACAGACATACACACACACACACACACACACACACACACACCCAAAAATCATGTTTTTGGACTCAGGGGACCTTGAAACGTATAGAAATCTTGAAATTAGGTTACCTTAATTTTTTTTGGAAATCAATACTTTCCTTACCTATGGTAATAGGGCAAGGAAAGTAAAAATCAATCAGAAATGCTTCTAGTTACAGCTGCAAAGTTCCTTTTCTCTACTGATATTAACTCAGAATTGGCATTGCTTTTGAATGCAGTTTAGTATTGATCCTGATTAAGGATCAATATTATATATGAGTAGATCTTATATTATAATATATAAGTACCATAGAGACATATGTTATGAGAAGTGATTATTATTCTCCTATTCATGTTAATAATTATGTATAGTAGAAATCATTTTGTTTTTAAATGTGTGAGTGCATTGAGTAGGCCTACATCGGTAATGTTTCCAGAACTATGACAAAAAAAGGAAGCAATCAGTTTTTGTTTATTTAATCTATTTCTATTATTATTGGCTAAGAATTTGAGATTATATTCCTTTCAATTGTTTTATGTGTTAGTATTATTGTATGTGAATATGTTTGAATAGCTTATGCTTGTAAACTACAGCAATAGAAAGTCAACTTTTTCTTTCTTGTATTGTACCTATTGTTGTATTGTTGTATTGTTGTATTATTGTACTCCTCCTCTAAGCACAGACTTGCTCCATATTAGAGGGAGTTTCAGGGAATATATTGTAAATGTACTTTCTGGAAATAAAATGAATTTGAATTTGAATATTATAGTTCATTTACATGTTTTTGTTTTACAATTTGTGTTTTTTTATTTCTACCTGTTCTGTATTGTGTTTTTGAACAGTTAGAATGAAAATACTCTATCCTTTCTAACTACTTATTTGTGATTATGATAGTTTTACGAATTGTTTCACATGTTCTGACTTGCATATTCGAGTAAATGGAATGAAAAATATTCAATTAAATAATTGTATGTGATTATTTTACAACAATGGTGGCTGTTTTTCATGATAGATGAATCCTCAACTTGAATTATATTTGCAATTCATGAACCTGAGTAAAATGAGTAAAACAACCTGAAAATGAGTAAGCAACGATCAATGAAGCTCTTTCAAGTCCTATCAATATTGCAACAAATCCAAATTTCAGTATGTGTTTGTGAGTAAACTATAATTTAATTCATGTTTGAATTGACAAATTATTCATATTTCCATCAACAATGAAATATTTCAATTGAACAACGTCAGTTGTTTCAGGAATGTGAGACTGGAGCAGTGAATAGTTTGTAGAATGATGCAGTACATTAAATTAATGTGAATATTAGTGAAATGTGGTGCTGACCCTTGTGGCGGGGGATGTGAGCGGTGTGACGACGTTGATGCAGCCCCTCGCCCGCAGGTCCCAGAAGCGAATCGTCCGATCCTGCGATCCACTCACGAACATGGCGCCTCCCCAGTTATACAGCGTTAATACATGCCCTGCAACGCAACAACCACACACCAATCAATAAAATGCCAATTGGAAAACTGAAAGTTATAGCACAGATCTTACCTAAACAGTCCTAACCACAGACTAAAATGCTTAGTTATTCTATGGTTATAAATTCATTGAAATAGAGAACTAATACAAAATTTCTCAATCAGCAGATACTTGAACATCTTAATAAATTCAATGATAACGTTGAATTATTTAACCTTCTGCAAATAAGAACATGATATAGTGTTTCAAAAAGAATGACCTAATTTTAAACAGTTATATTCATTAAAAAAAATGGTGCTCACAAACCAATTTTACATCAAATTACTCACAGAAGCATCAAGTTTATGATGGTTTATTATAAGTGTTCCATGTGCCCTCCTTCTGAGGCTCGGACGACATCTAGACGGTAGAAACCGTCACTGATTCATTCCAGACTGTTCGCAAGATGTCTTCTCGGACTGTAGCTACTGAATCAGTTACCCTGGTTCTTAGTTCCTAAATATCAAGTGCTAAGGGAGGATCATAAACACGATCCTTAACGTATCCCACAGGAGAAAATCATACGGTGTTATGTCAGGTGACCGTGGAGGCCAGGAATGCATAGCCAAGTCTTGCGGTCCTGTGCGCCGAATCCAACGTTGAGGCAAGTTGGTGTTGAGGAAAGGATGTACATCCTTGTGTCATCCAAAAGGAGGGCACATATAACACTTATAATACATCATCATAAACTTGATACATCTGTGAGTAATTTGATATAAAATTGGTTTGTGAGCACCATTTTTTCAAATAAATATACCTTTTTAAAATTTGGTCATTCTTTTTGAAACACTCTATATATAATGTTCTTATTTGCAGAAGGTTAAATAATTCAACGTCATCATTGAATTTATTAAGATGTTCAAGTAAAACAAGTATCTGCTGATTGAGAAATATAAATGGTTGTGTGCACGATTTTTTAAAATAAATATAACTGTTTGAAATTGGGTTATTCTTTTTGAAACACCCGGTATATGAGAAGAATCTTGAGGATTGGATTCATTCAATTGCCAGTGGATACATAGCAATTGGTTGAACAAAAATAGTCTAAAGAACTATACAACTACGAATCTTGAGCAAATATTAATATCAATCACTGAGGGTTTGATTCAAACAATAATTATGAATCAAATCATGTGCCAACCTAGATCAATATGAATCAACTTCAGTGTCATGATTCAATAATTTACTCGAGACGATTTTGAGAAAATTAGTCAAGACTAAGCACATTATCATCACCAGGCAATATTTTAGTCTGGACTCCGCATAACGTATCATACAAGTGAGAGTGAGGTTTACAACGTGAATGCTTAGAGAAAAGATAGCATAAGAAGATATCCCATGGTCGTCCATGTTCCAAATTCCAACCCAATTTTTTGTTAACTCAAGCCGATTACTGTTGAATACTGTCTATTATTACTGTTTTGGACGGGTGAGAGTGGATACCATAAGATATCTTCTTATGCTATCTTTTCTCTATAGAAAATAATACGATAAGTTGGGTACGCGACTAGGTGCCACCCCGACTACTTGACACCCCTTTTAAAACCGGTTTTTAGGGGACAAGTTGACGTGAGCCATACCCGTCTAGTTGTCTCCTTTCTGATGAGGTGACAACTAGTCGGGGGGACACCCTGTCGTAAGGGTGCGAGGTGTCAAGTTGTCGTTTACGGTCGGGACTAGTTGACACCTCCGGTCCAGTAGGTGTCAAGTAGTCGGGGGGACAACTTGACGGCAGTGGCATATTTTTACGAGGGTACAAGTAGTCGCCTACGGTCACGACAACCTATCCCCTCGACTCCACTCCACAAGAAATCACCATTCCGGCTGGCTCTTTATGGTTATGCAACCATGGTGCAATCAAGAATAAGTATAGAAACAGACTGGATGTTGAAAGAGCCTCAAAATATTTGTCTAGCATTAGTGACAAGTTATTTGTAATCTTGAGTAATCAATAAACTTTAAAACGGTTTCATTTTTATATGAAAAATCTTTAAACGCTACTCTTCTTAATAATCATACTCATAAAATTTGTTTGAACAGTGTCTGTGAGTGTAGAAGACACAGACACAACTTGAAGATTCTAATTGGCCTTCTTATGGTCTGATTGCAATCTGAGCGCAAGTGTGTATAAATAATTATTTATCCTCATATTAATTACCAGACTCCATGTAATACCTCAGTTGATAACCAGACTGATAGCTTCATCTGCCATATCATTTGCCATCTCTGCCATATGTGGCCATCTTCATATGCCATCACTGATGAATGAAACTTTGACTGTCCCTGCATTAGGCTCAATTTACTCGTAAACGGTGCGTCTGACGGGAAAATATATCTTCTTATGCTATCTTTCGTCTACAGACAATATGATAAGTTGCACCTCTATACCACGGGATATCTTCTTATGGATTCTCTATTGAAAATATAATAAGTTGCGCCACTATATCATGGGATATCTTCTTATTCTCTTTTTTCTCTATAAACAATATGATGTAAGTAGAGTGACTAACCGGAATGTCCAGAGAGGGCCTGGTAGGGTTGGCCGGTGGCACAGTCGGTAACATAGATCTTGCAGTCGCCAGCGCCGCCACTGATGAGCAGACTCGACTTGTTGGAGGTGTCCTCGAGGAAGCAGACGTCGCGCACTGTGCCGTCGTGCATGGTGAGCTCCGTCTCAGCGCCCTCCAGCGTCGCCGTCTCCGCGTTGAACCGCATCAGCTTGACTGTCTTGTCGTTGCTGCCAGTCGCCATCAGGTCGCCGACCGGCGTCCATGCCATGCAATAGATCGAGCCCTTGTGGTGTCGCGTGCGCTTCGACAGCACCGTCGGCTGCACTGTTGTGTGCTCCTCTCTGCACAAAACACATACAGACAAACTAGACAATCGCAATAACAATTTCACAATTGAAAAGAACTGATTTGTGCTCCTCAAAGTCAAAAGTCCAAAATCGAGTATGGAATGAACAGATAGTGCACGTGCTATTTACGGGCTCGAAATTTGTATTTGAATTCTATATTCTGTGAATTACTATAATTGTGATTGCAGCGTTTGCTATCAAAGAGTCCTCTCTGAAAAACCGAACGAATAAGAGGATATTGTTTTGTCTTTTTGTGTAGTTGAGAAGTTGATATTGTGGTAATTATTCATATTAAATGAGAAAGACTGAGAAATTGTCAAAAAAAACACAGATTTATTGATACTTAGAAACAAGTGTATCTTGTTTCAAGTGATACTTTGAAACAAGTGATACTTTCCAAGTATCAATAGATCTGTGGTTTTTTGACAATTTCTTAGTCTTTTTCATTTAATATTGTTTTGTGTTTTGGATTCATAGTTCACTTAACAGAAATAAAATGGTTCAAATGACTTCTCTTTTAGACGAGATTCTTCAGGAATTGATTTCATTTCATTCAGAGAAATTGGTGTTAGACAGCACCTTTGGTTGCTCAGTGGGATGAACTCAGAGGAAAAATTGACAATAGGACGTAGTTTTGCGTTTTGGATTGATGCATCACACTTCAGAAGTAAGTTGTTTGAACCACTTGCATTGAATGTTCAAGATATTAGAATTCAATTGGATTAGTATTCAACAGCATTAAATATTGTTATAATGAATAGAGCAGCGATCATTAATAGTTCTTTTTAGTTGTATATTAATCAAATCATACCAATTAAAAAATGTAAAGCATGAATTATTTTTTTCATGAACTCATTAGTGGAGTAACAGTATATTCCAAATCAAAAACGGAAATGTCATGATATGAGTATGATTGCAGAAATGAATGTAAGAGTTGATTTATTCTATTATTATTGAAATAGTTAGAGTTAGAATAGTTATTACATTTTAAAGATTCAGCTCGACTGTAGACTTTCAAGTGATTCAGTTTCATTGAATAACATTTGCTACATATTCAAATAGCAATTGGAAAGAGAATTCTGCCAGTGAAAGCGATTTTGTTGAATATTAGCTATTTCAATATTCTAATCAACTGTCACTTATGAAAGTCAGTGAACACACTCTACTTTCGAATGTTCAATGTGATTAAGACTTCACTGATTTCTACTCTACAACAAAGATGATAAATGTATTCAAAAGCCCTATTTTGAAGCACAACTATTTTTTGTGCTTTACAAATAGAAGTCCTAGATTAATTAGTTGATTTTGGCAGGAGAATGTAAGAGAAATAAGAAGCATGAATTAATGAATGCTCTCTTCAATTTCATCTGCGTTATTCATCTATAGCAATAGCTCAACTGAACATGTTTCCCTCTAAACCGTTTTGTAATGAATGCAATAAAAGTAATAAAATGGAGCTATCCGCTTTGAGAAGGCTGGTGGGAATGTAAATTATGTTCAAACAATTCTATAGTGAGAGTTACTGTTATTAAGAAGCTATAGCATTAGAAGAAGTTACTAGGAAGTTGAGCTATCAAGAAGTTATACTATTATAGTATCTGCGTTATTCAACTTTGGCGATTGCTTAACTCTATACTGTATATGCTTCCCCCTACTCTATTTTCTAATGAATGTAACAAAATAAAGCTACCGTATCCAGGATTCTTCTTTGAGAATACTGGTGGGAATGTAAATAATTTTCAAACGAATCTATAGTGAGAGAGAATGAGAAGCATTGAAGATTGAAGTTATTTATAGGCTCACAGTTTGAAGTATATCACACTATTATATTTTATTTTATATTAAGCCATTATATTTTATTTTAGGAGATAGAAGTATATCACTTGGCCTGCAGAAACCTGAGGTGAAAATTCAAATTATTTTAAAAGAAAAGTAGGCTATAGTGAAATTCACTCCAAACTGGCATCATTGATTAAATGGGAAGCAATGATGTTATTTATAGGCAATGCTAAAAGCTTGAAATGAATCACAGCCAAAATAATTTAGTAGGTTGATCTGAATAAGCTTGCACTTGCACTTGCACATGCACTTGCACTTGCACATGCACTTGCACTTGCACTTGCACTTGCACTTGCACTTACCTGAGGTCGGTAAGTTTAGGGTAAGCGCAAATGCGCAGTGTTTTTGAGTTGGATCCAACTGCATAGTAGGGTCCAGTCGGGTGGAACTCGGCGCAACGCACCGCCTGTACATCCTCCAGACTGGTGACCGCCAGGAACCTGGGTCGACCGGCTCCACCCCCCACGCTCCCATTCAGCCCCCCTCCCACTGGACCCCCGCCGCCAACCTAAAAGTAACACACAAAATATTGCATTTCAGTTGACAATCATTATAAATAAGGGGAATTGATTGAGAAAATTCGCAATAAGTTAGTAGCACAAAAGTTGAATAGAGCTCAAATTCAGTTGAGAAACAATACTGGTAAATTGAATTGATTGACTTAATTTGCAATAAGTAAGTAGCACAAAAATTTAATGAAGCTAAAATATTACACTGCAATCATGAAATACAATCAATATAATTTCGATTAAAAAAATAAAATTCAGTACATAACGCATGAATTAAATTCAAGTAATGAATGAGGCTCCTCGCCAAATAAAGAAAGAAATAATACCATACTTGGATTACTAAGCTACAAATAAAAGTAAAACAAATTAATTTGAGACGTCTTCATACAGAATTTTTCTTTCCCTCAAAATTTAGTTCAAAAGATAAACACTTAATATAGAAGGATAATCATTGTCAAAATCATAATTTTTTTGCCATGAAACAAAAACACAATATGAAAATGAACAATGTGAAACATCCTACTCCTAATGTTCTAAAATGTTCAAGTAACCAAACTACAATGTTTTCATTGGACAGTGAGTGTATTCTATGTTTTGAAAACTGTGTGTAAATAAATTCCGTGGAAATTCTTATACGTGCACCAACATTATTCCTTAAGAACTAGTATTGTGGACACAATTAATCACAGTGGAAACATGAAAACGTGTAAATATGTGGGAGGAAGCAGAAATAAATGAATGCTTCCTGTTTAATGGTGGGGGTGGGGGAGTTCATTGTAGTACGATGAGTAGAATCAACAGGTGACTAACTAGTTACTAGACCAAGGTCGCCCTAGCGGATCCCGTGACCTTGCCATCGACCAACGGTACCATTTGTACGTACTGTCAAAATTCTTTCCATAAATCAAAGATCTTGATCAATCTGAGATCTAAATAAACAGTGAACCTCTATGTGTTTCATGCGAGAAAATCTTTGGGAAAATTAATTTATTATAAAAGGAATTATTTTAAAATAAAAATATTTCAAAGGATTGAAAGATTTATTGATCAATTATTGGAAATCTCAGGAAACCAGTAAACCTCAGATATCTAACACTTCAAAATTATTTGAGTACAGTCTAATATTATTAGCAATGATTCATACACTTTTCAAGCTTCAGCTCTATCATCAGACTCTTTGTCTCTATATTCATCGCTTTCAAATAATTGTTCATTTATTAATCAATGGACTGCTAAATACTATATGGAACAAAATCACAACTGGATGTCTATCAAATTCAAACTTACTGATTGAACCATAGGGGAATGAGGGAGTAGGAGGAGTAGAATGGGAACAAGTGACATTTGATGAACATAATTTATTATACTGATCAAGTACTATTCAACAATTTTCACTCCAGATTTACAATCCTCCCAATCCTGCCACCACTGCATATAATCCTCAAATATCATACATCTAAATTGATCATGACCAGCATCTTCTATAAAACTCTATGATTTCATAACCACATTTTCAGTACTATGGAAGCCAAAAGTTGGTTACTATGGTTGCTTCACTGATAAGATTGATGTTTCTGCTCTGAAGAGTGGCAAGAGTAGGTACTAACAAAGCTTGGTAGATGTACTAACAAAGTGTTGTACAAATCTTTCCATGTATTTGTTGTACAGTGTATCTAATAATATTATGGTACAACTAGTGTTCGAAACAAACGCGTATCTCAAGCTCAATAATCTCAACTGAAGTAATCCGATCCAGAATTAAAAAATACGGGTACGTTATAAAAATTGTACAGTGTCTACGAAGAAACCAATACACACACAGAATGCTGAGATTCAACTGATGTCATTCAAGATGTGGGCGCAACACATCAAGGAAGACAACAAACTGCCACAACTAATGCAACAGAAGGATGTTTCGCAGAAGTAACGTAACCGATCGTAATTCACCAGTTACGCTAGATCTGCAATCACCCAGTCTCTGGATCTCCTGTTTACGTTCAGTTTTTTCGACAACTGGTGTACATCCATCCACTTTCTTTCTGGATCCATCAATTCCCTCCCTGCCTCTACTTGTAATGGCTCCTGTCTGATATTTACTGCAATTCTTACGAAACTGAAAGAGTTTACGCAACTAATCTTTCTCTAGGAGCAAACAGTCAGGTAAAAATAAGTGAAGCAACTGTCCAATTATTATAGTTCATCGCCATTAATCCTGTAAATAATCTAGAAGGGAATATGGACTAGATGAGAAATTGGATAGTTCAAATCAATCTTGTGAGTGGCACAGAATCAAGAAGTGATAAAGTGCTGTACGTTCTACAACATTTCTTCACAGAAAGATTATTTTTTATTGAATTTTACTTTTCAATTGTAGGGTTTTTAAAAGTTACTATACAAAACTAGAATGAATTGAAATTATATTTTATAAGAAATATTTATGTTTATGATTGCTAAAATTCATCTTTTCTTTGCGGAAACATAACAGAGTTCTTACATAAGATCATCCTTCAATTTTGGTAGTTACATATTTCCTCCACAGCATTCAGTCTTCTTAGCTTCATAAATTTAAACAATTCTACTTTTATAACAAGTGGTACAGTGACCGGAGACAGCGGTGGAAAATGAATTTTCACAGAACAGTGGAAAGCGGAAAATCCCCATGGCGAGATGTCCGGGTGCCCCTTGGCTCTACAACGCCGTAGCAACCAGGTTATAAACGAAGGAAGTTACACACTGATATTATGTTCACCTACTTTCTGTTGTCCACTGTACGTAACAGGATTCCATACATCGTTCTTCCCGAGTACTCTACACCAAACAATAGTATCACACTTTCAAAATGTCATAACGTACCAATCTACAATTGAAACACATTCTAATGATATTTTATTCTCATTCTACATCATCAGATTTCGACCGCATTCACTTTTCAGTAATATAATGAGTAGCTTATTAATCAACTTATTGAATCCATACTCAAATCAGAAATACTCTAACTAGATCTTGTCGTTATCAGAACATGGTAACATCCATGATGTTAGTAGTATGTCATCAACTATGTCAATATTACATCAATTGTAACAATGGTACGTTAATGATTCGGTAATGCAAGTACACTTTCTCACAATTTTTATTAAGAATGATTTATTATATTTCTGTCATTTATAGTTGTGTTCCACTTCGTAAGTCATTTTACCTCAACACAACACCAAAATCGTCAACCCGTCACTCGGAAGATTACCATTACTCGCATTAAGTTTACATTCAATCCTGAAACCAATGCAAGCCAATGACCTCATTTCCCAACATGTGGCCAGTAAAACTGAGCAATTACGCTTCCCTACTCATCAGGTACGAGCCTAATAAAATATGGCGCAATTTGGAGAATGTATCATGCTTCATGCAGGTTCAGAATGTGACTCTAGCAGCCAATAGCTGGGACATATATTATCGACATGTATTTCTCATTATTTTATGAGCAGCTTCTGTTGCAACATGTAACATTGCTCTTCATTTCTAACATACAACCTAAAATATTCATATTCCTCTTTTTCATCTTCTATTTTAGTTAAACAAATATTGTAGTTTCTATCTCTCTTTAATTTAGTGAATTTTCTATATTAGATTAGACTTATACTATATTATATTATACTATTAATATATTAGAATTGTAATTTCTTTAGTGTCAAGAGGGCTATTATGGGAAGTATTTCTTCCTGGTGCCCTCATATTGTAATGTAAATAAATAAATAAATAAAAGCTTGAAGCCTAATATACGATGACTAGATTATAATTGCAACGTTTCATCTTTTTAATGGAGCTTGTAACCAGAAAGTATGGGATATGATTCTATACTCTTATTCTCTATACTTTCTCTAAGAGCACTTATACTCTATTTGCAAAATTTGCCATTTATTGTGCAACTTCCCTTGAACTATCAATGTTGTCTTCTTGCTCATATCCAAGATGGGAAAACGTTTGGATGTATGGCATGCCTCTAGTGTGGCAAGTAACACCTTGATTTATATGCGACATCTTGGGCCTATTTCACAAAGGTACAAGTATTGTTCCCAACCATGGTTACGAACAAGTACTTGTTTACAAGTTACAAGTTTACAAGTACTCACGTTTCACAAAAAATTATGATCTACAAGTTTACAATTTTACAAGTCTACAAGTACTACAATAATAGTAAACAACCTATTTTCTTGATAATTTACTTTTCTCATCCTTTATAAAGGTTACTTGTACTTTTCAATAATTACTTTGAAAATATTTAAAAGCAATACAATGTTTTTTGTACAGTCTACTTCATTTATTGCTGAATTTGAAACCTGAAAAGTATATGTTAGGAAATTAATTTAATATAAATTAAATTCGATATATTAATTTCGATATATAATGTATACTGCTGTATTATATACTGTGTATATATACTTTAGTACACATAACCTATGAGGTAACACATTAATAACCATTTTGGAAATTTATTAAATTCAATTTCCTGATGCATATATTTCCAAAATAATGAATTATAAAGGAATATAGAGCATTTTTAATTATTAGAAATATTTATTGAATATTTAAAATCATTTTAATGATCACTTGTAAATCCTTCACATAGCTTTCCACTTCGGTAGAAATTTCGTAGTTACGAACAAGTAATTTCGACAAAAATTGTTGGCTACAATGATAATCTTTGTGAAACACTTGTTCGTAACAAGCAAATCACTTCTATAAATTCATTGTAACTACAAGTTTACAACACTGCTTTTGTGAAACGCTTGTAATCAGCTGTTCTCCAAAACCATGGTTGGCAACAAGACTTGTAACCTACTTGTACCTTTGTGAAACAGGCCCCTTGTTGTGCAGTGCAGTGCAGGGCAGTGCACATCCCATGAGTGCTAAACGTCTCATACTTGGCCAAGCATGTCCATAACTACAAATTTTCTCGTTCCAGATTGTTTTTTTCTTGTCAAAGTTCCTCTTCTCTTCATTTCCCTTTTTCTCCTCTCTCCTTCTTCTACTCCCTTATCCTCTTATCAATTTCATTCTATTATTCTGGTCTTCTTCCTATTTTTTCTTATTTTCCTTTAGCTCACCTCCGTTCAGACTCTCCCTTCTCCAGTCTCCTTACTCATTGCTCTTCTCTTTTCCACTCCATCTTATTTTGTACTTTTTTATTCTCTGTGTTTTGCTCCTCCTAATCCATTCATTATCATTGTAATAAGCTTCCACTTTTTCTCCAGCATCTTTAATTTCAAACTTCGTACTGGGTCTGCAAATCATTATTGCCATGCCTCTTTCTTCTTATCCTTATTTTCCTTCTTTCATTTCGTCTTTTACTCCACCACTTTTTCATATCACTCTCCTTCTCATCATTTGAGATAATGTATTAACTTATGTAAATATGAAACTTAGCGTTGTATTGGAGGGTTAAGTGTAAGAGAGTGCTGGCTGCGCCCTAACTCCGCCCTCCTAGGTAAAACATGAAGGCAGCGATTCTATTCTATTCTTCTCCCTCTATTACTACTTATTTTTCTCCCGCAAAAGTCCGTCCATCCTCATCCTCATATATAAAGTTTTTTGGCGATCTGTGTTCTTCTTTGATTTTCCTCCTTCCTCCCGTCATGTTTTCTTTCTCCCCCATCATCATCATCATCATCTTCATCTTCATCTTCATCTTATTCTTCTTCTTCTTCTTCTTCTTCTTCTTCTTCTTCTTCTTCTTTTTCTTCTTTTTCTTCTTCCTCTTCTCAGTCTTCAATGTTTTCTACCTATCCTCTACCTTTCCTGCTTCTTCGCCCTATTCTCCATCTCCTTCTACGTCTCCATCGTTTGTCACTGATTTATTCATGTCTGCTCCACCAAGACACGTCATGTCCTACTGATTCATATCTGCGACCACCGCAATAAATAAACACATCGATAACCACTTAGCACAGGATTGCAGGATGCCAGGATGCAGCGATTCTTTGATTTATAATGCCGTTGACTCGTTCGGCTCAGTGCACTCCATAAATCTTATTCTATTATTATCTACGATGTACACTATATAAATAATTATATACTATATATCAAGTACCGTATGTACTATAATATTACTTTGTGTTCAGTATCATGGTTGATGCGGAGAAATTGTTGGCACTGCAGAGCAATCACTCTTTCATTAGAAAAATATCATAATATTATGTTATACTAAAATTAGATTTCATACACCTCATTAAGTGATAACGGTAACGACAGGTTATCCTGGGATGAAGGAATGCAACCAGACAAATAATATTCTCACAGCAGGAATTACATCGTTTATCACTTGAGGCAGATCGCAATCATCAGTTCTGCTGCTTATTCTGCTCCATCTACCGGTACCATCTACATTGAAATTCAATGCTCAATTCAAATTGCACATATGATAACAAGGTAATACGAGTCATACGCTATGGATCATAGTTCGATGATAACTTAGAATCGATGATAATTTATAATTTCTATGATAATTTATAATAATATAGAATGCAGTTCTAGTTCACTATGGCCCGGTCCCCCGGTCGCATAAAACTCTGTTAAATAGTCGGTTCGACCAGAATGGAACGTAAATACTGGTTCTTAAGATTTAAATAGCTCGAAATACAAGCTTCAAATGCTCTGATGTGGACTCTATAAAACGAGTCAAATCTTTGAGTTGAATAATATATCCATTCAGAAAAACTACATACATAGAACATAGAAAATCAGAAATGGTACTCACCAAATCCTAAATCCAATATGTCATGAATCGATTTGTTTGCCTACTTATTTGAGGTGAAAGGTGAACAGTTGGATAGGATAGATGAGATGAAGAGATAGGTAAAATTATGCAAACAGATTTATCCTAAATGTTGTTGTTAAAGTTGGTTCCTTGCTGTTTCCCGGTTCCAAGTTGGAGTTTGCTGTCTGGATATTTAACACTATATAGGATTTGAATATTGATAGAAACAAAACTAAACTAGCGTTCTGGCATTCACATTCAATAACTATTACAAAACGTGAGTAGCTTTTCACGTATAACGAAATAATACAACTTATTTACAAGAATATAAATATATAGGCCGAATTTACTATAATATTAAACGACACGGATAGGAGTTATCAAATTGAGCCGAAATACTCAATTATACAAAGCTAGCCAGTTATCTGAGAATTATTAGACTTGTAAGATGTTGAGCAGTGCTTGCAGTCAGAACCATCTCAGAACCATCTCATCTCAGTCAGAACCAACGGATTAGACAAGCGCCTCGTTTTCAGTTTTCAAGTTGGAAGGATTGGACCCAGCTGGTTGAGGCTGGTTTCATTCACACTTAATAATCCTTCTCCTTGGTTAAGCAAAAAATCTTTTGACAGAAAAAAATTAATATTTTCTATCCTCAAATACTATTAATACTAGCCTACTGATTATACTACAATCTAGATTTTAGACTACTACCACAGATTCAAGCCTTGTTGCCTAGAAATCATGAGAAATATCTCATGTCATTGAGCGGTTAGCTTCAAAAAAGACTAATATAAGGCAAAGTAGATCTAGAAAATAATCAACACACTATAATAAGACTTCTCAAACTACATTCACTAGCCCAACTCGATTCTTCCCTACTTTCCCATACAAATTCTATTACATACGAATCAATTCCAAATTGAATAGAAGGTTAAAAGCAAGTGCAAAACAATGTTGCAAACGTGTTGCACTTTTAATCTCACAATCACTATCCACTATCAATTGAAAGTGAATTTTCACCTGCAATTAATTAGACATCGCATTCAAGTCACGCCGAGTTTAGTAAGAGTATGAAGCTGGAGGGTAGGCGTGGTCATCTTTACCATTATCGGACGGCATTGTGTACCACTTTTCGATCGGCGCATGCGTACAAAACAATGGAAACTGGCTCACAACTTGCATTTTACATTTTTTTAATAGGATTGCTAAGGACTGGATTAACTGCTAGTGCTAGTTGCTTGAAGCTAAATTCACGGCTCACAACGTGGATTTGACCATTTTCAATGGGATTGCTAAATTCATGATCTATTGCTACTTGCTTGAAACGGAATTCACATCACATTAACTTTTCATTTTTTAAAACTGAAATATTATTGATTATTGTTATTATCAATGAATATCAACTGCAAACCAAGCTGACGATGATATTCGAGTCTGGTTTACATGAATGTTACATGAATGCTAGGCTAGTAGCTGGTGCAATGTCTTTGAATTTACTAAACATTAACTGACTCACTTTTACAATAGTATAGTAGAGTAGAGACTTAACAAATTTAAACTCCATATTACGGTAAAGACATGGAATAAAAAGCTAGAAGTTGCATTTCACTAAAAATATGTCAGAGTCAGTATCAATATGAAATTTTTCTACATATCTCAATATGGTGAAAGTTCATGTAATTTTGTTGAATGTATTGATTATTTATTTGTGATCTAGTCACTATGATTTCAAATTTTTTAAAAACATTTTAGGAATCTTATAGTGATATAATATAACCTTCTTTTGGACATTCTAATCTTATCGGAGCTCGGAAAAGAAACAGTACTAGCCTAGGCTTTATATCAATAAATAATTCTCACGCAATCATGAACTTTCTTGGAGTACTGTAATACTTCGGGAATTAAATACTATTCAACAAAACTTACAAGTCAATAACATTGAGAATCTTTGGGAAAATACAAAGATTTGCAGGCGAGATTTAATTTGAGTAGAACAAATTCAAACAAATAGACTACAGGCTCAAATCCCACAAAAATGTGATGCTGATGATAATAATTGAATAAGGTTCAAGACACTAAAAACACCAGCTCAATTCTCACAAATATCATGAGATTGCTTTTCATACGTCTCAAGCATTCATTGTTGGTTTATGTTTTACATAATGGTATAAAATCTCTATGTGAATCAAGAATGAAAGGAATGATTTAAAAATAGCATAATCGGATGATGTAGATAAGATGGCATATCATATTTATGATAATTATGCAGAAGCACTATGCAGTTATGCAGAATAATCACCGAGGATGTATGGGAATCAATGCTGATGTAAGAGTGTGTGTAACTGTTACATTTTCGACAGATTGTTGAGTGTGTGCCCGACTTTAATGATGAGTACCCACCTATGATGCCGATAGGAAATTATCGCCGGCTAATTAAGTCCAATAGTCCCGCATGAGAAGACTTGGCCGAATCCAACGCAATAACAAATAAATTGGAGCACTTCAAAGGAAGCTCAACTCACACGTAACTTCTTAAAAGAACATTAATTACGTTAATTATTGTGCATTGAAAATAGGAAATTGCGTAACTCGAGAGTCGAAAAGATAATAATTGTTGTCTGTAGCTTGATGGGCATCCTTTTCGACAGGATTGTGAAAATCTGATAGCAGGCGTATTTGTTTTGCAAAGGAATAGGATAAGCGAAAAGTGGCCCACACTTCTAAAACCGAATTTCTTTATGAAGGGTGACAGTAATAAGAAATAGATTTCTAGTTATCAGTTATACAAATATGAATATATGACTTTTATACAAATGTATGAAAATCATCAATAATAAATGCAGCTAATATCTCAGAATATTCAAGAAACAAATTATTACCTGCATGCTGATTCGAGTAGCTATTTAAAACTTCATTGCACAAAATGTTCTACTTACAAATAATATAGAATCCTAAAACTGGGCTTCTCTTGATGATTTTGGATTTGTTTTATTTGTGCTAATACTGATCAAATGCAGAATTTAATTTACAAAATTGTTGAGTTTTGAAAAATTTAATTCAATTTAAAGATTATTATTTGTTTGATCATTTAAGAAACTTAGTTGCAAGGAATATATTAATATAACAAGTATTGTTATTATTAATATAACAAGTATTAATATAAAAACTGATTTAATAAGTTTCAAGAGAACAATACAATTTAGTTATAGCGGACCAAGTTTTTTGAAAGCCGATTTGTGGAACCAGTCATTTTATTTTTCTAGATCGTTTCTATTAACTTTTTTAACGATTAATTCTATTAACTTCTCGAAGGATTTGGAAAGAAAAATTACATTAAATCAATGTAAAACATCTCTTTGCCACTTGTAAATATTGTTTCTTCATATACTGTGAAAATCACAAGTAGCTCTATTCTTATTACGGATGAGTATAGTATGATAACCAACCGTCCACAAACCTTTACCTTTGTCTACCTGAACATCAATCTAGTACCGAACTAGAAATGAAAATCAGCTCTACTAAACAAGGAACTGCGATCAATCGAGCGATTATTATCGCAAGATATAATCAAATTGAAAACATGGCTAATTCGGCGCGATTAAAATGCAGAAATTTCTATTAGAAAAGCGGAATGATCGTCGAAAAGTGGGCTCCGAAATCGATTGAGTGAGGTCTCTCAAAATGAGGAAAAGTCACACAAAATACTGCTGCTGAGGAGTAAAAAGCAACAAGATAATCGACAAAAACGCAATCTGGTTTAGCTGGTAGCAACCGACCCCCATCTACTCTTCCAATATCGCCAGAATAACATGTTTTCTGGTCCAGTTACGTTATCCGCAACACTATCGATACCAATGCAAGTAAACACTTTTTTACTAGAAATACGTTTTTCATTCTGAAAAGAATGTGACAGTAGGCTGAGAATACTTCCTGTAAATAATTAGATAAATGCTCAAGGTTATTTTCAAACGGCTAGCTTCCTCCAACTAGTACTACTCTACGGCTCACTTTCACAATATCGGTTACATAAATTCATGATCAAATTATCTCTCAATGGTCTTGCAATAATTGCTGCCGCATTGCAACTTGCAAGTAAAGCTGAAAATAGCTCGTAAGTAATTACTGAGCTTTTTACAACGATCAACTCGTAATTCATTGATGGCTGAATACTGATTCTTCCAAAAATTTCTAAGTAAAGAAATTGTTAATACTGTAGTTAACAGTACATACATCCAATCCATTATTATTCCATAGCTCAAACGTGATAATTCAAATTTAAAATGGTCCATCCAGGCCAGGTGGTGATCCAGAAGAAGAAATAATTGAGTAGTTATAATGATGTTCTATACTAGTGTAATTAGTGCAAAGGGCGATTGGATGAGTATTGCAGAGAGATTTGAACTGCAAAGTACAGATATAACAGTCAAAATTGGTGAATTACAAGATTTTTCAAGAATGATATTTCATATTATATATTATAATATAAATATTATATTAATCAGATGAAGCTAAAATGATCAAGAAAAATTATTCTTAGCAGTCAAAGTAAATAGAAAACAAAAACTATATAATACAGGTAATTACTGCTTATAAAGGTGAATAGATTATATTTTATGGTGATAATTATAAATGGTTCAGTAAATTGATGTGGTCTTTGGTGAGCAAATTCAGAAGAAAACTACGTATCGGGATAACGGTATGTGTTCACAAAAACTAAGTTATCTTTTAAACTGAAATAGTGAGTGCTAATCTAGAGGACTCTATTTCACAGACTACCAACTCTGTAATGTGTAGCTAATCTGTTGCTTTTATCACAACCTATGTATGGTCACAGAGGAGAAAATAATGTGTAAGACCAGAATTGATTCAAAACGGAGAACTGAGTTACAACTACAAAGAAACGCGGAGAAAGTGGAGGAAATCAAGGTGAAAATGAATAGAGAAGTAAATACTTGCACAGGAAGAACACACTGCAAACTATAACAGATGACCGATTATAAGCCCCGAGCTAAAAAATACACGTGTGACTATCGCACTACAGGGACTGACTTCGGGTCGACGTTAAAAGTATATAATTAAACGCGCGCAAATGATGGATGCGCGCCTAAGAGACAAGGATGGAAAAAATAATAGAAGAGCACAGAAGAAGCAGACGAGTAGGAAAAATAGAGAACGAGGATGAGGAGAAGAAAGCGAAATTGTTCAGGTGCGAACCGGAGTAACAGATCCGGCGATCAATGAAGTCACAAGAGTCATTACCAATGAATGGTTGATGTTTTTCTCTGGACTCTAGACTAGTTGGTTTCTTCTCAAGTCTATTTATTGCAGTATTATTATAATTTTAAATCTCAAAATTATAATTATATGAATAAAAAATATATTCAGTTTATTAGTCTCTAAGAAATGTCTTCTAAATAGGTACTCAACTCTCTGAGAATGATGAATAAAATTTGTTCTAAGAATTCTAGAAAAAGTATTCTCACTGAGAGGGGAAAGATGATAAGGATCTAATTCATATTGCATTTTTTGCAGGATTTTATGAGATGATTAGGATTTCCTTGACTAAAGATAGAAGAATACATAGCTCCTCATGTATTAGTTCCTGGAACAAGAATCTGGAAACACTTTTCACTGAGATAAAGAATATAGTACGTATAAGTAGGCCTATACAGAGTATTTATAGTACTTATAGTAGTATATAGTATTTATAGTACGTATAAGCATACACGGGAAAAGGTATACTTTCTCTATTTGTCTAAAAGTGTAGAATCAATTTTTAGAGAATCAATTTGAGGATGTATTTAACAAATCAGGATTGATATGGTGAACCAGTAAATTTTTATTAATAAAAACTAAGTGCCTGAGGTACCAAATAAAGCAACCAAATAATCTCGAGTGTTATAAAGTTTTTAATTTATCGACAACTGTATATACAAGTGTACGATTTGGAATTGATAATGAAATTCTCATATTAGTTTTTTTCCAATTGAAAGTACCCGAATTGTAAGTTAAAAATCAATTTAAAACTTGAAAAAAATCGTCCAACTGGAGAAAGAAGATCATGCTTCTAGATATTATTATCAAACCAAATAAAAAAAATTAATATACATTACAACAATGAATTTCAATGGAGGAAAATATACAATAAAGATATTCGAGCAAAAACGAAAAAGATACAAGTTATAAGCTGATAACAACATTCACCTACTAGAAAGGGTAAATTATCTACGTTCATTAAATTCAGTATCACTATTTTTTTACGAATCTCATATACTGTCTCACATTGGAAATTCCAAACAATCATAAATCAGGAAAGGACACAACTGCTAAAGCTCATAATAGAAAGCACCGTATTTGAAAGTGGTATGATAAATTTTGCGGTAGTAAGTTAATTGTACATGAATATATCAATTAAGCATATTTACAGTAAAAGTCTGATCCAATGCGAACCAAGACACAATACCTGGAAGCGTGAAAGAGGTAACAAACAATATAATCAACCACAAAATGCTTCCAAGTATAATAAATATTCAGCAAGCATGATTGAGTTGTTCAAAATGACTTTATGGCGTCTAAAGTGTCAGCTAATTGCTTAGGAGAGAGACTTAATGAACTATGAACAGCTTTCACTATCATCCGAAGCAGGCCTAATAGAATCTTCCGCAGCTGGACCACAACCCAACTGTCAACATAACTCATTTTCGGCCGCCAGTTTAAAAATTACACATTCAAATCGATAAGAAAATTATAGTTGACGGGTGCGAAGGAATTTGATTTGTGATGAAGTTAAGAAGCTGGCAAGATGCAAGCTCTTTTTGATGGATATAATCAGTATTGGGCTTTCGAGACTGGGTTCAAGGTATCATGGAAGCTGATTACCAAACTCCAAGATAATCAAGATGTTATGGAATTTCATTCATATTCCTGGATTATTAGTATCATTTATCTAAATGATCTTCTGAATTCCCAATACTACTTTTTGGATGTATCAGCTATCTTCATCAACAATAAAAACAAGTTGAAAATTTCACTTGATGTCAGTCATAGCGATTTTCAATAAATTATCATCAAAAAAATTGAATCAAATAAGATCTCTTATCAATTACTAAATCAATTAAAACCAGTGTAATTTGAATTGAATAATTTCGAAATTAAAATAGAAAAGAAGAGAGATGAGTGTAAAAATTTAAAATGGATTAAGGGAGAAGGAAGAATATTCAAGTAAAGAAAGAAGCAAATAATATAAAATTATCATCTGGTGGTGAAGATAAGTGAGAAATAAGATTGACAAAAAGAGATAATCTGCCACCTACTGCATGATACAGTATGACAATTTTATTTCTTGAAAGAATATTTTCTTTATTTCTTCTAGAATAATAAAACTATACTATTTTCAATGAATTCTTTGTACTAGGAGAGGGAAAAGTAAAAATCATAAAAGTGAATCAAGGAATTATTAGTATATTGAATACCAATTCTTTTTAACTTTGGTTTGGAATATATATAATCTTTCCTCAAATTTTTACTGTATGTTGGAGTCGCTTTGGTTTTTGTTTGCGGGATTAGGTTTGAGCAATAGCTTTTATACTTCCATCGTATAAAATTAAAAATATGTTTGGAGAATTTTAAAAATTTTAACAATAATTCGTCAGGTTTTCTTGTCATAAGAAAAAAATACCGCAATCCATCGTTCGCCTACAGACCTAATGTGTGTAGGAGACAATTCGATTATACGGTATATGCCATAAATTAATCGATTGTATTCAGAGTGTATAGAATGTAACATTTTATACTCTCTGATTGTATTCAGGAAAATTTTCTCATAAACAGTATCTCGGAGTCAACTTCGAGAATAGTGTAATTTAAAACAATATATCATTTCAAATTTTATTTCTTTCTCGTTCCCCTTCATCTTTTCTTCTTTTTCTCTCTCACGTGATTTTTCCCTTTTGAAATCATAAACAAATTTCCCCATTTTCTTTATAAACTCTATCAGTTTGGTAATCAGAATGCCAGTGCACAAACCTATCTTTTACTGACCTTGTCAAATTGAAAACGTGTCATTCTAAGGTTAAGAATTTATAAGTAGATTGAAAGTGTGTGATTATTACTAATATATTATTTATAATATAAATAATTCATAATTCATCTATCTTTTCAATAGAATTTGAATAAACAAATAGATAGATGGATTGTTTTTTGAATGAACAAAAGGCTAGGATACTCTAATCCAGACAGAAACAATTAACCTACAAACTGACAAACTTTTCACGGTGAAAAGTTAAAAGTCGGTGGTTTTTCTAAGTTAACAGTTTCAAACTGAAAGTGTTGCAGAGGAAGTAGTGTTAATTCTATCCTGCAAGGCTAAGGCGAACTACTGCAAAATGCAATCGAGTAGCGTCTTCAGTCAAGTAAGGACTTCCAAAAGTACTTCCAAACAATACCGGATATTTAGTTCCGGCAACACCACAGCAAAAGCAAGTTGAACATGAGAGGACACATAAATTATTAACGTTGAAAAGAGAGGAGTTTATAAAGAACATTTTCGTGACACCATTGGCTAGAAAGATGACCACTTTGATCAAATTTCTTTAGGTGGAACAAAAGTTTAAGTTCTGTATTAAGGTTAATTTATTTTGCTTCAGTCTACTAGTATTCATATTCTCCTAAATGTTCACAGATGTTCCATTGTGATATGGATTCAATGAATTATTGAAGATCCTAAAGGATGAGTCATTACAAAATCAAATGAAAAATTGGATAAATTTTATTCATCGAGTCAAACACGAAAAAGATTTCGATGGGAAACATAAAACGAAGTACAATAATTGAGTTTTATATGAAACAACACGGATCTAACATCTTATAAACCAACCAATCATTCCCAGCTAGCATTCTACCGTCCTTTGTGAAATAAAGCTAGCATATTTTAGATCCTGAAAACGATCAATTTTTTCAATTTATAATTTTTCAGTTAATTGGCACCGTTAAATGTAGTTTCAGAATAAATAATAGAATTTACCAGAAAAAAATGCTTACTGAAAATAAGAAATGAGCTTATTTAAGACTGAGAATCACAAAAAACTATTCCTAACTCACCAACTCAATTTACTTGTAAACTTCTCTCATCCTTGAGGTATGAAGTCCAATAGAAATATTTAGCCAGCCTATTCATGGGAATTTTGCACAAAATAAAATGTTATCATCCAACATGTGCAGAATAGTCCTTTTACTGACTGATACATATCAGTCTCTAAAAATAACATTAAAAACGATTGCGTTGGACAAGCCAAATAACTGCCGGGAAACGGCAATGGTCATAAATTTTTATAAACTACCGACCAATTTCAATTGAAGATAGCAGGATTGTAAAAAGCAATAGCATGCGCTTTTAATATACAGTAGCAGATTCATTTTATTCATCTTTATTAGCGCAAAATCCATCATTTGCACGATACAAGCAGGAACACCACATGCCTAGACCGGTTTACAATTTAATCTCAAGTTGTAAATATTCTTACAGGACTGAATTTATTATGATTGTACGTCGAGTGTACAGCGAAGTTCGTTTAAAATTTCAATCTCAAATTCGATTGCTGTAAAATCCAATTTTATTGTTCAACGCTGTTGAGATAGGAGTGAATCGAATGGAATCCATTAGGTTTTCACATTTTTCTTCTTGACAAATGGGAATGGATTATCCACGTGCTACATACTACACCAATAACACATCACAATCATTTATTTTTAAATTTAGAATTGAAAGCTAGGATTGATGTTTTGGTGAAAAAATAGTCAATTAAATATTTTTACGAATTAAATTTTTTCTAAATCATTTGAATCAGTAAGAACTCTTATTGATCGGGTTCACCAGGACCACTTTTAAATACCATGTCGATTTCAACGGCTCAGTTTTCCAATTATTGGTATAAATCGATATAGAAACAAAGAATTTGAATTACGAGAAGAATTAAGGATGAATCTAAAACATAGAATCTGTAACAAGATGTCTTCGCGACAATTTGTAATAATGATACATGAATTTAACCAAAGTAATGGCGTTTTATTTTTCTATCAATGTTTGTGAAATGCAAGTTTCATTTAGTGTAAAACTATTAATTCATTATTATTACATTATTTGGGATGTCTTTAGAGCATTGATTGAATAATTTAGTGATGTACATTACAAAAGCGAATCTAGTTTCAATTTCTAAAATCATCTAGACGATGATAAGCGATTCTCAAATAGGATGGATTGGTAGAAATTCATTGAATGAGATCTGGGAAGTAATGAATGAATGAATCACATTTGAACTTTCATCGTTGGGATATGAAGATTTCCATTACGAAACTGAGGATTGGATGAAAGGAATACAGTCGAATTTTGTACAGTAATCTCGGTCCAGCTGCATGGTATTGCTCCAGAGACAGACCTACTGAACTGTTATACTTTACGCTTTCATAATTTGCTTTGCTCAACCAACTAACGTCTTCATCCTCTTACTCTTCTTCTTCTTCTTTTTCTCCTCTTCTTCTACTTCTCCTCTGTCCTTTCTTCCTCTTGGTTTGAGATTGCGGTCGATTTTCAATGGAGTGCGAAATGGCAACGCATCCTCTCAGACATCGTCTCTTGCCACAATTTGATCAGTTCTGCATCCATCTCTCTTTCTGCCTCATTTCTTTTCACTTTCTCTTGAAAGCCTGAATAGTAAAAACTGTACATTTTCTTCCTAATTCAATTATCAAAACTATTCAATCCACTCACATTTTCATTATCCTCACGAAATACCGCAAGAATTTATTATTAATACGAGTTTAATCTCCTTCAATTATATTTGAACCACACTTATTCTTGTTGAGGTCGCCGAAACAAAAATGAAATTGAAGTGGGCAAATTGAAATAGATGCGTGAATGCAATTATTTACTGTGTATTCATAACCGAATTCCACGAGTGAACTGATCTGTGAGGGAGAAAACATTACATAATTTTTTAGATATTTTTCAACGTATTATCATCCATTCAAATGCAATTAATAATATTAGAGCCAGTATGAAACTAGAAAAAAAATTAGTGAGCTCTAGCGCACTTGAGCTGGTGGGGTTAAAACTCTAATATTGCTTCCGGTATTCATATACAATATCTTAGCTATCCACTCTGAAATCTAGACCTCAAAAAGCCCACTAAGTTGAAGTCCAGTATTGTAAGAAGTGTGTACAAGTAATCACGTGACATGCAGCACATGAATTTCGCCTATAGTGCATACAATCTCTAAAACTCATGATAAAAACTCTGAAAAAAATTACGTTACAATTGTGTATAATACAGTAGGCCTATACCGATTTTTGGACGTACGAGTTTTGCCGTCTTTATAAATTCTATTTAGTCCAGTCAAGGAAAGATTATAGAGGGAAAAGTTGGGAAGACAATTTTTGACCCCGAAGTTCTGTTTAGGGTAGTAAGGAGGTAAACATATCAAAAGTCCGTCCCCACCCCTACCCCCTGTGCTAAGGGGGTGGGGGTGGTTTAAAAGGACAATTTTTTTGGTTTCTCGCATAAAACTCAAAACCTATGTATCTTAAGGACTTGACTGTCATATAACAAATTAAAGCTTACATAATTTCCTACAATATTCATCCCACAACTTTTTTCATATCTCCTATAATTTTCAAGATATCCACTCTTGAAGGTGTGACATTTTTGAAAAAACACGTTTGCCACCAATTTTTTTCTATTTTTGCTCTTAGAACTTTTCAAGAAAATAGAGCATCAAATTCTCTTCAATTTGATGTATAATTTCACACTTTTACGAATTTCCCTACACCTTTTTCAGCAGTTTTAGTTTTTAGTGTGAAATCTCCTTTTTGCAACAATAGACCAATTGACAAAGGAATTTGGAGGGAATGTTTTAAACACAATTTTTGACTTTGCAGCTTTGTTGAGACTAGTTGGGAGGAGAACATTTCAAAAGTCCCTATCCTAACTCGTGTGCTAAGGGGATGAGGGTGGATTAAAAGTAGCATTTTTCAGCGTTTTGCTTCCACGCTCATATCTTGAGAACAATGCGTTCAACCGTCATAACTAACTATTCAAAAAAGAAGTTTGATAAATTCTCTACACTTTTTGTTCAGTGAAATTTTGTGATATTCCCAACAGTTCCCGAGATATTCGCTCTTGAAAGTGTCTAATTGTTGAAAAAATGGTTTTTATCCATTTGTTTTGCTCTTTCAGGGCTTATAACTCTCCAACAATGCATAATAAGAACTGATGCTTATCTTAGGTTTGTAGAACATTTAATTTTCTTTGAAATGATGTATTATTTCACTATTCCAAGTATTCCTTTCATTGTTATAGCAGCTTCAATGTAGGGGGTGAAATTTTCATTGCTCGAACACGCTCCGCACTCGCTCCGATCATGAAAGTTACGCGAGATGTTACGACGCAAGGGATCGCTAGAGGTTCGCAATATATTATGTTCGAAGATGATCGGTTGACTTCGCTACAACCTAACCTCAAAAATGTGGAACGTTCAATCCAGCTGATCGGGTGACAAAACTAAATAAAATATTCTGACCAGGGGGATTCCTGGGTAGCATAAAATACATTATCCTATATTATTAAACGAGCAACTTATGTTCATATGTTTAGATGTTTGGATGTTTAGATGTTTATATGTTTGTATTTCACCGGATCTCGAAGACGGCTCTAACGATTCTCACGAAATTCAGAACATAGTTGGTTTTTAATAAAAAGATTCGATTGCACTAGGTCTCATCACTGGGAAAACGCGCTGGAGGATATTAGAAGGATAATTATTATTCATCCTTGGAAAAACAGCTGATAATAATTATTTCGTCGTCTGTTGGTGATGGAAGTTAGTGAGTGAGCGAGTTCATGTGTGTGAGACTGTGTCAAAACTATGACTCATATGTTGAACTTTTGTAATCATTCAATCAGGTGCTTAGTGTCGGTTGCAAAAAAGCCGGGTTATTTTTAATCCTGATTAGTTCCAGTAGATCCATATTTTTGAAATGGTCTTCTCTGATTTGGTTCACGTGAAGTTAATCAGGATTAAAATTTAACCAGCTTTTGTGCAACTGGGCCTTTGTGAGGGAAATTTTTGCATTCCTCTGAAAATTAATATCAATTTACGGTGATTAGATAGAACATTTCTGTATGAATGTTATGAATGTTATTATAATTTCTTCTTTCGTAATAAATTTTTTATGCTTTTGTACTCCAGAGCGAAGCTCGGTCCCCGATATTGCTTATTAATTATGTTTATATTATAGATTTATGATAATTATTATGTTTGTTGCATTGATGTTGATGTTTTATTACAAAAAAGGTGATGTCTGTCAATGTTTTGAATGGTGAATGGCGTGGTTGGGTGTTTGGCTTCTTTCTTCTAATTTCTAATATGCTGGTACCTATTATTAAAAATGTTTTATAATTTTACATTATTTAATTTTAATGATTTGATAATATTAACTATTAATTTTGATAATTTTATATGCTAACACAGAGATCGTAACTGATCCAACAAAAACGTTAACCGCGCATGTGCAACTATTGGTTAGTTCGACCTAGGAACTTGCCAAGCTCGAACTCATACTCGCTCTGTTGGTGTTTCACTCTTGCTCTACCTGTGATCATCAATCGATCTGCTCGTGTGACGTTCGATTGCGGAGCAGAGCGAAGTCTATACGCTCCTTTAGGAGATCATGTGTATGTCAAGTTCCATTCAATCAGGTAGAATTCATAAAGACGGCTAAAAATTTTACTTCCAAAAATCGAGGTGTGAATAACTGGCTTGACACAACGATTTCTGGACGTTCGATTTTTTCCGTCCTTATGAAAGCTACCAGATTAAACGGAACTTGGCAAAAATCATCTGTTTAATATAATAGGATTTATGAGGACGTCAAAAAATCGTACGTCGAAAAATCGAAGAGTGTGTATCTGGCTTAACACTTGAAAACTCAATTTAATATTGCGAAATTCACGTTCAAATGAATCAGGTAAGAAACAGCCTGTTTAATAGCATTTTTACATGGGTACTTACTGGGATCTGATTAATGGAATTGTTGAGTAATGATGATGATGATGATGATAATCGTACCTGCAACAAAAATAACTCAAATGAGCAAAAATATCAATTGGAAAAAAATTGAAAATATATATTTTAATCAAATACTTAGTAATTACTTTTATAATTAAATACTTTTCAATCTGAGAGAAACTAGCATACAACAAAGCCGTATTGCCACAGAAGCTCGTCGGCACCTGTATCAGGTTCTCAATAACAAAAAGAAAAATTTAAGAAAGAAACAGGTCCTAACTATCAATGATTCAACTAATCAAGTGAGCAGTTGAGTCTGGTCACATCAGACACATTGATCACTTCTTGATTTCAGTTTGTGCAGGAAATATTTGCTACTACTGCAACCACTGCTACTACTGCAACCACTGCTACTACTGCAACCACTGCTACTACTGCAACCACTGCTACTACTGCAACCACTGCTACTACTGCAACCACTGCTACTACTGCAACCACTGCTACTACTGCAACCACTGCTACTACTGCAACCACTGCTACTACTGCAACCACTGCTACTACTGCACCACTGCTACTACTGCAACCACTGCTACTACTGCAACCACTGCTACTACTGCAACCACATCCGAAGCCGTACAATTATTATCTCAAGAGTTATTCAGTCTAAGTAATACGCTCACTGTACAGAATTACACAATTCGAACCAGTATCATGAATCTTTCTAAATTTTAAAAATAGAAACTCCATTGCTTTAATGAATCAGGAATTGGAGGAATACCGTAACATTTTCACGCGATAAAATGTTGAATTGGATTAAAAGTGGCAATGGTGGAGACCAAAATGATGAATCATGATTGTATGATTAGCCTCAAGAGCATCCATAGAGCAAAAGAAAACAATAAATTGAAATATTCTCTTTTTCACATTTACAAGATACGTTAATTTTATTTATTTGAATATTACAAATTACAAAAGTGCGATAGTATCCCTCTAGCTGTAAGCTATTTGAGGGATATATAAAATTAATCCTTTACATACAATAAAAACAATCAATAACAATAGTTATATTTCTTAATTTACTTGATAATATTTCTTCATTTTTTTGTAACTGATTGTTCTGTTTTGTCCATTGCACCATAACTTGAATTAACTTATAAAATAGGTATTGAAATACTTTCAATTATATTTCCACATATCTATTAATAAACTACTGAAAACCAGTATTGGATTCAGCTTTGCTATGACTGAAAATCACTTATCTTCTTCATCTCTTCTATTTCGTACTCCTTCCTCTCCTTTCATCTTCCACTCCTCTCATTCATTCTTCTTTTGAAAAGGATCTCCTTCATAAACCAGTATCCTGTTAATGGGTCAGTAATGGGTTATCACCATAATCGAGTGGATATCATGGCTATTTTCTTGCGGCCGAAAACTCAGCAAATCCATCTCTTAGTGGACAGTATCGATTTCTGACGGACAGGGCATATTTCCGTAAATAGTGAAAGCGATTCTACTACTCTCTGACTGTCTGTCTACCTCTGTTTCTCCTTCTTATTATCGTCGGCAGCATCAACTATTTCCTGTTCTTTTCTGGATAACAGAGAATGTAGGTATAAAAAAGGAGGAGGATTGGAAGAATGAAAAGAAGATGAAGCTCGAAAAAACAGAGAATGGTGAAAGAAAAATGTAAACCATTTAGTAGATGAAGAGGAACAAGGTACGGGAGAGGAGGGATGAAGGAGTGAATTAGGAAAAGGAGGAAAGAAGGATTTTGTCGGATGAGGAGAAGAAGAAAGAGTAGACAGTAGAGGATAGAAAGGACAAGACAGCCCAAGCAAAATTGAAAAAAATAAATAAACATTTATGAGGAAAATAATATGGGAATAGACAAAAAAGAAGTAGGATACGTAGAGAGAGGAGGTAACGGAAGAAGGATGCCAAAGCCAGAAGGAGGAGGGTAAACCGCTTTCAAGGAGCCTTACAAAAATTGAAAAAGTTGCATCGTTGAAGATGAAAAAGGATCATGGAGATAGAATCAGCGAAAGAAGAAAGAGAGGTGAGAGAAGAGAAGAAACGGACGAAGAAAATAAGGAGGAAAGTAATAACAAGGGGCCAACAGTTGAAGGGTGGGAGAATGCATGAGGAAATGTTGGTTCAAAAAAAGTAATGAAGAGTGTAGGAGAATACAATGCTATAGAAGTCTTGATAAAGAAGCAGAAAAAACTTGAGGATGGAAATCAAAAGCAGGAAAAGAGGAACAAGAAGAGGAAGGAGTAGAAGACGGAACGTGAGAAGTGGGAAACTTATGTGGTGTCAACTACTAGAACTAGAAGTGATATGAGGAAACGAAACTGCTAATATAGAAGAAAAAGAAGAAGAAGAAGAAGAAGAAGAAGAAGAAGAAGAAGAAGAAGAAGAAGAAGAAGAAGATAAAGATAATGGTGATTGTGGTGAACCCCTCACCACCGGACCAGATCAATCTCTTCCTAATGATGAGTCCGATTAACAGCAGCTAAGTGGCCACATTCTTATCATTCTGTTGTCTACTTTTTGACTGAACGGCGATGGTATCATGGGCATGGGCGGCATTGGCATTGGGCGGCATTGGCATTGGCAGCGGTCTCTCTTTGATAGTGACAGCATTCAACACCTGAGTTGCTCTCCACAAAAAACAAACCTGTGAACATTGGCTGTGGGCTATGCTGGTGGAGATGACGTGAATATTTATAACTTCATCGTATGAATTTGAATGGGTGATTTGAATAAGTTGTTCTGATCAATAGATTTCACTACTTCACAACAATTCAGGCATGAACTATAATTTTTAGATTTGAATTTATGTTTTAATTATTGAAGTTTGTTAAACTGTGCTTTATAAATTAATATGAATAAATAAAACGAGGGTGAAACCTGTACATTGCTTTGTTTAAATGTGCTGCCACCTCTTCTATATCTAAGTCCCGACTAACTGAAATCACACCTCAGCCCAAACTACTGAGCCTACAAACTGGAAATTTTGCTCTCGGCTGAGAAGTGCAAATTACATTGGAAACACAAAAGCCACTGAGAGTTGATCGTACCTCGTACAGATTAGTGGACGATACGTCAAGTTCAACCAAGATACAATTTTGTGAACTAATCACAGTATAGTAATCACACAATTTGTAAATAGGTTGCAGAGTATATTACATGAGGTCAAGTGAGGATAATAACAAGACAACAAGACAATGAACTGCTGTTTGAATTCCAATCAAGTTTTGAATGTTATGAGTGCAATCATATTATTCCATTTTCAGTCCTACCTTCGCAGGATGATAAGTTTTTACTTACTGCAACTTGAATGAAAATATTCTGTACTATTTACTAACGTAATTTGAATGAAAATATTTTACACTAAAAAATCAACAAAACGTATTTCAGAAGAGACTTCAATTGGAACAAATTTAATTTTTCCGTTACCACATTATTCTAATCACATATCCAATACCCTACAATTCCATAACCTTGCATACAACAGTTGAATACTTCACATAGGTATAATTTGGCTGAATGGATATGGCACTTATATGAACCAAAGCTTCACAAATAAACAAATCCCTGAACCAGAGTACGAGATTTTAATTCTAGTTTATGATCAAAGTGGGGGTTCTTTCTACGATAAACGGCAAAAAATTACAACGTGCAAGCCATGATTTGTTGGACTTCGTGAGTGAGACATATTCCACTCGACAACTACTAATATATGGCTGGGGTGATACCACAATTGACAAACCAGTAATCTAGCAATACGCAAGGGCTTTGATTAAGTAAATAGTCGCTATTAAACACGTAGATTGATAATCTAGATAGGACGCAATCGTTTCGGTGTTGGTTGGGCTTTGAGTGTATGAGAGAGAGAGAGAGAGAGAGAGAGAGAGAGAGAGAGAGAGAGAGAGAGAGAGAGAGAGACGGACAGAAAAATAAAACTAAAACGCGGTAACTGGTTCCAGCCTGGACCGAAAGAATTAATAATCGCGGAATCTCAAAAGCAAAATCGATGTCAGAGTTCCGGTTGCTTCTTGCAACTTGAACAAAGCTAAAAGATTCAGAGGAAGGAGATGGGGTAGGGAGTGAAAGAGGAGAAATAATGAAGAGTAATTGAAGAAGAAAGGAGAGAGTCGAAGACAAGATGAAAAAGGTGGAAATAGATAAGAATGAGAAGGAGACGGAGACATTGGAATGGAATGAAGAGCAATATTAAGAAAAGACATTTGAAGAATAAGAAGAGCAATTATGTGAAGATGGAGATGGAGCAGAGGAAGAAGGAGGAAAAAGATCAGGAAAAATAAAGAAAGATAAGGAAATGATGTAGACAATGATTTGAAAGTATGGTTATGGAAAAAATGGTACTTTATGAGCGAAGAATGTGAAAGACTACGGAATTGGAAGATTAAGAAGATTATAATGTATGTGAAGAGAGGCATAGAAAAGAAAATTGAAGAAAGAGTTGAAGTGGAAGATTGAAGACAGTAGAGAAACCGAGGAGAACAGAAAGGATAGGATGACGGATGTAGGGGCAGAAGAGTTAGAAGGAAGCCGAGAAACGAGAAGAATGAAGAGAGGGAGAAAGGAGGAAGGAGAGCATGATAATAGAAGAGAGGAGAAAGAGATAAAGGAGGGGAAACAATATGAAGAAAGTAGATAGGGCAAAAGAGTTTGTGAAAAAGTAAGGAAAAATTAGAGAGGGTTAAAAAAGAAGAAGACATTGATAAGGAGAAAGAGGGATGGTAATAGTAGAATTGGGAGAAAGAGAGGAGGGAAAAGTAGATTAATATGAAGGGAAGAGAATATAAAGTTGAGGAATAGGAAAAAAACAAATGAGAAAAGGAATGGAGGGCGCGGATAGATAGGAGGAAGGAGAGAGACAGGGAGGCGAAAATATTGTAGAGGCGGTGCGGGAAAAGTAGGAGAAGAAGGGAAAGGGTAAAGAGAAGGGGAAAGGAAGAAAGGAGGAAGAAAAGTAGAGGAGTAAGATGAGAATTATGAGGAAGGGGAAGAGGAGGAGTTGCATAAGGAAAAGACATACAGAAATGTGCAGATTGGAGTTTAGGTGAGCTAGAACTCTAGAAGGCTGCCGGTCGATCGCCCTCAAACTGGGCTTTCTGCTCTGCACTGAACACTAAACAGTCGACCAAAACCTATTAGAAAACGCAGATGTGCCTTCTATGTACTCAAACCTTACAAATGCGATTGCCCTATTGATTATGTCTACTCTAATATTACATTTATCTGCTATCTCCCTCTTTACATTCCAATCTTCAACTCTCGAACAACCGACAACTAGCGAAATTTTGATAACCTCATTCAATTCAACAATAATAAGTTGGTGATATTTAATCCAGATAGGGACTGACATAAATTTAGAAACTTTCTTATAAAAGTATTCATATAATTAGCCTATTAATGTTTGTTGATGTTTTAATTCAGTTGAATCAATAGGTTGATTTATTAATTTCCAGTACACTCTAGCAAAGAGTGAATGCTCAATAAATCTAGTGATGTAGTATTGGATCAGTGGAGATTAATAATAATTCAATTTTTATTCAACTAGTATGGGAACAAAATGGAAGCCTTTGACATGGAGTGTTCTGATTGGCTGGAAGTACTTTAATGTGATTGGATTCCTACTGAAACCTGTCACCCCCTTTCACAGTAAAGGGAGGAGCTCAAAGGAGAAAGTAACAGTGATCTGAATAGTGAGCATTAGTTGTAGGAACACAAAATGTCTCACTTTTCTAATAGATTATATATAATATCAAATAACCAGAAAATCGAGAACAATAAGTTCATTCACGTTCCAGCCTTCCGATGTGTTTGTTATTTATCCAGCTTGTGAATTGAATTCATATCTATATAAATAAAAATCGAGCCTCAAATTTTGACATTTAATAACTTTTTTATTTGTACACCGAATTTGATGATTTTTTTTAGTTGTGTTTGTTATGCTCAGGAGCAGGTTTATGGCCTATAAAACTTATTGTCCGACTACGGTCCTTCAAAGTTTACATGTAATCATTATAGCAGAAGATTTTTGAGCTGACCACACACAAAAATAAAATCAGCTGTTATCCTGTTCATTGCGTCATCCAACAGCATACCATACCACGCCATGCCCGATTCAGTGTGTGTGTGTGTGAGTTCTTCCATTAAAACCAATAAGCAAGAAGCACCTGGATGCAAAATGCCGCATCGCGCCTCCTCAGGAGTGCATCCAGCTAAAGTTTGTCATGAGATGCATTAACTGTTTGGCGGTACGATGTTCGCCAGGCCAGCTAGATATCAATACATGTGATCGTATGGATGGAAATAGAAAAATAATGACACATTGAAGCATAAAAATTTCAGTGACTAGAGGATTATAGGCCTACAGTATATTGAAAGAATGGACCATACTCCTGAACCAGTAGTAATTTTTAACTTATTGTATTCTCTAAAATGTCTAGAAGTGTTTGCTATACTACTTTTAAAACGTCAAGTAGTATAATTTTTCATGGTATACTATTTTTGTTATTGCAGAGCTACACAAACACAACATTACTAAAAAATCTGAAAACGTTGTACTTCTAATTAGAGTTGAATAGAAAAGTTGATAGAAAAAATTATCTGATCCGGAATTAACCATCACTCAACACTACGACACTGGAGACTAGACCTAACTCCTATTTAGCTACAGCAATTCCATCTCTTCTTAAACATGAAGTAAGCGACAACCTGTTGTTGGAGTAGACTTGGTTATTTACTCGGGCGCCAGTGATAGATAACCTGGCAGAAATGAGGAGATAAATCAACTGTGAAGTAGTGGAGTCAACGTCTAATATTATCAATAAATGTATACCTAGATTCGTATCTACATACACAATCTCTCCTGGTCCAGACTGAACTATTAGCAAGTAGCCACTACACTGGATGAATAATCACCACTGTCATAGACTTGATTCATAGACTTGGCTTCATTCATTTTATTTGAGAAATTCAGCCACTTCGTACCAACAGGATAGAATCTGATGTTCCAAGAGGCAACAATTTGATAAATGAAGTGACACCTTGGCACGAGCACATATGTTAACACCAAGCAGACACTTTCATTTTATTCCTAATGAATTATTTATATGTTTATGTCTCTGGGAGTAAAGTGATCACTTACATAAATTGAATTCAAATCGGAAATCGAGCTGATCTAATATGTTATTAAATCAGCCAGAATCTCAATAACATCTAAAAACTCTTAAAATTCTAAGTTTGCCTGATGCCAAGATTGTAGGATCTGAGTGACATTTTCCATTCCCATTCATTAAATAAACATGAACCTTGAGAGAATTCGATTCAAAAATCAAGTTTCTAATTCAATACAATATTTCAATAAGTTTCAAGTTTATTGATAAGCAAGTGAATCACATCATTCGATTGCCGAATAAGTTGATATGATAATTATTGTCTCTGATAACATTCAAAATTTATTGTTTACATTGCTTAATTACCAGAAAAAAATGTAAATTTGAAAATCACGAATTCTTGAGAATAAAAGAGAATTACAATCAGAATGAAGAGATGAAGATACTTCATCAATTTATTGAATACTGTTTGTAAACATTTTTCTTATTGCAATATTGCAATAAAATAAAAAAACTGTTATAAAAGCACAATTACTTTAAAAAATAACAGCTTGGAATGTGAATAATTTCACAAGTATTTCTATATTATTGTATTGAATACTGAATTCAACATTTAAGGATGTCATCAATTGAATGTGATATTGATAGTTGAAATTGACATTTCATTCCACCATTGGACTAAATCAAAAGTATTTCAGACACTGAAGATTCAGGACTAAGGTTTCAGATTTGAATTTTGCATAGAGATGATTTGAATTTTGAGTGGAATGAATTTTATGAAAGAAAAGTAATCTCTGTTGAGCAATAATTTGTGATTGGGAGGATTACAGTCTAGAAATATTATTTTTCAGAAACATCAGCTAGATGAGAGTTATTTCATAAAGAAGTAGGTGAGCCTCAAGAACTGTAACCATTTAAGAACAGTACAATGAAAAATGAATGAGACTATATTATGTCACACCTCATATTTTTCCAAGACTGTAATAATTTATCCAATATGTAGGATTATCTTATCCAGTTTATAAGGTTTAACCTTTTCTTAGGTGGGTCTTGGAATATGGATTAACTCGTGATGTTTTAGAACACTGTCTGAAATATGAATCAACTATCACAGCATTTCACTACAGATTTCACCTGGCACCTGGACACCTTCTTGATTTTCTTTGCAGTAAAAAGAGATATAAAAAGATAATCACTTATTTAAGTGCTTCACCTGTAAACGTTCAAGTACACCTATCATTTCACAAAGCACATATGCACATTTAGTTCTGGAAGCTTCTAGTAGTTTTGCACTTTTAATACCTAGATATTAAAAATCGACCACTGACTTAAAGCCTTTACCGTAGTGTGTAACTGTACTCTATCTAACCATAAAACAGAGATGTGCATCGAATTAGGAATCCTGGCGATTCCAAATTATGATCTCACAGCAGCGCATAAAAGAGATAACATCTGATGCCAGGTAGATATCTCAAATACAAGGAGAACAGTAAGCTGTGTATCACGCCCAAACATGGAATATTTAATGCACACTTTCCCTACAAATTCTTCGCTCCACTTTGGATATTAATGGTACATAATTTCTGTTATGTCTCAATGGAGAGATGGCCTTGTGGTTGGAAACTATACTTTGAACGAAAATAATTTAGCGCAATCACTATTCCAATAATTTCTGATACAGGACTCATAAAATAAGTGAAGATACGTATTTAAGGAAGAATATAAATGGAAGATGAAACAAGATACACATATTATTCTGATAATCCTTTGCTATCAAATTATTTTCAAATGCTTGATAGTTGCTATCAATTCTAACTAATCTTAATGAGAGCCATTGGGTACTAATGAGAGTGTTATTTTCGAGAATAGGTTTCATCAAGCTAATAAATAAAACTTATTTACGAACTGAAGTATCCAAAAATAGCCCACTGTGAAAATCATTACCCACGATGCATATTATCTTCTTGCATTACATGCATGCCCTAGTGTGGAGAATGGATAGTAACAGCTTTTTGAATCGTTAAATAGCGATTAAAATTAAAATCAAACCGGTTTTAAACAACAAAAATACTTGAAACTTGTTTTGGGTTGCAAAAATGACTTGAACTTGTTTAAAAGCTGCAACTTAGTATGAGGATACCAATGTAATGTTCAAGCATTACTCTGTGTTTACAATAGTAACATAGATTGTATCTCAATCGCAGATAGCTGAAGCAGTTATTTGAAGTTGAAATATTACGAAAAAGTTCATTACAAAATATTTCTCATTTGGAACAAGAATAATGTTGGATGAAGAATAATAATTATCTGAAATTTTGAAACAATCTCTTTCAAGATATGTTCTCTATTGAGAATTAAGTATATCATTCAACAAAAAATAATATCAACAGTGAAAATTACGGTTATTAAAAAAATGACAGTAATGTTGAAGGAAAACACATCCATTAAGTTGTCAAACGATCAGTTGTCTTCATGTGATTTTTTCACTCGCTACACAACCGAAGGTTATGGAAAGCACTGCTCTTCAAAAAACGTTCATACTCAGTTTCAAGTCCCCGAGTATTGAGAACCCCACTGGATTCAATTGAAAACAAAAAATTATCTCTAGTTGGTCGTAGGGTATTCTGTTTAGAATACACACCATTATATATAGTTGACATAGAATAAATTTTGTGAGAAGAAAATCACGATTCTGTAATGTATAGATTTGGAGGAGTACTGAAAGAGAACTATTCAACTGGAGAAATATACTTATTTTTTAAATTATATCTCAATAAATATTTTTCAACAATGTAATTATAGATAAGAACCGAAAAAAGTGAATTTCACCAAATATATTATATTCGTCTGTCGGTAAAGAATTCTAAGGGGAATTTCTGTTCAACAAATAGACAGCAGTATACAAACTACATCTACGATATAGCATCCATGAAATAATGAGCACTTCAGTTACGATTGCAATAAATTCTATGAAAGCACGCTCCGTACACTGCAATTATTTCAGGAGTCCTGCCTGCCCCTGCCCTTCCCAACAATTCAATAAAATTCACCAATAATTGTGCGATATTTTCATCCTTAATACAAACTTCACTCATCACTATAAAACTAATAACATGCTTGCTACCAAGCTGACATTGAGGCGGTTCAGAGCACCTCCCCAAAAATGTTTATTGCTAATTGAACAATTACTAACCAACAAACTACGCAAGCAAATAGCCTCAGGAAATATTGGCTGGAAGGTCATTGGGGTCAACCGATAGTTAAATAAAGAAGAAAGCCAGCAGCCAATAGGTGGTTTAATTAGTAGCAGACTGGTTCCTCCAGCTGACCGCTACTGTAGCTTGACACTAGCAATTAAATTAAGATGTCGGTGGCTGGAGTCCTTTGCATTATTTTGCTTCCACTCACTGATGCCTCTGTTAAAAACTTTTCTGCCATCAGACTTATGACTGTAAACCTGTTATCACTTGTGCTGGTAGCTGACAGTTTCTTTACAATAAATTTAGAGATCGGATAAAAGGATTTGTATGTTATACTGTGTTGTTCATAACAATATTTTGACAGTGAACTTGCCACAGATACACAATTGCTTTGATTTTGCTGAGGGTGATGTTCATATAAGTCTTTGACTTGTACACTGGATGTTTTATGGTAATGATAATGATCAGAGATGAATGGACAAACAGGAACTATAGTCAACTGCACGAAAATAGTCCTATGGTAATTGGAACAGATGAGTCCCCCATCAACCCCCGCACCAATAGACGTTGGCGAATATACCAGGTGTATTGTACAAATATGAATTAAGCCTCATAATTAATCAACTGTGGACAATATTCTGATCAACGATTCAGCAACGTTGCTCCCAATTTCGTGTGGTTCACCATAGTGGTTCCCATTCTATCTGAAACCTACTTCTCTTTGTTTAGCATCTTCAAATGTTTCTTCAAATTCTCTTGCCATTTTCAATTCAACGAAGAACGATGAATTTCTAGTTCTGATCAATGTTTGGCGAACCTTTTTTCTACTAAAAAAATAATAAATTATCATTACAATAATTTTCTAAGTGTTTATTTTTGGATAGGATCTGCCTTCAAATATTCTATCAACTTATTCGAATAAAGATCATGAATTTCAATATGAAACTCTATCAGAATCATTTACAAAGATAAATTTTCTCACAAAATCATGAAAACAATGGAACAAATTATGAAAGCAATACCATTTCTAGAGATATGTATTGAACGCAATAACCAACAACATTTCCGTCAAGGATTCTCTACAATATCCATAATTAACTAATAGCAAATTCACTTTTCTCACAAAGCCTAATTCATAGCACAATAATTTTATGGAGTAGGAAAAGCATAGAGCACCAGTCTATGAGAACAAACTCAAAGAAAGGGAAACTGTCCTATAAATGGGGGAAATTAGTGGTAATTACAGAGAAAGCATAATCTGGTCGGAAGAGACAAGAGAGCAAATCGACAGAGGGAGAGCAAAGAAGAGCAGAACAGAGCGCTCCTTTCAAGTCGGATCTCGATCCGCGATACTTTGAGTGCAATCAGGCTGAACTGAAACATCACATCGAGCAAAATTAGTGAAGCCTCGCTTAATCGCCGGAAATATGTATTTTCAGTTTTCAAGACACAAGGAAAGTGAGAAAATGAGGCTGGAAAACACCGGAATGTTTGTGAAACTGGAGAATACGAGAATAGAAGAGATCATGATTGATAGAAACTTATCCTCGTTGTTCCATAAATCTTTAGAGAAAAAATATACAGTCCAAGTAAACTAAGAACAGTAATGAAAAAGACTGAATACTCATTGAGTTAGTTATGAATACGAAAAATAATCGTATTAGTGAAATAATCACTCGTTAATTATATGAATCCATGAATGCAAAGAATTAAAAAAAAACACACACACACACACCTCGGTGGAAAATTTCAAAACTTGATTTTTTCTTATTTTGCGAGTTTTTCCAACAGATTAAACCAACGATACTGGATAACTCCAGTTCTCTAGGTTCATTCTGATATGATCACAGCAAATTCACTAGGCAACTTGTATTCTCTGAGCATCTATATAATAAGAGAGAGTAGGGTTGTGTTTGTTCGTGTGTTCGTTTGTTCGCATCAAAACATGTCAAATTGTGGATTGCATACCGGAAAAACGGGAATGATTTAGATCTCCAAATTTTGAACATAGATTCTAAAAATATCAATCTCGTGCACCTGGAAGCCCAAATTTCAATTTTCCTTCTAGATTTTTCAGAATTAGTGTTCAAACTTCATTAATCTATACTTATAAAATTCTTATCTCACTGACTCACTGATCACGATTTCTGGAAAACTACTGGATGGATTGCAACAAAACTTGGAATATAGCTTCCTTAAACGTCCTAGGTGCTCACTAAGAAATCTTTTGGCGATATTTCAACTCTAAGGGTGGTTTTTAATGGTTTAAAGTTCGTCTTTTAGCATGTATATTCTTTTTCTCCCAATCTCCTTATTATAATAGAAATGTCCATATCATATGTTATTATAGATCTATAATCTAGAGAGAGTACCTCTTCGAAACAGTTGTTAACTGGTAACTTAATTAATAATTTTGTCAGGTTGACATTAAGTTGAGATGACTTCATTAGGTTGGCACCAAGTTGAAGAAAGGATCAAAATGCATTTATCGAGAACAAATTGATTGGGCACTGCTGCTTCAATCAGAGCTATTCCTGGGAGATAGTTTTTATTTTTCATAAAACAAACTTTTATGACGGGAGTTGCTTCTATCAAGTGACCCTATTCTATCAAGACTAATTTAATTTCGTTTCTATATCCGGTCGCGATAACTGCTTAAACAATTTCGATGAAATTATAATAATTCAGTATGATATATGGAGGGTATTTTCAAAACTTCAAAAGTGTCCGTTGTGGAATCTGTTTGCAAAGAATGAAGAAATTCGGCCAAAATTTAACTTGGGCGGAAGAAAGGGTTCATTTATTAAAACGGCCAAATAGCTGTTGTTCCTTTTCCCAATATTCTACAAAATTCGCTGCAATTGGACTACTATTCTACAGAGCACTTCCAACACATCAATGATTAATCGAATGATTTGACTCAATAGTTTTCATGCCAAGTTGTGGCCTAATTTCAAAAGCGATTATAACAATGTAGGTAGAATTTAGATTATAAATGGTTCACAAAAATAATCTTATCTTTCAAATCCGGAAGCGAAGCACGGGTGCCCTGCTAGTATATTTATAGAAACAAGAGAAGAGCCGAGAAAGAACAAGAAGGAGTCTAGCCTAGTAAAAGCGAAATCTCTCGCATTTTAGTTATCACCTCAGCAACTGATACAGATAGAAAACTCTCGGCGTCAAGTGGAACAGGAATATGAAACGAAACAAGCCACAATAAAATCCGGCAAGGAGGAGGATCAGAGGGAGGAGGATGAGGAAGAGGAGGTGGAGGAGGAGGAGGAGGACGATGATGAAGAGGAGGAAAAGTGAATATGTACAAAAACAGAGCATTATTGAACAACTGTGATTAGGCCTACTAATAGCCTAATAATGGGCCGGTTCCCTCTGTTGGCAACATTCTGATAAGAGGCTGCAATCAGTGCCAAACTTGTAGAAAAAAGTGAAGAAGATGCCAAGGATAGAGAGAGAGGAGGGACGACGAAATCAAGGTCACAGTGGTGACCGAATGGATGGACATGGACCAGCAGGTTCTCCTCAATATTCAAATGATACGCTTGCAGGTTCGATAGTAATTATTATGCATACGCTAGAAGTTGATTTACCGTTCGCTCTCTTTCTAGCAATTAAACTAAGTTAGCAGTGATATGGTACACTCACATTCAGCCGCAGTGTCAAAACGTCAAGGAACCCCTGGCAGCAATATTTCGAAGGGCTTGTCATAGAGACCTTAAAGTACAATCTGGAAACTCGGCTCACACAGGTGAGAACCGTACCCATAAAAACGATTCGTAGAACGTTGTTAGCCTAGTACCACAGATCTGTTAGTTAGTCCATGCTAGTACGCTTTGGTTGTCTGGCAACCACTAGCAGCAACCAAACAGGAAGATGATATTAGCTGACATTACTTGACTAAGAACGACCTAAAGAGTAATTCATAAAAAAGGTTCTAAACATAATAATATGCTACAGTGGTATTCATTTATTCTGTGAGAACTTGTTGAATATGAGAATAATTATAATAATGTTAGATTATTTGACTATCTAAATTCATTGAGGTATCGATATAATTGAAGTGAGATAAAATCAATTAATAAGAGGGAAAAATCAAATGGTAAGTAAATAAAACATAACAAGGATAACACAATCAAACATTCCAAACAATAAATGTGAGAGATTTGGGTAAAGAGAAATGAATAATAGAAATTCTTCGTGAAATGGCTACAATTAAACAATGAAATTTAATATTATCATAGATTTGGGCCAGAATCAATATGAATGAGCAAACATCTTGATAAAGCTTTTCAGATCAAACGATGGAATATGAAAAACCGATAAATTTGTCCCAAGGCCGACTTGAATTTGAAATGCCTCGATGGAGCGAATTCGCTCAGTTTCATCACAGAGAAAAGATAGGACAAGCATCAGTTGTCTCTGGTTTTATCAAAACTGAATAAAAAAGAATCCGTATTTCATTAACAGAAAGCGAAATACTGAAATATTTCACGTAGGAAACCGCACACGATTCTCATTAAAAAGCAATCAAGACTAGAAATCAACACAGGTTGGAGTTGAACGGGGAATGCATCACTGGGCAAGTTGTGAAGCAAGTGGCAGTGGCAACACCACTTGATATTCAGGTGTCTAATATCTGCAAGCATGCAATCACCAATTTGGCTAAGCATCGCTTGCTGGCTAATGATTAACTATGACCGCTTCGACTTCAGTCACCAACTCCTCCATTAAATCCCAATCCCGTCAATTATTGTCAGATAATAGCGAAGAAACTCACTGTTCAACCGAGGAAATCCCGGGATAAAATAATCAGAGGTCAAGAAGAGATGATCACCGATTTCAGAATCAAAAGAACGATGTCAATGTAATGGATTCTTTTCGAAAAAATCTGGATGAGAACACACCGACAAAATCCCGTCACATTAAAACGTGCTTCCTGAAACCACTGTAATCAGTGACGGTACCTAGTACTGCTGCTGCGTCCAAATCGGGACATGTTATGCGGTGCTGAAATTATAGAACAGAAATAGAGCATTAGATCCACATACAGCGGAAGTAGTTCAGTGTGTTAATAGTTTCAGGTAGATCAAATGGCTTTTTTAGTTGAGTTGAGAAGGGTTAGTATAATTGTTAGCTGTTTGGTTCGATAATAAGAAGTATTTGATACATGAATAGAGAAAAATTGAATATTTATTACAGATCCGGCGAACTTCGTACCGCCAAATAGTTGATGCATCACATGACAAACGTTAGCTGGATGCACACCTCAAAATCTATAACCCATACTAACAATTCTCAAATCCAGACCATCCTATTATTTTTTATTGACCAAATAATCAGTTCAGCATACTCTTTCATGTGCGTGTACGATAAAATCATAACTGACAGATTAATTGATCACGCATTTATCATTAATCGACGTGTAGTTTAAGCTATGCTATCTTTTTGCATAAATCACATAAATCTCATAACTTTTTTAAAATCGATGGGAAAAATCAATATTGATTATGAACTCATAGAGCATTGAATTATCTTCAATTTTATGTATAATTTCACACCTTTACGAGTCTCCCTACACCTTTTGCAGCAGCTTCAGTGTTGAGTGTGAAATCTCCATTATTGCAACAATAGACCAATTGACAAAGGAATTTGGAGGGAATGTTTTAAACCAAATTTTTGACTTTGCAGCTTTGTTGAGACTAGTTTGGAGGAGAACATATCAAAAGTCCCTATTCCTAACTCATGTGCTAAGGGGATGAGGGTGGTTTAAAAGTTTCATTTTTCAGCGTTTGCTTCCACGCTCATATCTTGAGAATAATGCGTTCTACCAAGATAACTAACAATTCAAAAATGAAGCGTGATAAATTCTCTACACTTTTTGTTGAGTAAAATTTTGTGATAAAATTCCTGCTTCAATGCAGGGGGTGAAATTTTCATTGCTGCAACAAGTGTCAACTCAGCGGTTCCACACCTTCAACAGAGGGGATAAAGATGCGCATTTTTTCTATGTTCAACTACTAACTAGTCCAAATCTACCTGCTAAGTTAAAAATTGTGTTACATACACCCCATTCAAATGTCATTGTCAAACGATCAATTGTTGCAGCAATGAAAATTTCACCCCCTGCATTGAAGCTTCTATAACAATGAAAGGAAAACTTGGAATAGTGGAATAATACATCATTTCAAAGAGAATTTAATGCTCTACAAACCTACGATGAGTAATTATTTCTACGATGCATTGTTGGAGAGTTATAAGCCCTGAAAGAGCAAAACATTGTATAAAAACCTGTTATTTTAACAATTACACACCTTCAAGAGCGAATATCTCGGGAACTATTGCGAATATCACCAAATTCTACTTAACAAAAAGAGTAGAGAATTCATCAAGCTTCATTCTTGAATTGTTAGTTATCTCGGTTGAACACATTGATCTCAAGATATGAGCGTGGAAGCAAAACGCTGAAAAATGAAACTTTTATACCACCCTCATCCCCTTAGCACATGAGTTAGGAATAGGGACTTTTGATATGTTCTCCTCCCAACTAGTCTCAACAAAGCTGCAAAGTCAAAAATTTGGTTTAAAACATTCCCTCCAAATTCCTTTGTCAATTGGTCTATTGTTGCAATAATGGAGATTTCACACTCAACACTGAAGCTGCTGCAAAAGGTGTAGGGAAATTCGTAAAGGTTTGAAATTATATATCAAATTGAAAAGAATTCAATGCTCTATAAGCTCATAATCGATATTGATTTTTTCCATAGATTTTTAAATAGTTATGTTTTTTTATTCATATAGATGTGGCCAGCTCACAAATCTTCTCCCATAAGGATTACATGTAAACTTTGAAGGACCGTAGAAAAGAGTCCTGAAGTCGGATTATAAATTTGATAGGCCATAAACCTGATCCTGAACATAACGAACACAACTAAAAAAAATCATCAAATTCGGTGTACAAGTAAAAAAGTTATTGAACGTCAAAAGTTGAGGCTTCATTTTTATTTATATAGAATCTGTGATTTTCACTGCCTTGAGCATAAATTCAACTCTAAGATTCTACGATTTTTTATAAAGGTTTTATGAGACGGAGAGCTGATATAATCCTATCAAAATACCATGAAATAATATAATTCCCATCACTAATTGTTTAGATAGAGATGCATGCTTGAGCAACTTGAAGATGGCAGTTTCCATTCACTGCGTCAGATTATCAGAAATCAGAATCAGTGAACTGGATAGTTTAAAAATTTTCATTCACCTGTTGAAGAGTTGAATGAATGAAAAATTGAAAATACATTATTATTTGTTAAGTAAATGAATGGTTTCAAATACATTTTACTTTACTGTACTTCGAAACGTTCAAGGAAGTAAAGTAAAGTAGAGATGATTTTCTTTTAGGAATGAAATAATTGCAGTCATAAAGGGGACCTACAACTGCATGCAAACAGGACTACAATCCTTACAACCAAACTACTTTCCTGAGCGCTTAATCCCTATTTCCGCCCCTAAATCCATCACACAAAACAAGCAAATTAACATAATTCGCAGCATAATACACGTTTGATCGACAGTTATGCTCGGGTGTCGGCCGCCAAATGAGGTTATAAATCTATGCGAACATGCGCGACAATAAATTGCGCATTAATATTCAAGTCGCTGGTTTTCGTAACTGGACGAACATGAGTTTCCGATTAACGAGCAAGCATTTTATTACTCAAACAACAGTTTCCTGCACACAGAAACAGGATTTGCACGCGCATTCGTAGCAAATAATTCACCCAAAGATGGGATGACTAAAAGTATAGAATCGGGCGGCAATAATACCAGTATTGATAAATGTCACACCTCTAAGGAACACATTTTCAGGATCAAAGTCCCTTACCGAGTACCTTATAACAGTGAATGTCAGCTTAATCTGGATGTAGGTGATAGCCATGTTGTAGATACCATAGATAACATAAACGCATGAACTATAATTATAGGAATATACTACGAATAGCATATCTTTGCAACATGTGAAGATTTGAAATACATGTTTGATGACAGTGAAAGCTGATAATCCCATCCGAGATGTCTCCAGTATCGTTAGTCATTATCATACTGGTCCACAGACATAGTGGATCGAGGTGTCAAATTCTTCGCGGAAATAGAATTTGGAAATGATTAAAATGAGATAAGAGAATGTAAACCCCAGAAATCTTATCCAGAAAAGAGTGGTGATTGATGTTTTTTTAGACGAGTGATGAGTAACTTGAAATCAATTAAACTCTCATGCGGAACTGAAAGCTGTAAAATTATAATGAAAAAAGTTTGATTAATTTTTAGGAAGATGTTGGGGAGTGACTCTCAAATACTAATATATCGATGATTGGATATCAAGCCTATATATGAAAGATGTATATTATTCTAAAATACTGTTGATTCAGCTGAGTTTTAGTAATTAGTTGAGGTTCATCTGTTCTGCAAGGCTTTAAGGGTAGCAAGAAGTCTGATATTGCCGAATCAATTTCTGTTTAGTAGTTAAGATGATATTGTGGAAAGATATTCATACTTGATGGAACGACTCAAACTTATGTCAACCACATGGTGGTATTCCAAGTAATTGGTTAAAGTGTTGGTTAATTTAGTATTCACTTTATTAACAGAACATGTAATTATCAATCAAGTTTCTTGACTGCTTTTCACCATAACACCTACATCTTATTTGATAAATCATCCTTTGAAAGTTATTTTTATTCTTGTTGTTCAATCACACAATTAATAGAACCGCACGAGTGCAGAAGTGATCTAGCTGACACTTGATCACTCAATGACTCTTACTTACTTGACAAACACTTATTTCAACACAATTCTTGACTCCCAAGACACTTTTAAACTCAATCCGACCAATAAGATCAATTCAAATGCAATTTGTAGATCGCTAGATACGTCAACCTGATGTAGTCATCCAGTTGCCAATTTACTGCAGTACTTATATACATTATATACTTATATGAATTACTTATATACCTTGTAGATAAAGATATTAATCAGTGTCAAGCTAGGTAGCTGGGAAGGACTGACACAAACTATTTAACATATTGATAGGCTTAAGTCTAACTAAGCCTACAAGCTGTGGCGCTTCAGTAAAAGAAGGTAAGCATACTAATAAGCTTGAACACAACAAATATAATAGTAGTATATAGAAATAACTCTGGTAGTTTATAACGAGCGATACATAAATATAGTAGTATATAAATATGTGGTCAATTTCTAGAAGCACAATATGCAACAGAGATAATTATAGAACATTTTTTATAGCTGAAAATCGATCAGTATTATTCATTTTCCAGTTTGAAGTGGAACCGACAGTGAAAGTAACTAGTTACTATTGGAGCGGCGAAAGTTAATTATATTGTTGTTGAATTGGATCTTAACGCGCATTCGTATAACAGGTGTCGCATTTGGTTGCCATGACAACCAGATGCTGGTATCAAACCGCAACAGGAGTATTTCGCGCCTAAAAAGTAGTGTAACGGGCCGATTTGGGTTTTGAGCCCATAACCACTATTTATTGGCAATAATGTTGAAACCAGTAGCCTTCTGTAAATTCATACGCAAATAATGTAATTGTGTAACTGATGATCGAATCGGTGACGTAACATTACAGAAATTATTTTCCATAATCATTATCAAGCATAACTGTAAGCTACTGATTTTCGAATGATAAACCGATAGTGAGAATCATGAGTCCCTCATATCAATGTGCCGGATTATACGCTCGTGGCATTTATTCTCTCAGCTCAATGTGCTTTCCTATCCCATCCCATACCTATGACCATACCATAAGATCGACACAAACGCTTTTTCAATACTAAAATCGCCATTTTTTAAATCACCTGTAACTTTCTGATGGTATTGAAATCGAAAGTATTACTCATTGGAGTGAAAATAAAAAATACTTTTTCACATCAGTACCAAATTTTGAAATTTTATCTGCTTTTAATGATCTTTTTTATGTATTGAAATACTGGTTAAAGTACAGTCAAGGATGAATTTTCCATTTTCCAACCGAATTTGACTTAATGATGCATGATTTTGAACCGCCTTGACGAGCCGAGAAGAATGAGCTGTAGTACGATGATATCCGATCATTGAGTCAAAAATTACAAGTGTCTGAAACGTTGATACTTGAGGTTTCCTTATGCGCGCCTCTCCACTAGATTAAGTGCATCTAACGGCTGATTCATAAGAACAAGATCTTATGAACTTATATCATTGTGCGTAATCTCAATGTGATGACAATGGAGTTGGTGATGATGATTGAAGCTGAAAATGAGGTGTTTTTCGGAATACAACAAGCATTGTTTTCAGGTTTACCTGAAAATCTATATGAGATAAAGCGCTCTACCTGGTCTCAGAATGTAGAGTACAAAATTATGCCAAGAGAGATTTTGATTACAATGGTAAGAATGCGAAGATATAAAGTTGATCAAAAACTGAAATTCACAATAGTTATTTGTGCAACTAGTGCGCAAAGTGAGTACTTTGCGTACTCCAGATTTGCAGCATGACAACGCAAAATAGTTAGTAGGTTATATGGAGCACCAGTGCAGCAAAATCAAAATGAAGTTGGTAACAGTGACTGCTGTGGCTGCTATAGTGAGCAGAGGTGCAACGAAGCACAACGCGCTAATTATTAAGTAGATATTATAACCAAGGACAACGACAGCACAGTGCCACCACAGCACACACCACACAGCTGCCCCCCGCCATTCAAACACACATACATTATTCAGGCAATTTTACCCATAATTACCCACTTTTCATATTCAATGGTAACTGTAGGAAAAATTTAATGTGAAATACGTGCGCAAAGTTCGTTTGCTGCACTCAAGAAACCATTCCGCCCTCGCCTACGGCTCGGGCGTAAACGTTTCTTTCGATGCAGCAAACTGTCACTTTGCGCACTAGTTGCACAAATAACTATTCCCGCACTAGAGCGGAAAAGTGATTCTTTGCGTTCTGTAATCAGTGCAGGAATGGCCACTTTTCAAGGTAACTGTGGAAAAAAATTTATTTTTTCCTAAAATTTCAATCATTTTTGAAAAATTTCAACTTAGTACTTAGTGAAGTGATTTCCGAATGATCCCATTTTATTCAGAATTTCATAATCTACAAAAAAGACGAGGGCGAATTTTTCTGTCCGATCACAGGATTTGGCGGGAATAGTTGAAAACTGGAAAACTACCCGAAAATACGAGGTTTTTGGGTCATTCTGTATTTAGCACAACATAATTTTGCATAAAAAAATTGGTTCTGGACTTCTCTTATGTATTCAAACAATATATTATATTAGAAAATCAGAACTACAATAAAAATTGCAAGCACTAATGTATATAGTGACTGGACTATATTATATAATATATTATTGACAATGCAGCAAGTCTTCAATACATTTTAGGAGGAAAGAGAAACGTATTATTGATCAAGAGAGTAGCAATTCTCTCAATTTCTATTAAACTTTCAAAAGAATAATTTCTTCGAAATCTAATGAGTTTGAATGAAATTAAAACATCTCCCAATCTGAACCTTCCAATAACTATTACAGTGTAATCCTATACTATTAAACGAGCAACTTCTGTTTATATGTTTAGATGTTTGGATGTTTGTATTTCACGGGATCTCGAAAACGGCTCTAACGATTCTCACGAAATTCAGAACATAGTAGGTTTATAATATAAAGATTAGATTGCACTAGGTCTCATCCCTGGGAAAACTCGATGAAAGACATCAAAAGGATAATTATTATTCATCCTTGGAAAACAGCTGAAAATAATTATTTCGTCGTCTGTTGGTGATGGAAGTGAGTGAGCGAGTTCATGTGTGTGGGACTGTGTCAAAATTATGACTCAGCTGTTGATCTTTTGTAATCATTCAATCAGGTGCTTAGTGTCGGTTGCAAAAAAGCCGGGTTATTTTTAATCCTGATTAGTTCCAGTAGATCCATCTTTTTGAAATGGTCTTCTGTGTTTTAGTTCACGTGAAGTTAATCAGGATTAAAATTTAACCAGCTTTTGTACAACTGGGCCTTTGTGAGGGAAATTTTCGCATTCCTCTGGGAATTCATCTCAATTTACTGTGATTAGATAGAAAATTTCTGTATGAATGTTATTATAATTTCTTCTTTCGTAATAAATTTCTTATGCTTTTGTCCTCCAGAGCGAAGCTCGGTCCCCGATATTAATAATTATAGTCTTGTTCAGAAAAAGCGACAAATCCTTCATCAATACTAGCAATTACACCTAACCATTGTTGTACGTAATTATTGGTTCACTTTCACTACAGACCGGAAACAATGTTAACGCTTCAAAAATTTGTCAATTGCCCAACTATACACCTTTTACCGGCGATTTAATAAAAACCTAAAACCTAAAACCTGAGTTCGCTTAAACGGCCGTTAAACTCCGATAAAATACTAAACAATGTCTGTGCATTATGAAATCTAATTGAACACTGTTTAAGCTTCACTTGCCAACCAGGTTTTTGTGAATAAACATTGGGCTGGTCGTTAACTTTCGCTCGTAACTTGAATAAAACGCTTCTTAATCTCCAGTTTTGTCATGAGTTATTTTATGAGTTGATATGAGTTATTTCATGAACAGTGGCTTGCCACACTGTGTAAGTTGAACAACACATTCTACATCCTACAAAGATACTAAATATTTGAATCGATTTCCTGTTTGGAAATAATTATATTATAATTCCGCACGGATTTATCCGAGTGCATTGCGTCGAATGGTCAATTGTTACTATTCTAGAGAAGTAATGTACTATTGAGTTTTGACAATGTGAGACTGCAATTTACTTCTGTTACTAGTTAGCTTCTCAGGTAATAAGGATTTATGAGTGATCTAAAATTGATGAGGGAATATTTGAATGAATGATTTCTTTGTATTCATTGCCTGTCACGTGCCGTCAGAAATGATTGAAAAAATTCAATCAATAGGTTGATATTATACAATATAAAAAAGCCATGAGTTTTTTAAAAGAATGGAATTACATCATATCAATATGCACAAAAATATTAAACAGAAGAAATGATTGAATTGTATTGAATAATTGGCTTCATTAGGGCGGGGTTGGGACTCTAGGTCCGCTCTGCCACACAACCCAACTGGCCCCTCTGCCAGTGGTTGAAGTGTAGAATGTATTTTCAACGAAATGTTCAATTTTACAATCGAGTAATGATTGTAAATAATTCTGAACTTAGACAAATATGAAAGTAACTAAGTAATTGTTTCATTACACGCTGATTGCGAATGAAACTGGGCAGGAGCATGGCATAGGGAAAGTAGCATAGTATTGGTAGAGATAGGCTTGCTAGACATTCTACGCATGATAATCTGGTAGGCAACAAATAGACTACATACCAGGGTCATAAATAAAACTGATAACTAACCTAACACAACTTATGCAGGGCAAAGATGTACATGAGCAAGCCGTGATCAAATGGAGCATATCCATGCAATGCTACTCATAACCTACATTGCATTACTGCCATTTGTCATTCGCAGGCAATTCTGTATCATAGTATAAACAGTAAATGGTATAGATACATAAAAGAGGGAACGGTGAGAGGCTACTGATGTAACTGTGCTACTGGCAAGAACGGCACTATTTTATCTATATTATTTTATGTTAAAAAAGTTTTTAAAATTTCAACATTTTATCCATTTTTACTTGATAGCAGTTTCAAAAGCATTTTAGTCTATTTGTAGCCTACTTTTTTGAATCAAGTGTGTCTATGTCATTTGATTTTCAGTGTTGTTAGTAGTAGGTAATTTTTTCAATGTTTATTATTCAGGCCTATTTGTTTTTATCCTAAATTCTACTAGCCTACTTAGATAAGTCAATTTCAACCAGTCATGGTTGTAATACTCACATAAACGTCTGATTAGTAACTGAAAGCCAGAGAAGTGACATACCTGAAAAGAAATAAAAATAATTAATTGATGTTATAGTGATACAAAAATTCATCAAACATAACTCAATGCAATGAAACTTTTTGTGTTTCAACGTTATGAAATGGATTGTGACATCAAATGAGTATTATTAAATAATTATCAATTGATTTTATGTTATAAACAGTACAATTTGCGGGAGTTATTAAAAATAATAGAACAGGAAAGAAATTTCACAAATTATATATCCACCACACATATCATACAAAATACTGTAGATGTGTAGAAGATTACTAGGAGAAAATGACGATAATAGTTTAAAAAATACAAAATCAAAATACAGTAATGGAAACAAATTTTTACATGAATAAACAGTTGAAAATAAAGTGATTTTTGTGAAATTTATGAAAAAAAAACAATTTTGGTCATAAGTTACAGTTAGAAACGTAATTTATAATGTTCTTACATTTCAGTTCAAAGACAATGCAGTTTTTCTGATAATGCTGTATGATTGTTGATAAAAGCATACAGCAGCACAATTATGTGATGGTCAGCGAAATCAACACTTGTAAATATACAGACGACAATAATGTTGCAGGTGAAATGTTGCCTGTGCCAACACAGGGCAGGCAACTTCTTCAAACAATGTACAAAAATGGTAACACATTGCTTACGGTAGTTGATATTGTCCATTTTTGACCTTCAATCATTGCAAATAAAAAATATTGTGATATATTGAAACTCATTTCTCCATCGTAAATTAATATACATTTCACAGAAAAATTTCATCATCCTGAACTCGGAACATTTTCGCAAATGCTATTTCATAACTATTTCAATAAGTGTTCAAGAAATTTAATACGGACGATGAAATGTCAAACTAAACGTTCGAGTTTGAAATACAGTACCTCAATTCAAATAAGAAAATTGTTAACTTCCCTACATTTACGTATCTAATGAGAATCATGAATAGAGCCAAAGCAATCATTCTCCTACACTTTTAATGTTTATTAATCAATCAATAATTTATGTTCTTCAATATTTTCAGTAAAATGAGTGGAGATTTTGCGGAATTAATTATATATATACGGTTTCTTAATATTCCAAGTTTATAAGGATATTTCCCTATTGTGGTGAGTTCAAGCAAAGAGAATAAAATTGTTTAGATTTTATTCTACTACGATTCATTGGCAGACAAATTCCTTTCGAAATCAATCACTATTCTGGTTTCTATGATAAATTAAGTAATCAATACTATTTATTCCTGTCAATAATATTACTATAATGCGAATCTATTGTTAGTAACTAAATAAGAGTCGATCAGTCAAAAATTGGAAAATATGAATCAATCTATTCCAAAAGACAGTAAATGGTGCTACGCATGAAAGCATGCAATATTAATACTGACGTCCATCAAATCAAAATATAAGTATTTAAATCCACTTAAAAAAATCGGTTTTATGTTATTGAAGAACTATAACACTTGATAAATTTTGATCAGCTTGTATTCAGTTCAGAGAAGTTTGTGAAGGTTTAATATGTATCATAGAGATTTTACTCAAGATATATCCTCTTTCTGAAATATGTAACCTATAATCTACTAACCTCTAATCTCTCTGTTCAACTCGAAATATTATGTATGCAGATGATTATCAAAATCTGATAAGGATCTCATATCTAAATAGTTGTTCACTGTATATTTTCATCTGTAACCCATACTTTCGCGAACTATTGAATTAATCTATAATATCATCAAGGAAAGAATTGGCTGAGACATGCACTGGATAAGAAATACAAGAATGACGGATAATCACTTATGAACTAATACATTGATTAACTTGCAATTTCACTTAAAAATTCTGAATTTACCGACTATGGACATAGGCTCATTTTCATTGTTATTAACCAATTAATTCGAATTTAATAGATTAAAACGAATATGTGACTCAAACTTCACTTAAATATAAAAGAGCAACCAAACAGAATATTCAACAAGTGATTCCATAGCTTCTAATTTAACGGTCATTCGTAAGCATCTGGTATACATCGCTTCAAAGATTGTAAACTGCATCCCGAACGAGCTCATCGGTGTGCCTATTAAGTTTGTTCCAATAAATGTTAAAAACTGGATACTTCACAACTATTACTTCCATCTTGATATTTTATGATTTCAAAATTTTTTCAGCTTTTAAAACTATTCATTATTGTCAGGATTAATTCACAATTGATAGCATTATTTATTTTAAATATACTTACCATTGTTTGAATAAAAAGATTCCATTTTAAATTATTAGATTGAGATTTAGAAACAGTTAAGTCTCTACTCCTACTGGCGAAGAAGTGTTTCACTTATGCCAGTAGTTCTTCACCTCCAAAAAAAATTTGATTACTGTCGTAGTAATAATTGGTAGCACGTGAATGAAAGATTGCGGGTTAGAGACCAATCAAACTCTTTTTTTTCTAGACATTTTCAACTCTGATGAGTATTATCCACGTAATCTTGACAAAATAATAAATAATTATTCTATTTTTAAATGATTCCTGGACATAAGGAGATGGATTTCACAACACAAAATTTTCCCCAGTGCAGAGCACGGGTTGCCTGCTAGTTATTTGATAAACGTATAAAATTAAAAACGCCGTACCGGTTTTCTCCTAGTGGGCCTGTGCTCCAACAGATTCTCCATGGAGCGTCGTTTGACGTTCTCCTTGTTGGCGACATGGTTACTGCCACTGCCACTATGGTGATGGGTGATCTTGCGCTGTCTGGCAACTGGCTCATGTCTGTGGTATTCCAGTAGCATTGCTTCGTCCTCTTCCCTAACATTATCCAGAGACCTCGAACGGGGGTGTTGCTGAGCACTGGGGGCATGCAGACAGGCACAGGGTAAGAGTTGGCGGCGTGGTGGCAGTGCGAGGGGTGGTGGTGGCGGGACAGGGGGCGGCAGAGCGTCACGGTACATACAGAAGTATTCGCGCCAATCAGGGGGTGGAGGCGGCACCTGTGGAGGCGGTCTGTAGAGAGGCGGCCAAGGTCGACCACGGAGCATGCTTCACAAACTTGATAGGCCCTACTTCTCAAAACACTAACAAATCTAGATGCTAGACGTATGTTATTGGTTGCAAATATTAAGAAAATCTAAGCGCAATTGTTCATAATCCATGGAGTACCCGACACAGAACTCACTAAAACTACCTACAATAATTGAAAATCATCTGAACACAACAAATTGTGACATTTATTTATAATAACAGATTATTCAAAAAGTCGAAAACTAACTGCGTTAGTTACAACATTTATCCGGGAATGTGTCTATAATAATATTAATAGATATTATCGATAAGTTGTAATCAGAACAGACGCGCAAAAAGCGAAGAACACAGCACTAAACTCGAGCGAACAGCATTGGCCAAGCGTTCAACGACTACTGCAGACTGCAGACTGGAGAGTGGAGAGCGTCCAAACTCTCATCGGCCCACTTCTTGCTACTCACTCCTCTTCCTCATCCATCCTTCTACTCCTCCTCCTCCTCTCCTCCTCCTCCTCCTCCTACCCAGCTGTAAGCCATCAACTCTTCATCCTCATCAATATGGTCTTGTTCTTTTTATCCCCATGTTCATTATGAACAGGAGCATCTTCTTCCTAGTCTTCCCGTCCTGCGATGTGTACAGTGTCGCGTCTTCAACTGATAAAAATGCATTTGAATATGTATAGTCATCATCAGAAGGAATTATTTATTTTGTATTTACATGGAATAATTCTGATTTTTTTCTAATTTAAGAAGTAAAACACTGGCTGCTCTTATGGAAAGCGTAAGCATTGAGCATCTTACAGCATAGCATAAGCATGAGCGTAAGCATCTTACATTTAGAAATGTTAAAAAAGTAACAGTACAAAATAAATGGTTGAATCAAGTGACTATTTTAAATAGAAATGATGGCCGCCCCCCCTTGACCAGGGAATTATTTTATGGGGCCGTTTAAACACATTTGCTAGTGTAATTTATACCTAAATCTTTTGAAAAACTCGCATTGTAAAACTACAGACTATGTGATATGAACAGCTTAATTATTATCAACTACAAAATATTTTTATACCATTCATAATATATATGTTGTAATTACAATTTGTAGATTTGTAGCAAAAACCGCACAGGTCTTTTATTTTTATTTATTTATTTATTTACAATGCAAATAACACTAATGCAATAACATTGAAAGATAAAATAATAAGGTAGTCCTTGTGCTATTTTTCTTCCAAATTTATAAATGACAAAGTCCAAGATAAGGTTAAAATTTTACGTGTACAATTTTTATTAAATTTGGGTCAAAATAAACATTAAAACTATAAATTTTGAATTTAGATGGCTTAAATTGATAAATTAAGTTAAGTAGGTACGTGTTATTGTGCTGATGGAGGCAACGGAATGGAAGCGGCCGGCAACTGGGCAGTGGGGTGGCAGTGGTGGTTGTCGTCATGTCGCCACTGTCTAAAATTGTATTAAATGCCAAACTAATTAATAAAATATTAGACACCATACAAAACGGCAAAACTACTCAACCTGCGTCTGCGACGCCGGTGTTGAAAGGCCTTAAATAACAGTGAATTTTAGTGCTCAAAATGCTTGAAACGTGAGTTTTAATAAAAAAATAATTCCCCTCACGTAGGGGGTACGTAGGGTGGGAGTAGCCCCCTGGAACCCCCCTGCTGTTGGACTACCGTCCCCCCTTACAACTATTGTAAGTCCGCCCCTGCATGGTATAGGTCGTTTATGTTCCAAATTTCACAGCTAGCACAAACTGATAGTCCAAGTAGTTCTTTTTCGTGAAACTATGTGACGCTGGTAGTCTCTCATCCTAAACCGTTCTTACACTCTCACCCTGGCAAAATAGTAACAGTAAAGGCTTGAGAACAGAAAAATCAGCTTGAAATTTGGTATATAAACGACCTACACCAAGGGATATCTTTTCTATATGCTTATATCTAGAAAAATGAGAGAAATGATAGATTGATTTGAATAACATTACCATTAAAAAAGTTCGTTGAATTTTACGCATTTAGTAAAGAATTTTTATTGGAATAGTTTTAAAATATTTTCATCAATTGATAAATTATTTTCGTTTATCTAATTCAATTGTTACATGATTGCGAGCAAATGCAGTTAGTCGCAAGGTCACCATAAATTGACCACTGAATAAAGAATAGCATTTGTGTGGTGGAGTGGGCGATGGGCGATCCGTGCAAAAGATCAAGTCAATAAATTGCCTCCAAAGTTATTCGGTAGGAGCGGCAAGCGGCAGCCACCTCGTTATCATTATCCTTACTTTTATTCGATTCTCGGACTTCTTGGCATCTAGATTTCAAAATGACACCAAGAAAAACGCAAATAAAATGTTAATTTTCGAATTAACTTAGTATAACTGAGGTAGTAAAGCTATAATATCGTTAAGTTGCTACCGTTTCTCATTTGATTTGAATTAAAATTTATAACTAAATTGTACTTGGGTGAACCTACTTTTTTACACAGTCGTTTTCAGGTGTTGACATTGATGGAGAGGAGAGATTTTAGAGTAACGAGGAGACATTCAGAATCAAATTGAAAAGCATGTTGATCAGGATGATTTTTCAATCAACAACTGAGTGAGTAAACATCCTATTTAGAACTAGCAAAGCAAGTGAATAATTGAACTCAACAGACAGGAATGCAACTTCGATGTAGATGAAAAACAGAACAAAATTAAAATGAAATTACAAACACCAATATCCTTCCGTCAATACGATTGAGAATTGAACTTATTTACTTTGCAGGAATTACTTTGAACGACAAAAATATTATTGAATCGAGAATATTATAAATAGAAAGAAGAATATAACATATTCAGCACTACTGTGATCAAATTTGATCTGATTTACGAGTGTATTGATAAGTTTACATTATTTACGAGTATATTGATAAGTTACTGTGAAATACACATTTAATTATTATTGTACTGTTTAGTGTGTACATGTAATAATTTGATTTGCACTAATAGCTACAGTAATCTGGTGCTATAGAAGGCATCTGAAAGAGAATGTGATTATCTATCATTCAGTTTACGACCCTGAGGAAAGTAAAAAAGTGTGCCAATATGGTAACAGTTGAGTTATTAAAAAAGCCTTTACTACCCACGTGGTGGAGGAATTAGATACAAGCTTTGAAAATTCAGTGAAATTCCAGATTTCAATTTTCCCGCAAAGTTATACTCGTATTGAAAATCATAAATCATAATTTTTAGTGCCTGTCCGTCACTTTGAAAGTTGAAAATTTCAAATCTGACATAAAATACTACTCATAAAACAAGAAAATAAATCTTATTTCTGTATTCAGAGTCGCCAAAAGCGTAAACTAACTCAAACTCCAGAGAATAACGTTCTTTCCTTATAATAAAATCGATCAAAGAAACAGCTCAAACACGCGTTTTAGATATGAATTGATTAAAAGGAAGAAGAACGGTAAAAATGAGTGGAATGTGGGGGTAGCAAGAATGCTATGAAGAGTAATGCTATTGTTCTCTCGTAAAGAATGAAAAGAAAGTACAATGAACGATAGAAAGAAAATAGGGAGTATATGGATGAAAATCAAATGATGTAAGAATGAAGTAGAATAAGTGAAATAGGAGTAGAAAATTGAAATAATTTCCAAGAGGAAACCCAGTAGTGAGAGTTAATTACAAATAATAAAAAAACAGCAAAAACCGAACAGAGGTTAAAAAAAGGATAAACGGTAAAATGAATAAGAAACAGCAGAGACATGATTTAAGTGAAGATTACAGATAAAAGTAATGACAAGCACAAGTAAATGGCTTTGCTACAAAAAACACACGAAAATGATGAACGAAGATACGAAGAACTAAAAGAATGGGGAAGGAAGTGAGTCGGGAGTGGATGAGGAGGATAATGAGAACAGGAGGAGAAACAGGAGAAGGAGAAGGAGGAATAGAAGAAGAATGGAATGATGAAGAAATTAAAATAATCAAATGATGTCGCATGCATACCGAAGTTGTAGAAGTGGTACAGCAATAATAGAAATAGGTGATACAAAGATACAAAATCGGATAAACAAACAGGAGAAAGAAAATAATAATAAAAATGGAAAAAGAAGTTGAGAAGATTAGAAAAGACGAAAAGGTTAGAGAAAAAGAAAAAGAGATTACGAACGAAGGAGTGGAACAACAATGAACCCTAAAAGGAAACAATAGTGAAAAAAATTCTAAAGATGAAACGAGATGATGAAGAGATAGATAAACCAAGTAGAAAGAACCGGATAGGAAGGAGAAGATGCAGGAACAGCTTCCTAAAGACGAAGTTGAGGAGGAAAAGGAAGACGGAAAATGTCAGACAAACGTCAAGATGTCTATTATTTACAGCGCTAATAAATAATATCCAGGTAGCGTGAGAAAAGTGCTCTAGGCTCTGGATATGGACAGCTCTTAACACTTGTAGGCTACTGTTGCTATATTTCCATCATTTTCTAGACGTTTCTTCCTATAAGTCCAGGCAACGAATGCTCCAATAAAGGTATAGAGGGAAAAGTTTGGAACACAATTTTCAACTCCACAGCTCTTTTAAAGATAGTTAGAGGATTAACATATCAAAGGTCCTCACCTCTACCCCCTGTGCTAAAGGGGTGAGGGTGGTTTGAAAGTACCATTTTTTTCATTTTTCGCACATATCTCGGAAACTATGCATCTTATGAACATTTATATCTTCTGCAAAATTGAAGCTTACACAATTACCAACAAGTTTTGTCCTTTACATTTTTTCCATATCTCTCATAGTTTCTGAGATATACGCCCTTGAAGGTGAGACATTTTTTGAAAAAACACTTCTGTCTTCAAGTTTTTCATCTTTTCGGCCTCATAATTTTTAAACGATTGAAAAAAATCCGTGCTGATTATGAGCTGATAGATCTTTGAGCTGAATTATCTTCAATTTGATGTATATTCTCACTATTTTACGCATTTCCCTACGACTATTGCAGCAATTTTAGTGTAGAGAGTGAAATTTTCTGTTCAGCAACAATAGATCAGTTGACAATGAAATTTGAAGGGAATGTTTGGAACACAATTTTCGACTTTGCAGCTTTGTTGATACTAGTTTGAAGGTGAGCATATCAAAAATCCCAATCCTTACATCATGTGCTGAAGGGATGAGGGTGGTTTGAAAGTTGCATTTTCCACTTATTACTTACATGCTTATATCTTGGAAACAATGGGTTATATTGACATAATCAACTACATAAAAATGAAGCTTAATTAATGTCCTACAAGTTTTGTCTGATAGAGGTTTTCGATAAATCCTATACTTTTCGAGATATTTATGTTCTAAAGTGATGCATTTTCGAAAAACCAGTTTTTCTTCCATTTTTTCGCTCTTTCAAGACATAACTTTTCAACAATTGATGGGACAAGAATGTGCTGAATACGAGATTGTAGAGCATTTAATTAGCAATTATCATGTATAATTTGACTATTTCACGCATTCCCATACGACTGCTCCACCAGTTTCAGTTTTGAGTGTCTTTGTTTGGTAGGAAGTTTAGAAACAACCCCTGTGTTTAGTCCGGCAGACGTTCCAATAGGTGCTCAATATGAATGTTCGTACCGAAGCGCACTGCCAATTTATGATGACAGAATAGCGTAATATTCGGAAAAATTCACTTGTTGCAAATGATTTGACACTCAAATCAATTGTTGAAAAGTTATAAGTTATACCGTTCCCTCTATAATCTTTCGTTGACTGGACTATATTCTTATATCTATTTATAGCACATCATACTATGATATACTATCAGTATAGTAAGTACAGAAGCTCATAAGCACGAAGATGATCGAACTCGAGTTGCAAGGATATGATCCAAGCTGGAGTAGATGAGAACGCAAGTTATTCTTGACACAAGGGTATTTAAAATGATCACATCACGCCACAACTGGAAAAATCTGGTTTTCGTGATCAATTAAATCATGAGGATGCTGCTTTTCATATTCAGTATTTCTACAACACTACTAGAGGTTGAAGTTTTCTTTCATTCATCGGCTCGAACAGATCAACAAATGCTGTAAACCCCTGTTTGTTATTTAGGTAACCTTGCAAATTAGAAAATTTGCAAAAATAGGGTACATTGAAGGGTTGATTAGTAAAAGCAGTATGATTCAGTGTTATGTCTTGTCCCTCAAACAGGAAAAATTCTTTCAACCTCAAATATTTGTTCTTCAAGTAAGTATTTTCTGTTCTTCAAATAATTAAAAACAGAGATCACTTAAATATCAAAATTCAATAACAAAAACCTGAATTTTCTATTTGAGATATGATATGTTTTGTTATAATGCTCTTCACATTGTATTCTATGGAGAGCGGCTTTAAACAAAGCTCTAGTTACTTCCATAAAAGACAATAAAACATGTCGTGTTTCAAATTGAGTACTGATGGATATAAAATAAATCCTAGAAAAATCCAGTAATTATTCATAGGCAGTAAATCTAAGAATATCCTCTCTAACTTGGTAGAACTGCTTGGAATTTATCACATTAGAAACTAAAAAGCTGCAATAAACAGGTCGCCGGTGACTTTCAAAATATTATGAAATGCGCATTCGGCACTGCGCCACTGCCACAAATTGAGTGATTACAGGAACACAGGATGCGATGGAGAACTTTTAGTGGACATTCACCGTTTACGTCAATGAATAAAGTGGGAAAAAATCGGACCTGAGGCCTCGATAAATAAGTACTTGGTTCAACTTTCTCGCTGACAAACTCACAATCTATGAGAAGACAAAAATGATAATACTGTAGAACAAGGACATTCTAATGGTCTGGTGGTCTGGAGGCTGTGGCTGTGGCTGTAGAATGGTGAAAGGTTCGGCTAATGATACTTGGCGGATGTTATTATTCTTATTGAAAGTGCCACAGCGGATACTATAGAGACCTGCCTACCAACGCAGCAACTGCTAGACCTACTGATATCAGGTACCTTGTGGCCATTATCACAAATAATATTGTACATATCACTTTCAGCAGCCTATATCACACTCATGAAATTGAGTTATTTAAATCCTTCTTCTACGAGTGAGTCATCAAAAAGAGTATAATAAACCTATTACATTCACTACGAATTTGTTTATTTAGCAACCTTATTCAAAAGAAAAATCTACACAGGTGGTCCTTAAATATTCAGAAAACATAATGCGCATGGGATACTCTAAATGAACCATGACAATTATTTAAAATTCCAATTTAATCTATGTTCACTATTATTGATACTGCTTCAAGCAATATCAATTGCTTAAGCATGTCGTGTGTAAAAACTAAAAAAAAAATAAAAAAGGGTACTTAGATTTTTATTTCTTGATGCTCGACAACTGTCGATCAATGTTTACTTTCTATTTCGATTTGAGCTTGGCAACTTAAAGAAAAGGGACTGAGAGAAAAAGAAGAATAATAAAACGGAAGCCAAGTTATTGTCTGTCAACCTGGTACAATGCAAAACTATGCTATTCAAAAAACTTATCAATTTTTATTTGTTTTAATAAACAATATGGAATTCTCCATTGACTTTCATCATTTCATCAATCAACGTCAAAACCAATATCACTCGGAATACCTAAATTCATGAGGGCTTGAATTGCATGTTCCAAAATGAGTTCAAGCTACAAAAACTTTAGCCGACGAACTTTCAACCTTCAACAAGCTACTTATATTAATGATTGTTACAAGTGACTGTGAATGTTATGAGTTGCGTTGTGTCAGATTGACAGTCAATAACTTGGCTTCCGTGTTGTTATTCTTCTTTTTCTCCCAGTTCCTCTTCTGGTGGTTGCCAATTGCTCAAATCGAAATAGAAAGTAAACAAACAAGGATGACACCGGTCAGATGATGACCTCTGCAGTCTGCTGACATTCTGACACTATAGGCCTACTGGTAGGGAACTGACATGCAAGTGATGGGTGACAGGAAATGAATTTAGTGTATGGGCTACCATAGGGGACGTTTACAAAATGTCATTTTTGGATGATTGATACCTTAATCCAAATACCGGCAGAACTATAGCTAGAGTTTCAAAAGTGAACATTCCTTGAAAACTGAAATATCCCAACATATAATACCTGGATATGATTTTTGGGACACATTTATGATAATAAATTGAATGATTAAGAAAACATATTTAATGATTACAATACCAAATTGTATCTGTTTAATTTACTCTTGTTCATTGATAATGAGCATTGTGTTTAACTCATCACTTCTTTTACTGATTGGAAACATATTTTGAACTTCCAATGGGTTTGGTATAACATTTTCGAAGGGAAATTGATTATACTTGAATATAGACCAAAAAATTCAATTTAAATAACACTAATAACGCTTAAAATATCATTTTTCTTCCCTCCTGCTCCTCGCGGACCACTTCCAGAGCTTTCGCGGACCGTTTTTGTGTAGAAAAAGAAAAAGGAATCTATAATAATAAGTTAATCGAAATTATTAGCACAATAAATGAGTTTATTCTTGAAAAACAAATTATAAAAAGGATATATCATGCTGATGTACAGTAACAACAAAAAAGTTACAAATACTCTTTGTATGTAAGTCTACATTGACGAACGGTATTATTTAATTTAATTACATTTATTGTTTAGATTATTAACAAATAAATATTAAATAGAAGCGATCTTGCTAGATTTATTCCTCTTTGCATGAACAACCAATCAGTGGATGAAGAAAGGGATACCAAAATTAGAATTGTTGAGATGCAATACAGAATGTCGAAATCTATATTGTTATAACTCTATTTATTATTGTAATTCACCTACACTGTTGGAATAGAATTATATTTATTTTTAATGTATTTATTTGTGCTGTAAGTCAGGGAATTGAATGTAAACAAAGGAACTATTTTTCATAAAAATATGACGTGTGCACTACGTCACTCAGCTACAACCAATAGCAAATTAGAAAAAGAGAGATTCAAAGAATTGTAAGCTCAATTCGTGGAAGAAGACTTCTTCTCTAGCACTGACCTTGCCCTAGTCACACGTTCCTAGTAAACTTGCATTTTGTTGAAAAATTTTACGTAAATTGTTTTTTAATTATTTGTTTGATAATTTAATGTTAATTGTAAAGTTCCTTTTGTCTGTAAAATTAATCATTAAAGTAAAATACCCGATTGAATCTATATGAATCGCCGAATAATATACCAGCAACACGTTCTACTTGGAGGCCAGAAAATCCAGCACATGGCAGAAGAATAATTATTTGCGAACCAAGGAAAAAGGAAAACAGAGTCGCGTGAGTTATTCTTTTAGTAAATAAATTGGGGCCCCATCTACAATTCATAAGCGATATAAATTCTCAAGAAAATTAATGGTCATGACCAGATTGCAATCAGGGAAAATTCAACGTTAATCTACATTATAATAATCTTCATTAAATTGAATTACTTTATAATCTGTTTACCGATCAAGCTATTCCAAAGCAGAACTCACAACCCTGTAATTATCATTTCATTATATTATTTTCTTTTGATTTATAAATAATTATTAAACTATATATTGTACATGTCTGGTATTGTTGAACCAGAATACATTATACTGATCACCACTATTCCAGTTCGTTTCCTTTCTAAAACCTTAATATCGTCTTTGACACATTACCATTGGTATTTTGGTAGACCTCATATGGTCAGTGAAACAAGTCAGGAAATTAATAATTAAGTGGAAGGTTGTAGATGGTTGCTAATGTATCAGTTGATCACTGCAAAATTAATCAATATAATTTTGCTTACATTGGCTCTTACATTGGTCGCTGTCGGTAGCCTAGCTCATAATTTCCGGACTAAAGTGTATGTGGCATTTTGCAGGATTTAAGTCAATGTAACCCAACACTGATGGGATTAGATTCTGTACTCGAACCTCTTTTCAGAAATTATATTTATTTAATAAAGTGCTCATTATTAATTCTGATAGCGGTGAGAGACACAATCATACATGGATTTGTGATCTATATCATAGTTCAGTTTGCATTGGCTCTTTATCAGAACAACAAACAGGTAATAGTTTTAAGATTGCTTTATTTAATCTCATTACAATTATTGATATATTCCAATCCCAAATCTGGGATAACCTACAAATTTCTCGGTTCATATAAGAGATCAAGGTGTGTTTATCAGTATACCGCCGTTGATTCTGACCAAATAAATAAATTCTCAGTTCTAATATCACACGGATGGGACATATATTCATCTACCCATAAAAGTGAGAACCTTCATACGTTTATCCAATTTTTGTGTTGTCCATGCTCTCCCTGGAGCAGGCTGTCACACATGCCGACACAACGTGGGGCATTAAACGCTGAGAAACAGTACTCATGGTTCATGATTATAATTTTGATTTTTTGTTTAATGACTCCAAGTTTATAATTATCCATTTTTTGTGTGGTTCATGGTTCATGCCCTCCTTGGAGCAGACTTTCACAACAATTATAATCGATTTCCCTTCGAAAATGTTATACCAAACCCATTGGAAGTTCAAAATATGTTTCCAATCGGTAAGAGAAGTGATAAATTCCAAATTTCCAATGTAATAAGATAGGACTATAGAGTTTGTTTGGAATCTTAATGGCGGATTTGTACCACGTGACAGTCAATGGCCATGCAGTGGTAATATAGTTACTGTAATATAATCTTATGCATATATAAAAAAACTATTTATTTTTTCAATTATTTTATAGAATTCATTATTGTTATAAAATTATTCATTGATATTCCGAAAATATTAATCTGGAAAAATTAAATATATCTTAGTGAAAACAATTCACTTTCTATTTATGACAAAGATTTCGGTAGCAGGAACCGTTTGGAACAAATGACACCTGACTCAATTTACAGTAGGCAGCGACTATTATCACAGGAAGGAGCCATCTATAGCATAAAGCACTTTCACCATAACAATACAAAAGATAGAAGGCTTACAGAAGACTGAGTTTAAAAGGATGAATAGAGGGTGCTGGAGCACGAGGTGCAGCTTGCACCTGCATTACAATGAGATGTGAGATATGGATTAGTTAGAGAGAGGGTGAGACAGGGTCAGGAAGAAATAGATTTGAAGAATGGAATGAGAGGAGATATACAATGAAAACTAACTTTAATTTTGTAAAAAAGATTGAAGTTTAAAAGTAGATTAATATGAGTGGAATTGAAAGCAAATCTAGTGGTCAAAAATGCAAATACAGATCTAAAGATAGAAGAGAGAGGATAGAAGAGAACCAATGCTTTCGAGCAATCTAACAACAGAATATCATCTACTAACTAATCACGAAGCTGATAAGTTATTAAAATTTCAAATCTACTAAATTAATCAATATTTATAATTTATATGTTCCAATAGAATATAGAGGATAATGTGAATAATGATTTTAAAGAGTTTAGATCTTTTTGATAAAATAACGTTTGCAAATATCAAGCTTTAATCTGAAGACATAGAATCTATTCCATTTCAATTTCAATTCAATTCAAAGAGCATTCTATGTTCAGCTCATGTAATATCTAGATGATATATATATTCTAATTCAATCATACCAAAGGATCAAAAGACCTAAGAACCAAAATACAGAATAAAAAAAATAGGATGAAAGTAGATTCACATGAATTGATATCCAAACAATAAGAAAAATGATTTCCTGAAGATCCAATCACCAGTTATTGTGTAACATGTATCATCAAAATGACACACGTGATACACCAATGACAAATACGTTTCCCAATCAGATAGCATATTGTGGATGTGGCGGAAAAAATCAAAGATTAGTTTAACAGGCTGAGTCTGCAAGCTCTACACTATAATATTATAGCTATAGGCGTAGAGACACCTTCGAAGTCACATACTCTATCTATGCCTAGACAATAGGAGACTAACTCCTACTCCCGGGAGGTACACGACAACTACAACATTGAAGATCAGGATGTCCGTACAATGCTCTATCAATTTCATTCAAAGAACATCACCACACTCTCAATCACATTCTCTCTCATTCTCTCTCTCTCTCTCTCTCTCTCTCTCTCTCTCTCTCTCTCTCTCTCTCCTCTCTCTCTCTCTCTCTCTCTTCTCTCTCTCTCTCTCTATCACTTTTCTCTCCTCTTTCACTCACAATATTTTTCACTCTCTTTTCGCTTACCTCAAAACTCCAACATTCTCCAGCTATCTCTTTTCTCCAAAGTATTCTTCAATATCTTTGATTTATACTCTCTATAAATTTCTTTCACATGTTATTATTACACTATCAATCATCTCCTCTCTCTTCTCTCTCTCTCTCAGTATAATTGTGATACATATATATAATAATAATGGAATAGATAATAATAATATAACAAAATAAATACAGTATAACAATAATTATACATATATTGTAATCTACATAAATAAAGTACTTAATCAATCAATCAATCAATCTTACTCATTTTTTCTCAGTTCTAAAATGATCATCTATCACACTACTATTAATCCTGCCATATCTCCCATTTCCTTGCAGATAATACTTGAAAAAACAGGTGTCATGGTGGGATACCTCATTCCGGAAAGTAAAGAAAAATAATCGTTATAGAAGACGCAAACTAGTTACTAAAATTACCTTAAAAGGAAAGCGATAATTCTGTTTTACTTACGGCACTATCCTGAAGATTATATTGCGATTGAATGTGTACGATAGTTGTGGTTAAACCAGAACAAGTATGCAAGTGAGCTTCTATTATGATGTAAGATCTTTGAAAAGTGGTTTGAAATTAAGAACATGGTAATAAATAAAGATGAATAACTGAGTATTGGAGGAACAGATTTACTTTTCCTTCATTTAATTTTTTATTAATTAATGAATTCATCATTATCGTACTTCCTATTTCAAGTTTTCATGAATGTCATTATGTTATTAGCCTTTAGATGAAGCATGTATATCTTTTGGAGATTACGTACATGTGAAATGAAAAGATGATACTGAGGTATAAGATAGATAAACATATACATCTCGAATATGTACATTATCTTATGATCGGAGTCGACACCCAGAATTGCATGTTCCTTCTTATTCTTGCTGTGGAATCAGTATAACATCAGGAAACTCATGAAGAATATAATAATTTTTTTTTTTTTTATGCATGAACAATTGAAATAAAATATAATGCCAATAGTATCATAGAAAAAACATAGCATAAACCATATTTTCTCTATGATAGTATCAAGTAAAAATATTTTAAAGGATTTAAAACTATTGATTCACGACTAATCGAAAATTGAAAAAATGTAATGACCAAATTACTACGTACAAAGCAGCATGAAGTAAATTTTCACGCACAAAAGTTTTGAGAAGCCTGAGCTTGAAACCATTAGTGTGTGTCATGGTGGTCAAGTAATAACGATCTCAGACAAAGCGATACCATATCTGAATTTTGAATTGAATCACAAATCATATTCAGCTACTCAAATCACATATTCAATAACCGTAGTGAATGAAGAATGACAACATCCAGATATTTTGTCCGTAGGCTATTCTATCCTGCGACAGTATGAAAGTAGGCTTCCATGACTTCTATTCTCTCTGACTGCAACCTACAGCGGAGTTCCATCCCAACTCAGAGAATGAGGCACAAAAATAATCTAAGCTGGAAACAATGATGCAATTGTTCCACTCAATGTGGAACAATAAATCGAATAAAAAAGATCACTAAATTTCGTAACATTCGATTAACGTTGGACAGTAGTTTGAAATTGAATTGAAAAGAAAAAATTGAATCCGTGTCCTTCAACTTGCATCGATGCTAATAGCGTAATTCTATTGAATAATGTTCAAGAAGAAAATGTATTGTGATAAAAAAGCACAATACATCATATTACTGTTATCAAAGTCAAAAATCATTCAACTGCAGAAAAAGATACAGATTGGTATAACGGATTATTTTGTTCCTTAGTATAGTCTTGGAATGTCCTCCAGCAATATTTGAAGGAACGGGATACTTTTCAATTTTCAATAATTTACCTCACATCTATGTTTTTCTGGATATTACAGTAGCTCTTTATTCAGCTTTAGATAAGAACCACCATGACACACTATTCGGTTTCAAGCTCAGGCTATGTAAATAACATAATTTCACATTTTAGGTCTAAATAAATTAAAAATTATAGTTTACTTCATTCTAAAATAGTTTCATTAAAATATTTCATTGAGAAACTAAATAGTGTATTCACTTTCAACATTCAATTCACAATATCTTCCAAGTCTATATCTTCTCTATCAATACCGTATATTCGTTATATTCGGTATATTCGTTCTAAGTAAACTAGCAATTTTAATTTATTTAGACCTAAAAATGTGAAATTATGTTTTGTTGTACAAGTGAGAAAGATTAATAGTGAGAAAGTTAATTAATGATTACTTTGATCTATCATGATCTATTACATGAACATGATAACAGTATTTGAATCGAGTGGTCAGCATGTATCAATTGTTTTTGATAAAATTTGTTCAATTAGAATTGATATCGTGAAATTTTTCTATAATTGAAAAAACACAGTTTTATTTTTGTAACATCCACATTTATTAGACTGCAGTTTCGTGTTGAAACCAACACATCTGTACTGAAAAGAACTTTTTTCAATTTTCCACTCACAACATGTTTCAACAGTAGGTAATGTTGAAAACACTGGGTTGATGTCAAAAATATCACTCATTCATTGTAAAAATTACAAAAATGTTTCACCATCAATGGTGTCATCTTCAGTGACATATTCTTGACAACAACCCAGTGTTTTCACTATGGATATATATAATATATTTTTGTTAATATAATTACAAATCATATGAATATGATGAGGAAAGAACAACTACTAACAGGCATCTCACAGCATCCCACCAGCAACAGTATCTCAAGTAGGTAATGTCATTATCAGTATGTAAATTACTGTTATAAAATGGTCCCTGATTATATCAAACTCGAATTCGAGGGTTTTTTAACGAATAACATGATGTCATGAGAATGGAATTGCAATTGGGTCCCTAAAATGTGTGACCACTAGAGTGGAGTGAAAAATGAAACACACGAGGTTCAAGTTACATAATTGGTGGAATAATATTCAGGAAACCCCTAATCTCATCACAGACGGATGAATGATCAAGTAGTTGTCATCATTTTTTATTCATGACACCCATCTCGACTTCCGCTGCCGATAAACTTTTGAAGTCAGACAAAATTTCAGGAAACAACAACAGAAACTGCTCTGCCTAACATTGTAACCTACGACAACTGACTCTTCGTTCAACTTTCCAAATACAGTATTACGTAAGTTCTCTTTCTCATCTCACCGTCCATCTTTGTCGGGTTTTATCGTAGAAATGTCAACACTTCTCTATCGTCTCAATGTGTTGTAATGCAGTTGCTGTTGCTTTTCAAGCATGGATGATGATTGGACCAGATGAGGTTTCCGGCATTTGCAAAGGTCAACCAAAGATGTTACTTAATATCTGATGCGCTTTTATGTTCCTTCTAAAACTGGAAGTATTTATGAAATTGATAGTATAATTCATCAATAGAGCACCATATTATAAAAATGTGTTTGCATACTAGCTTCCATCCGGTTCCTTAAAACTCGACTGAATTCAACGGTTTAAAATGATATGATTTAGTGGTATTGAGCATTTAGACATTGATTTCTTCACATTCATAAGAATCCTCATTTAAGCAACTTTATCTCAAGATTAAACTAATTTTCAATCTATATTACTGAGTAGTACAATATTATACTTCAATATTGAATTCTATTTCTATTTTAATCAATAGAGATCGTCAACGTTTTAAAGAGGCATAAAGTCACTAATATTTTGAATACTAAATGCTCTCATACAAATATTATTTATATATTTATCATTTATTCAAATAGATAAACAAACAAATGCATCCAAAAAAGCAAATACAATATTGTATTATAATCTATAATTCCATGGGTGATACTATATTCAAGATTACCAATAAATAATTTTACGAGACTTAATATAAATATAAAATTTATAATATGAGATAATGGTCTCATATTATAAATAGGCCTAATTTTATTATAAATATAATGTCAGAAAGGGATTACCCTTATCGGCAACTTATCAGCAAGTTATTTAATATATTAATGTCCATTAATCATGAATCAAAGAGTACAAGACGGATACTAGGGAAATTGTATTAAAAGCAGGAACACTTATTTTGGATATTGGAAAGGTCATTGAACGATTTGCACAGAAGGGTTCCAGAAGACTCCAGTTTGCTCTTAAAAAAATATCAGTATGTTATTTACTTTGTTATTATAATATGAGATGGATGGAAATCAAAAATTGAAGTACTCTTTTTTTAACATTTATATTTTTATTATTGAGGTTAGCCTATTATTGGGCTGGTAGCTACTTTGATTTTGATGTAAATACAAGTTGCCCTGAACAACAAAGTGGTCAATAGCTTTGAAAGTGCTCAATATGAGATAGCTTTGCAAATGCTCATTAGGCTATCTATGTTTTCTAACAGCATAAACGTATTTGTCACATCTGATTACTTAAATCAAGAATAATAAAAGTTATCTTCTATATATATATATATAAAATCGAAATGGCACTCACTGACTGACTGACTGACTCACTCACTCACTCGCAGAACTAAAAATCTACCGTACCAAAAACGTTCAAATTTGGTAGGTATGTTCAGTTGGCCCTTTAGAGGCGCACTAAGAGATCTTTTGGCGATATTTTACCTCTAAGGGTGGTTTTTAAGGGTTTAAAGTTCGTCTTTTAGCATGTATATTCTTCTTATTCCAATATCTTAAAATTATAATTGAAATGTCCATACCATAATTTTGTTAATATAGAACTATAATCTAGAGAGAGTACCTCTTCGAAACAGTTGTTCTGGTAACTAAATTAAAAATGTTGTTAGGTTGGCATTAAGTTGAGTTGACTTTGTTAGGTTGGCACCAAGTTTAAGATTGAAATGCATTTATCCAGGACCTCCTAAATACCAATTTATCCAGTACCTCCTAAATACCTATTTAGGAGGTCGTGATTTATCGCGGAAAAATTGATTGGGTACTGCTACTTCAAACAGAGCTATTCCCGGGAATATTATATTACTAGCCGTCAGGCTCGCTTCGCTCGCCATATCCGTTTAGCCAGACTTCTGGACCCCCGACTGGATCGTCCTAACATATGATAAAAATATGACATAACATTTCAAATTTGGTAGGTGTGTTCAATTGGCCCTTTAGAGGCGCAATAAGAACGGATTTGGAAAAAAATCCAAAGATACGCCCAAAATCTGCGTTTTTAGCGTTTTCTCAGCTTTATCAAGAACAAATAAACAGAAATGTTCAAATTTACTACAGAAGCTCAGCTGGGTGCAATAATGTTCTGTTAGAAGGAATTTGAAACAACGCCAAAGATACGCCCAAAATTAGCGTTTTCTCAGCTTTTCTGCGTTTCCTCACCTTTTTCAATAATTTATGGAAATATATTTTGAAAAAATCAGTACACAGGTTTAGCTGAGGTGGAAGAATTTTGTTCGCCAAAGATACGCCGATATAGTAACAGGTGTTTTTCGAGATCAAATTGATATAATACGTTCAAATTCGGTACAGAGCTTCCGCTGAGGTCTACATGCAGGCGAGCGAAGCGAGCCCGCTGATATCATTTTTGAACAATCCAGTCGGGGGTCCAGAATTCGGTACAGAGGTTCCGGTGAGGTCTACATACAGGCGAGCGAAGCGAGCCCGCTGATCTCATTTTTGGACGTTCCAGTCAGGGGTCCAGGGGGCAGAGCCCCCTGGCTAGACGGATATAGCGAGCGAAGCGAGCCTGACGGCTAGTATTTACTAAATCTAAAAAAATTATTTTAAAAGTTATTAAATACTAAATCTAAAGAATTTTTATCTTGTAAAGGGAAATCATGTAGGTAGAATAGTATGTATTGCAGAACAGTATCATCAATGAATGAGCTACAATCTATCTTTAAAATATCCCAATGAAATGGGATATTTTTTTTTGATAATTTGAATATTTTCACAAAACTGTACAATATCATTGACTGCAAGTTGTAAGTGTTGGCAAAAGTGCTATGTGTCATATTTGTCCTTGTAGAAATGAAAAATTATCCCATGCAGAAAAATTACGAATGTATCCCTCTAGAGGGTTAAAAGGGTCATAGAAGGGCCTGTATAAGTGCCATATGCATCATCTACATTTAGCACCATCATTGCTAATCTGGGTTTACTAGTAGATATGTCGGCTTCTATTATTATAGGCTACATTCCAAGTTTAAACGAACATATCAATATCAGTTCAAACGAAGGTGGTGGTGCCTAAGGGCCTCGGTATTACTTTGGTTATATTATTTGACTGCCTAAAAAGTATTCGTTAGATCATGTCAGAGACCCTGAAATTGATCAGTTGCGACCTGAAAACTCTGACACCAGATATTATTTCATAATTCCATTCCATTGAACATTAATTTATGTTTGGTTTGCTGTGTCAAAGCTTGAATAAGATTACTATTTATTTTCTAATAGACTTGATAAATTAATACACTTTTCAGAAAATCCTAATTAATTTCTATATTCTTATCTAATAGATTTTGGACGATTCCAAAAGCATCAACAGTATCATCCACCTACAAACATTAACAATAAATTTTTTTTAGTCTAGATCTAGAAGAAAACGAACAAGATGCACAATAGAGTAAAAATGATGCAAATATGACTCAGCATACAATCTGAGAGAGTTCTCAACCAGAAGCGATCTTCCTAACAATTATCACGAATTATTTTTAGTGAATCACTGGCTACACGCTCGTTAAATACAGAAGAAACCAACGAAATTATATTTACTATTGCAATCTTAACACAGAGGCTTTCACTTGACTGATCGTAAAAATTTCCCTACAATTTGAACGAACCGAGACATTACGCTTTTTATCGAAGCGTAACTGACCTTCACTTTCCTACTGCTCAATAAACGAAAGTAAAAGTACACTTCACGAAAGAATAGTTTTTCCGAATGATTTTTTCCAATTGTGCAAAATGGGACTATAGCGTGAAAACAGTCATCACAACATAAATTTGTAAAAAATGCTAACAAGCAAACTCTTCAACGAACAGCTCTTAATTTTTCTGTTCTATTATTGGTTTTTCCCGTCAAGTTCATAATAAATTGAACAGTAAAATGTAAACTATGATTACACTTGAACTATTATTAAAGTATTAGAGAATACGAAGCTAACAAATCCTTTCACTTGTATCCGAGTTGAGCAATAAATAAAATAAATTTGAAAAGTTGGGGCACGAAAAATCGGGAACTCTGTAATTGATAGCTTGAAAACTCCCAATTTGACTTTCTGGTGAACTTTATAGTAAGAGCATGGTTTATTATTTGTGGTATAATTTTATATATAATGGTAATTTCTCTATTCAAGTAGAATGCTGAAAGTAGGAAAGTAAGAGTCAAAAACGAATAAGTCAAAGGTATCTTTTATCTTTGATAGAGTTGAATGAATCGAGAAAATGCATAACAAATATAATATTTTTTTCAACGAATCGAACAAAATTATCCAAATTAATGTAGGTCTACTACACTGATACTGTAAATAACAGTTAGCAATCCATTGTGAATGTTGGAAATATAATTATTTCATCTATATAATAAGAAAGAGTAGGGTTGTGTTTGTTCGTGTGTTCGTTTGTGGACATGTCAACTTGTGGATTGCATACTGGAGAAACGGGAATGATTTAGATCTCCAAATTTTGCACATAGATTCTAAAAATATCAATCTCGTGCACCTCGGAGCCCAAATTTCAATTTTCCTTCTAGATTTTTCAGAATTATTGTTCAAATTTCATTAATGGTACATACGATTTCATAAAAAATCAGCAAATCATATGATCGAAATTAAAAAAGGAACATCTGTTCTATTGTTGTTTTTTACCTGATACCCCTTAACCTCAATAATATTGTTTTGATAATTGATAAATATTTTTAATAATAATGATAATATTTTTATTATAAATATGATAATAGTATTGTTTTGATAATTAATAAATATTTTCATTTTCACAAACTCTGTATAATAATATGGTGAATGTGAAACAGCTGCATCAAAGAAATTATCTCAAAAACATCTGTTTGGAAAAAACATATGGCCGGCCAGTTGCACGTAGGCCTGTTAAATGTGGACATTAATGCCCATTTACAAATCAGCGTTAGTTTTACGGATTCATTTCTGTTCCACAAAGATCGGTTAGTTTTTAATCTCGATTGAGTTTTCCGGTTAACTAACCAAGCAAGATTTTAACGGTTTCACAATCCGGCAAAACTGTAGATTAATGGTTGTAATTTAATAATAACAGATGTTATTATTCTGAACCTTAGACCAGTTATAGAATTATTATTCTATATTTTATACTATTATTCTATAACTTATTCTATTATTCTATATTTTATATTATTTTTCTATAACTGGTGCAAGTTCTGAACAAATGGCACAAAAGTGAGGTTATGTTATTGAATTGGTGACTATTCATTACACATGCACCATGAAAATGTTCTGTCTGTCGCCAGTGTCCTGCTATCTGCAGACGAACCAGATCGGAAGCTAACCTCAAAAATTATAATCTAATTTTGAATGCTAATATCATAGTCCAGTCAATATATACATAAAAAAGGGGTGTGCTTGCAATTTATATTGTAGTTCTGATTTTCTGATATATTATTTGGGTACATAAGAGAAGTCCAGAACCATTTTCTTCATGCAAAATTTCCTTGTGCTAGATACAGAGTGGCCCAAAATCCTCGTAATTTCGGCTCATTTTCCAGTTTGCAGCTATTTCTGCCAAATCTCGTAATCGGACAGAAAAATTTGCTCTTGCCTTTTTTCTAGAATATAGAATTCTGAATAAAAATAAATCATTCGGAGCTTTCTATCTCCAATGAGTACTGAGTTATGATTTTTCAAAAATAAGTGAAATTTGAAGAGAAAATAAATTTTTGATGAATTTTAGATTTTGATTAACAATATCTTCCGATTGTTACCATTTAGATGTATAATTCAAAATTTCTCTGAGCGTATTTTTGTGCTCTACAATCTGAGATCAGGTAGAGCGCTCTAATATAGATTTCCAGGTACACCTGACAACAATGCTCCTTGTATTGTGAAAAACACCTAATTTTCAGATTCAACCATCATCACCAACTACATAGTCTTCACACATTGATATTTCGCACAATGACACGAGTTCATAAGATTATGTTCTATGAGAATCACCCGTTAGATGCACTTCATTTCAGTGTTTCCTAGTGGAGAGGCGCGCTTAGGGACACCTCAAGGATAAAACTTTCAAACACTTACTTCAAATTCAAGTCAAATTCGGACGAAAAGTGGAAAATTTATTGTTGAGTGTACTTAAGCCCATATTCCAATACACAAAAAATGGCCAATTTCTATATTCAAAGCTATGTATCTCGGTAACCCCTTATTATAAAAATCATTACTTGATCTTGAAATGTACAATATAATTTCCTCTTTCACCTGCTGTAAACGATTAATGAAAAATATTTTTGTAGAGTGAGATTTGATTGTTGAAAAAAATCCCGAAATTGTAGATATTTTTATCATATCAACGATTTTGGCAGTACTATGATAGGGAAAAGTTATTCAAGATGGATTTTAGACAACTGAGCTCGTAGAGGATGAATTTATCTACATTTGGAATCAATCAAGAGTTTCTATGATGTATCAGACTCGTTTTAGAAATTCTTGATCAACAGTAAAATCACGGAAAAAATGTAAAAACTGAAATCGCCATTTTTGAAATCTTCTGTAACTTTCGAATAGTATTGGAATTGAAAGTATTATTTATTGGAGTGGGTAGAGGAGGACAAATTTCACATCCTGACTCGATTTGGAAATTTTATCAGAAGTATTTCAAAAGACATGCAGCTTTGAATATAGAAATTGGCCATTTTTTGTGTGTAGGATTTGATAAGCTCTATCAACTGTCACAAGTCCTATATCTGTAGAAATTTCAGGAGCTCCGCCCCATCTATGCAAAGTTTGATTTTAGATTCCCAATTATCAGGCTACAAATACAATTTAAACAAAAAATTCGAGTGGAAAAGATTGAGCATGAAAATCTCTACAATTGATGTTCAGTAACATTTTCACCTAAAATTGAAAATAAGCTCGAAATTCCAGAAAATGTGATTATCCAATTGAAAACTGTTGTTAACTGTTGATTCTATTAAATGATTCACTACGAAGAGATAGCAGACCTCGTATGTCTCCACCGTTATTGTCCTGTCACCAGCTGGCTCAGATCTTTGTTTATAAGAGTAGACTTGAGATGTGCGACAACACTAGTGTCAGGTGATCAATTCTCATAACGGCAAGGAAAGTTGTGTGAGTGCGCCACACCAGATTTTTTTAATTGAAAGGTGGGCATATGATACATGATTCCGATGCAGGAAATCTAGAGAAAAAGTATGGTGAAAACCGCACATCGATATCTCAAACCTTTCAAAATTTATTCTCATTCATTTCCTTTATTATATCATAGAACTGGATTAAACATGTATGCACGTGTAGAAAGGTTAGGAAAATTATGTTTGACGCATCATCACATCTGAACTACTGGACTGATTTACTTGAAATGTTGCATATAAATTCTTAATCAACCGAGGATTCTTATAGTCCTATTTTCAATTCTTCTAGATTTCATTACGTCAAGATTTTAGTTTGTCAAGTTTTAAAATAGACCCTTGCGTAGCACGTGTTACCTGCTAGTGATTAATAAACCTAAATTTATTATTGCAAGTTAATTTTTTATGCATAGGAACACTCTTAGAAAATTAATAAGAGATGCGTCTTTTCAATTACCGGTACTGAAATTGTTGAACATTCTCAAAATTTTAAATTTTGAAATATATAGTGGGAAAATAATATTCATCTCCACCTTTAGCACAGGGGTGCTAAGATGCCCACATAATTTTTTCGCTTGTGCGTGGGTAATCGAATGTGCCTTGTTGAATTCATGAGATGATCAAACGTCCATGCAATCGGTGGGATTCGAACCCACGAACCAGGCGGTACTATAGTGAGGTCCACGTTATAATGACAGTATTTGATCAACTTTGGTATTGCTATCCTTATCTATCAACCGACAAAGTCGGTGGTACTATCCTTTTCGAGGTCCACAACGATTACAATAATGTTTTTGACAGTGTAGAAATATAATTAATTAATGCAGAGAATCGGCATCGCTATTCTTCTATCTTTATCCACTGCCATTATAACGTGGACCACACTATAGCAGACCGAAGTTTGTAAAGCTCCTTACCAGTAGCACAGAGGAAAGAAACACTTTATGCTTATTCCGTGCCAGTAGATACTAGACCAACCCGGCCGGCGAATGATTTATTCTCACAATTCATTATAACGACTTTGTCAAATTATCTATTGTTAACAAACTAAGGTTTTCGGACTCAATAATGAACTACTGCAACAGTCCTACGGAAATGCATAACAAAAAGGTTTTTCATCTAAATTACATCTTCAGATATTATTTTGAAAGACTTGAAATTCATATCAGGAAAAGTTGTATTATAAATTGTTAGTGAGATGAGAATACAATCATCTATGTTAAAATTTGCATTGCATTCTATAAGCTCAGATAATGTTTGTGAACTATTCTGACACAGCATGTGTATTCATGTTCAAGTGAGAATTGAAAGCTTCAAAATGATATGTTCTCTCTAATATTGATACCATAATTATAAAGAACAAATAATTCTGCTTTGAACGTGATAACTTTCAACCTATTAGGGAGAAGACTTCGATGAGATAATAGCTTTTAATGAGAGAAAACCGCAAAAAACCAATGTAGAAATTTTAAATCTTAATTCATTAAAAAATGAATTTTTGGAGATTTTGACACTATTGCATTCAATGAGAGATACTGATGAAGTTGGTTACTGAATACATTATGAAATTCTATTGAAAAAAATATATTGGAAATCAACATTATTATTGTGAGACGTGTATTGAAAAGGCACTCTTATAAAACTATTGAATTCTATAAGTCGGTAATGGAAGCACGATTTTTACAATCAGTGTGGTTGAATCTGGAAAATAATAGTATCTTTATAGTGTAAATTTGGATTTAGGGCATGTCAAAACATAATAATTGTCGCCATAGCGTGAATAAAATAAAATGTTGAAAGCAGAACTGTAGTTGACTATATAGTGACTGTATGACATAACTATTCAAATTAATGGACTCGGTTTTTGAGCTCCAGGATATGAGCCGGGTCTATTAGTTCGTACATTTTTCTATAAAATCACTTGCTGAAAAGTTAATTACAGGAAACCGAAAAGTCAAATGAAAAAACTCTACATTATATATTTTTTTATCAAGAAAACTGTTGGTTTTATCGGGAAAATGAATAAGACCAATATTGTCGCCCAGAATGTAACGAATCGAATGACATAAGATAGAACTTATATATTCAGATGAATGGTTATAGAGAGAATGAGAGGGGTTGAGCGGAAAAGCTCCACGGGGATTACTTGAGACTTTCGGGAAAATGAGCCACTTGAAGGGTTCTATCGATGGTGAGAAATTCAGGTTTTATCTAGTTTTCGGACCAAAATACTAAATTGACTGGGCTATTGTTCGCCTAGCAATCAATAACAGGACCTAATACTAATAATACGATATACACAAATAAACCAATCAAAACAATTATTCTATAAGCTGGTGTAACGATTCTGATTGGCGTGATTAGATGAGCACGTTCTTGGGAATAAATTAGAATCAGAAATGCTTATTACTCAAATTAATATCTATTGTGTGGCCAAATTCAAGTAATCCTCCTTAAAATACTTGAAAATCCAATACCAAATCAAAAATTCTCAACATTGCTGATAAAATACCAACAAAACTTCCAAATTCACAGAAAAAAAATTCCTGGCAGCGGTGGGATTCGAACCCACGCCTCCGAAGAGACTGGTGCCTTAAACCAGCGCCTTAGACCGCTCGGCCACGCTACCGATGGCCTAATAGGGCCCAAAAAGTCTGATTTCAAATCAACAATCGACTGCCAAGTTTCACAGCTAACTTGAAATCGTGGATATCTCAATCTCCGTGGACGTGTACTTCAAAATAATTGCTTGAAATTGAATATTGAAAGTCAAATTCCATTATTTTGTCGGACTGTAACGATATCTGTGAAAGATCGTGGGGAATGAAGTATCTTGGTATGGGAAAAAAGTGAACGCCAACGGACTCTAGCGGCGTCTAGTGAAACTACAACGCTACTAGTTTATCCTTTCACCGCTAGAATTCGCTGTGTGTACTACACGTGTACAAGGTCTATAAAAATACAGGTCATGACACTCGTGTTCCTTATGGAGCGGCCATTTTATGGGGTCTTTATGGTGGTGCATTTGAAGATCCAATCTAATTCAATTTTCTTGTAACAAAATTATATATTATTCATTTTAAAAACAATATTCTAGTTCAGACAATATGTGAATTCAGGTTTTCAATTTCTTGAAAAAGAAATTTCAATAATAAAGGCTACAATTATTCATTCATTTATTATTAAAAAGTGTTCTTATTTTTGTAACCTAAGGATTATGATACATAAAGCATTGAGACAAGACAGAAATATGCGAGGCCAACAGCAAAAAAAGTTCAAAGTTCCCGATCAATTAGGCTAAAATTAAAAATCAACAATTCAGTTTCTACTATTTTGCTAGATACTATACTTCTGTAGGAATAATTATTTTACAATTCCAATTACTAATAACACATCATATTATGTTCAATCTACAATGATAACAGCTAAATATAAATTTTAAAATTGGTGAACTATAACCCCACAAAATGGCGAACTAGAACCCCACAAAATGGCGATTTTGCAATACATCACGGGATTGTGTCATGGCCTGTATTTTTATGGACCTTGCACGTGAACAAGGTCTATAGAAACACATCAATAACAATACTATAGAAACAATCTATCTATAGAAACAAAATCTATCCTTAGACCGCTCGGCCACGCTACCGATGGCCTAATAGGGCCCAAAAAGTCTGATTTCAAATCAACAATCGACTGCCAAGTTTCACAGCTAACTTGAAATCGTGGATATCTCAATCTCCGTGGACGTGTACTTCAAAATAATTGCTTGAAATTGAATATTGAAAGTCAAATTCCATTATTTTGTCGGACTGTAACGATATCTGTGAAAGATCGTGGGGAATGAAGTATCTTGGTATGGAAAAAAGTGAACGCCAACGGACTCTAGCGGCGTCTAGTGAAACTACAACGCTACTAGTTTATCCTTTCACCGCTAGAATTCGCTGTGTGTACTACACGTGTACAAGGTCAAGTACAGGTCATGACACTCGTGTTCCTTATGGAGCGGCCATTTTATGGGGTCTTTATGGTGGTGCATTTGAAGATCCAATCTAATTCAATTTTCTTGTAACAAAATTATATATTATTCATTTTAAAAACAATATTCTAGTTCAGACAATATGTGAATTCAGGTTTTCAATTTCTTGAAAAAGAAATTTCAATAATAAAGGCTACAATTATTCATTCATTTATTATTGAAAATTGTTCTTATTTTTGTAACCTAAGGAATAAGGATTATGATACATAAAGCATTGAGACAAGACAGAAATATGCGAGGCCAACAGCAAAAAGAGTTCAAAGTTCCCGATCAATTAGGCTAAATTTAAAAATCAACAATTCAGTTTCTACTATTTTGCTAGATACTATACTTCTGTAGGAATAATTATTTTTACAATTCCAATTACTAATAACACATCATATTATGTTCAATCTACAATGATAACAGCTAAAAATAAATTTTAAAATTTGTGAACTATAACCCCACAAAATGGCGAACTAGAACCCCACAAAATTGCGATTTTGCAATACATCACGGGATTGTGTCATGACCAGTATTTTTATGGACCTTGCACGTGAACAAGGTCTATAGAAACACATCAATAACAATACTATAGAAACAATCTATCTATAGAAACAAAATCTATAAATACAGGTCACGACTTGATCCTGTGATGCATTGCAAAATCGCCATTTTGTGTTATTCTAGTTCATCAATTTTCAAATTTGTTTATCAGCTGTTATCATTGTAGATTAAAAATAGCATGATGTGTTATTGGTAATTTTTTTAAAATGGGAATTGCTTGGCTTGGAATTGTAAAATAAATTCTTCTGACACACTAATAGTACTTAGATTCAAACTAGGAACTAAATTGTATATTTTTAAATTTAATTGATCGGAAACTTAAAACTATTTTTCAGGTTATCCTCGCATATTTCTGTCTTATAAATCATAACATCCATATTCATGTTAAAATAATAAGATTCATTTTTATATAATGAATAAATAAATTATTGAACAATTTACTATTAAAAATTGAAAACCTGAATTTACATATATTATCTGATCCAGAATATTGTATTTAAAATGCATAATGCATGATTATGATATTGATTTGTTTTATGTTGAATTGGATTGGATTTTGCAATGTTCCGCCATAAGAATAACACAAAATGGCTGCCCCATAAGGAACACAGGTGTCTTGACCTGGTTTATAGAGGGGAACAGGAGCTAGATCTATAAGAACCAGGTCAAGACACCTGTGTTCCTTACAGAGCGGGCATTTTGTGGGGGTTTTTATGTTGGTACATTTGAAAATCCAATCTAATTCAACTCACCTGGTGGGAGTTGCTGGTCTCCTAACGGGCGCCTCCCCAGGTGGCGGATATGGGGATGCCTCCTCGGGGAAATGAAATACCCGGGGCGGACCAAAACCAGCAAACACAACTGCTGCCTTGCAGACGGGTATCAGTGGATACTCAAAGGCTAAGGGAACAAAACCCTGAAAGGAAATTGGCTGCTGCCTTGTAGCTCGGCATTGGATTGTCAATGGCTAGGGAAGGAAACCCGAAAAAACTACCTGGTCCTCCATGTTGGGGGTGGGCGAGGGGCCAACAACCCCTCCCATTAAAGAAAAACACAGTTTCAGAACCTCACAATGAGCCTCGGAATGGACTGGATTTACGGAACATAGAGCCTGGCTGACAAAAAAGGAAAAGAATGGGAAAGGATTTGAGAATATTCACATGGAATGTACGAACTCTCTACCGGGCTGGTGCAATGAAACAATTGATGGACATAATGAATGATTATACAGCAGATTTGATAGCTATTCAGGAAATGAGATGGACAGGGCAAGGAATGATGGAATGAAAGGTAATTATGATCTGTATTATAGTTGTAAAGAGAGAGATCATACCTTTGGAGTAGGTTTTCTTGTTGGAAAGAGACTCAAGAATTTGGAATTGAACTTTAAAGCTGTCAGTAGTAAGCTATGTGTGATAAGACTCATAGGGAAGTTTTTCAACATGAGTGTTATCAATGTACATGCACCAACAGAAGATAAAACAGAAGATGAAAAGGAGGATTTTTATGACTTGCTGGAGAGAACCTATGATGAATGTCCAAGATATGATATGAAAATTATAACTGGGGACATGAATGCCAAAGTTGGTAAGTAGGAGGTCTATAGTAGAATAGCTGGAGAAAACAGTCTTCATACAGTGTCACAAAGTGAATTTTTGTGACGGATAGAGAGCCGTCGTCCAGCATAAAATTAGCGAAATTATTCTATTTTAGAATAGGAATAGGATCGTCTGCCAGATATATTTTGTTAGATTTGTAGTTGTGTATACATTATCACTATCGCCGTCAACCCCTTTAAATTAGCAGCATTCGTATCATCTAAACGATAAGCGGCTACCGAGTCGGGTCAGTATCGCTCTTCATGAAATTTCTGGAATAGAAATATTGTTTACCGGCCTGAATTAGTGTAGTAATTAGTATCAGTGTCGTCATTAGCTGCACCCTTATCATCAGCACTAGTGGATTCAAACCCTGTCACATGACTAGTGGCGTGATCGTCTTTTCAGACTCCCATTGGTCAGCAAGCCCCTTTTCCCCCGGCCTCCTAACTTTCAGCGACCCGGTGTGGCTTCAAGGAGACCTGGGAGAGAGTCAGTTGTTCGGTGGTTGAGCGTGAGATCGGGTCGCGAATCTCCTCTCCTTACGACGTTACCGACACTAATTATTATTCTATCTTGTGTTAACGTAGAATATTGTAGGTCGAGTTCCGAACAACTCGGAGTTAGAATTCCCTTGTGGGTTTTTCTTTCTTGTCAGCTATTTTTTCCCGAATTCGTATCACTGGGGGTGAACGAGTTATTCTTGGTTTTGAAACCTGTAAGGGATCTCAAGTTTGAGCTACAAACAGTTGAGTGGGGAAATTTAGCTAGGCTCTTAAGCAAATTATTTTTGAGGGCTTAATTCTTAAGTCTCGACTCTGTCGCTTCACGACGTTTAAGTTTAGTGCGGGAATTTGTTTGCTATTCTCCGTATTTAATTCTGCAGTGATTCAGGTAACTGTATGTTAGGACTGGTCACTTGTGTGCATTTCCTCTTCTGTAATAAGGTAATCTCAGTTTTTAGGGGTGTATTTTCCTTATTAATTTTCATACTATAGAGTGGCCCTGTATTTTAAATTCGCTTAGCAGTTTCTGACTTGCTGTAATTCCAAGTAGGAAAAGCCCAATCCTTTTCCTAGAGAACTCAGGTGCAGCTTGAGCTCGTCCTCGTCGAAGTTTCTAGACTGCGACATCCTTTCTCTTTCTCTCTCTTAACTTTCCTATTCTATAATCCTTCTAGCTCTCAGGTACAGCTTGAGGACTTCCTCGCCGAAGTTTCTAGACTGCGGCAACCTTTCTCTTTCTCTCTCTTAACTTTCCTATTCTATAATCCTTCTAGCTCTCAGGTACAGCTTGAGAACGTCCTCGCCGAAGTCCCCAGACTGCGGCATCCTTTCTCTTACTTTCTCTTCACTTCCCTATTCTATAATCCTTCTAGCTCTCAGGTACAGCTTGAGAACGTCCTCGCCGAAGTCCCCAGACTGCGGCATCCTTCCTCTTACTCTCTCTTCACCTTCCCTATTCTATAATCCTTCTAGCTCTCAGGTACAGTTTGAGAACGTCCTTGCCGAAGTTCCCAGACTGCGGCATCCTTCCTCTTACTCTCTCTTCACCTTCCCTATTCTATAATCCTTCTAGCTCTCAGGTACAGTTTGAGAACGTCCTTGTCGAAGTCACAGACTGCGACGCTTCCGCTCTCAGGTACAGCTTGAGAACGTCCTGTCGAAGTCACAGACTGCAACGCTTCCTGCTCTCAGGTGCAGCTTGAGAACGTCCTGTCGAAGTCACAGACTGCAACGCTTCCCGCTCTCAGGTGCAGCTTGAGAACGTCCTGTCGAAGTCACAGACTGCGACGCTTCCGCTCTCAGGTACAGCTTGAGAACGTCCTTGCCGAAGTTCCCAGACTGCGGCATCCTCTCTCTTCCTTCCTCTTAATTTTTCCTACCCTGTATAGTGCGAGATCTCAGTTCCAGACTAGAGATCGTTCCCGTCGCGGTCCTCAGACCAGCGAGAGGTGTAGGAAACCTTATGTAGAGCAGGATCTCAGTTCCAGACTAGAGATCGTTCCCGTCGCGGTCCTCAGACCAGCGAGAGGTGTAGGAAACCTTATGTAGAGCAGGATCTCAGTTCCAGACTCGAGATCGTTCCCGTCGCGGTCCTCAGACCAGCGAGAGGTGTAGGAAACCTTATGTAGAGCAGGATCTCAGTTCCAGACTCGAGATCGTTCCCGTCGCGGTCCTCAGACCAGCGAGAGGTGTAGGAAACCTTATGTAGAGCAGGATCTCAGTTCCAGACTCGAGATCGTTCCCGTCGCGGTCCTCAGACCAGCGAGAGGTGTAGGAAACCTTATGTAGAGCAGGATCTCAGTTCCAGACTAGAGATCGTTCCCGTCGCGGTCCTCAGACCAGCGAGAGGTGTAGGAAACCTTATGTAGAGCAGGATCTCAGTTCCAGACTCGAGATCGTTCCCGTCGCGGTCCTCAGACCAGCGAGAGGTGTAGGAAACCTTATGTAGAGCAGGATCTCAGTTCCAGACTAGAGATCGTTCCCGTCGCGGTCCTCAGACCAGCGAGAGGTGTAGGAAACCTTATGTAGAGCAGGATCTCAGTTCCAGACTCGAGATCGTTCCCGTCGCGGTCCTCAGACCAGCGAGAAGCTTAGGAGAATCCTTGTAAGCCCTTCCCTATCCTCTCATAATAGTCGACATACTGACTATTAATTTAAAAGCGTTTCGGACGATTGAGAGTGATTCCCATACCCTTAAGGGCAGTTACAGATTGGCCCTTAATAACCGGCGCGCTGTCATCAGATCAGCGCGGAAATCCTGTTTAGCAGTTTCAGAATTGCTGAAAATCCTTTCGCAGCTGCAGGCTCGCGATTCAGAAATCCGACACCCGAAACCTCATCCATTGAGCTTTAGTTATCATAAAATTGTAATTGATATACTGTATTTAGCTAGCAGGTTCAGCTTGCTGAGAACTATATCGCGATTCACAGATCGCGAGTTATTGAACAAAACCCCATTAGTTACAGGAAGGAACAATCCTATTAACGAATCTCCATTTCCCAAGCCCGATAAAATATTCCCTATACCTCAAACTCGGTATACCATATCCTGTACCTTATACCTCTTACGCCCCTCCAATCATATTGATCTAATACCGGGTGCGCAGATTCAGTCTGCACACCGACAGCCCGCAGTCTCAGATTGCGAAAACCGTAACAAAAATTCTATATCATTCCTTGTTAAACTCCATCCCGAGTTCCTCCACCTACAACCTTTATTCCGGGCTTGCAGGTACAGCTTTGCTCGCCGTCAACTCGCAGTTGGTTCAGATTGCGTACTACCTTTACAAATATAATTATTTGTGGGGATCTGATATCCGGATCCGTATCCTTGGTTAAGGTTACCTCAATTCTCCCTAACACCCAACCTGAATTCCAAGAGCCGAGGGCCGAATCGGCCAACAACGGCACGGGCACACACTCTTCCCTTCAAATTAAATACCTCCCGCCAAAGACAGAGGGTAAAGAATCAGGACAGGGGGAGAAGTGTAGGTCCAGTATCTCCACCAGTCAATACGGTCACCGACCCCGACCCATACCCGGCTGTAGCTAGTCCGCGTCGTAGCAATACTTCGCAATTATTAGAAAACCTAGAGGGTGGAATAGGACATTCTAATAAAACTGACGTCTCCCAACGTGGGGCTAAGACGTCTGGCGCCCAAGTAGATCGTGAGCAAAGGTTAAGTAAACCCCAGTGCACGATGTCGGAACGGGGAGAGGAGTCTACACTCCAAGAGTACGAGGAGGACCAGGGAGATCACGAGACAGACACCACGGAGCGAGAAACCGACCCTCGAGTGTCGTGGGTGTACCGGCTGAGTAAGGAGGAAGCGGTCAGCTACCTGGAGAGTCTTGGCCTGTCGGCAGTGGGGACTCTGACGGAGCTGAGGAGGAGGATGGTTGAACACCATCGGTCCCGGACCGCTGCGACCTCTCAGACTCGCCGGGACGATGCTATCCCAGGCACAAGCCGTGTCTACTCCGAGCCGTCCCTCCACAACAGAGTGAATCGACCAACAGGTATAGAGCCGGCACCACACCGCTCTTCAGGCACGTATAGTCAGGGCGCTGTATGTGATAAGGTAAGAAGTTGGAATTTACGTTTTGATGGTGTATCAGATGCTCCCAGTTTTATCGAGAGGCTCACTGAACTTCAGAGCGCATATGGGATATCGGGGAACAATCTCTTATAGCCCTACCAGAGCTGATGGAGAGAGGGGCCCTACTCTGGATGCGGAATCGTCGCTCCCAGTGGAGGACGTGGGCTGACTTTGTAGAGGCGTTTAAACTCCGATACTATCCCCATACTTATAGTGACGATCTTGAAAGTCAAATCATTGCAAGGAAGCAGAGGGAGGGCGAACCGGCTGATGAGTATGCCGAAGCCCTACTCACTTTAATGAGGAGATTAGGAAGTTACGACGGGGATAGGATATATCAGAGGGTGTATCAGAATTTATTACCCAGATATAAGTTACATGTCCGAAGTGTAGGAGCCCAAAACATAGACCAACTGTTAGATATAACTAGGGAATATGAGGCAATCCGTGCTGAGGAAAAACACTCTAGGTTGTCCTCACGGAATACTAAAATCGAGGACAATAAACGGGGAGAAAATTCAGCTAAGGCAACTACTAAACCACGGGAGACTAAAGTGATAGAAGAGAGTAGTACTAGTCAGGGTCCTGTGTGCTGGAATTGTAAAAAGACAGGACATTGGAGGTCAACTTGCCCCGAGCTTTCTAAGTGTAAGGAATGTGGGAAAAATCATGATCAGTGTAACTGTAAGTCCCAGAGTAAAAGATCGTCGGGAAATTCAGTAATTCATTCAACAAAGATTTTAAGCCCCAGAACCGTGTCAGGAGATACACGGACTTTCATTGATGTGAGTTTGGCGAACCAGAAATTTGTCGCTTTGATTGATACAGGATCGGAAAAATCCTACATCAGTACACAAGTTCTGAGAGCATTAGAACGTGAGGGGTCAGTAAGGAAAGAAAACTGCACACATAAAGCGATACTCGCTGATGGGAAGTCTGCTCTCCTCTCGATAAAAGTTGTTACCCAATTGAAAATAGAAAATATTTCTGTTTCTTTCCAGGCTGTAGTGATGGAAGGCCTTAAGCCTGACGTGTTGCTAGGAGTGTCATTTATGATTCAGCATAATTTAACTATCAATATGAGGCATAATAGAGTAGAATGGGAACCAGAGATAGTGGGAGCTATACGTGGTAGTAAGAGTTCAGCGAATACTTCTAAGGTGTCGACTGTAGCTGCCGTTAGACCAAGTAGGGAGGTCGGAGATAACGGGGTGTACATGTACGTAGGAGTAGAGGGGGTGGACCTGAATGCCGCTATAGATACCTCATCTCAAAAGTCATACGTTTCTAGTGAGATCGCGAAACGTCTTAAGATAGAAGGAGAGACCACTTTACCGGTCACTGTATGTGGCAAGGAGTATAAGTGGCAAGTGTCAGTTGTCCCAGATATTGAACCTCGTATGATTTTAGGAGTGGAAAATCTGCGTAAGATGGGAGCTGTATTAGAAATGCAACCCCAGGGAGTCCGATTACGGAGTAGGGAAGGGGAAGGTAGGTTATCAGTTGTCTCTGAGCAGGAGAAATTCGATAATTTTCTGGAAGAAGAAATCCGGAAATTCTCTTCACTCCCAGGACGGACCCATATCTTGAAACACAAAATAAAACTCCAGGAAGGAGTTGAACCCTTCAGACTTCGTCCCTATCCCAGGAACCCTATCATGCAAAAAGTGATCGATGAGGAAGTCGATACAATGCTTGAACAGGGAGTCATAGAACCCAGCTGTAGCTCGTGGAGTTCTCCTATCGTATTAGTAAAAAAATCGAATGGGAAAATAAGGTTCTGTATTGATTTTCGTAAACTTAATTCTGTGACTCATAGAGATGCTTACCCCCTCCCAAATATGACTGGTATTTTAGACAGGCTTCGCGATGCTAAGTATATATCTACTATTGATCTGAAGAGTGGTTATTGGCAAGTTCCGTTAGATGAGGAGAGTAAAGAATTGACTGCTTTCATAGTGCCGGGCAGAGGTCTATTTCAATTTAAAGTGATGCCTTTCGGCTTACACTCAGCTGGAGCTACCTTTCAACGTTTGCTAGATCAGGTGATAGGGCCTAAACTCGAACCGTATGCGTTCGCGTACTTAGACGATGTGGTAGTATTAGGGGAGACTCTTGAATCCCATAGAGAACATCTCGCAGAGGTTTTCCAGAGGTTGAGAGACGCAGGTCTAATTATAAATAAAGATAAGTGCAATTTTCTGAAATCTGAGCTGAAATACTTAGGTCATATTGTGACAGAGCAAGGCCTCCGTACCGACCCGGAAACGATTAGGGCTGTTAGAGATTTCCCTACCCCGCAGCGTGTTAAATCTCTCAGGAGCTTCCTAGGGTTAGCCTCCTGGTACCGTAGGTTCGTCCCTAATTTTTCAGAGCTAGCAAATCCGTTACATCGTTTGTTAAAATTGAAGGTGAATTGGCAGTGGGGAGAAGAGGAGGAAACGGCATTTCAGAAAATCAAAGATGCTTTAACCTGTGCCCCAGTATTAACCTACCCTCATTTTGAGTTGCCCTTTGTGATTCAGACCGATGCCTCCGACGAAGGGTTGGGAGCTGTCTTGACTCAGGAGATTAATGGTGAGGAGAAAGTTATTGCTTATGCGAGTAGGGGTTTAAGAGGTCCCGAAGTCCGATATACCACAACCGAGAAAGAGTGTCTAGCTGTGATATATGCCCTGAGAAAATTTAAGTCATATGTGGAAGGTTACGAAATTACTGTGATTACCGACCATCAGTCCTTGAAGTGGTTGCATGCCATTCCCCATCCCACTGGTCGTTTAGCACGATGGGTAATGGAAATGCAACAATATAATTTGAAAATAAAATATAGGAAAGGGAAGTTCAACATAGTTCCAGATGTACTCTCACGCACCCCCTGTAAGGAGGAGCTCACTTCGGGAGAAACGAACTCCGAGGGTGGGGTGGCCCCTATCGCTATTGGTCGAGAGAACGACGATAGCTGGGTAAAGAAAATTAAATCATTACTGATTGCAGACCCCGAGAAATTCCCCGACTATACAGTTAGAGATGGGTTGTTGTATAGACACATTTGGCCTAGGAGGCGGCTCCAGGAAGAGCAGAGTGCTGAGGGGTGGAAGCTTTGTGTCCCAGTGAGCTGTCGCTCTGAAGTTTTACAACAAAATCATAATGCTCCAACCGCGGGTCACTTTGGCATATATCGTACATATGACAAGATAGCGCGCCTATATTATTGGCCTGGATTGTTTAATGATGTTGCCAACTATGTACGGAGGTGTGATGACTGCATTAAGATTAAGGTAGAACAGAGGACCCCATATGGTCGCATGAAAAATCCCCGTAAATTGTTTCACCCTTGGGAGACTGTCAGTACTGACTTAGTCGGCCCGTTACCCCGTTCCAAGTTAGGACACCGTTACATAGTCGTGTTTCAAGATCAGTTCACTAAGTGGACGGAAGTGGCCGCCCTATCTAAGGCAGATAGCGCAGGAGTCACGAAAGCTTTCCGTGAATTGATTGTCACACGGTATGGAGCACCTAGGATGCTCATTTGTGACAATGGAACCCAATACACTAGCAAGTATTTTCGCTCGTATTGTGAGGATAATGGCGTGAATGTGTTTTTCACCCCCCCATATTCTCCTAGTTGTAATCCTACTGAAAGAGTGAACCGTGTACTCAAAACTATGATACAAATCTTTGTAGGAGAGAACCACTCGGATTGGGACCGATATTTAAGAGAATTTTGTTTTGCGATGAATACAACTATTCATCAAGGCACCCAATATACTCCAGCTTATCTCAACTTCGGTAGGGAATTGAGGGCTCCAGGTGAGTCCGCATTCGAGTCTCAAGACGATCCACGTACGCAGGGTTTTGAAAGTAGTCAGGCCACGCTACAGAAAAATATTAAGGTATTAATTCAAACCAGGAAAATTGTAGTGGATAATTTGGATAAAGCATATAGGGATGCTAGCCGTTATTATAATCTTCGGAGGCGAGATGTTAAGTTATCCCCAGGTCAGTTGATATATAAGAGAGAACATTATTTATCTTCGGGAGTTGACCAGTTTGCCGCGAAACTCGCTCCAAAGTTCTCAGGCCCCTGGAAGGTAGTTGAGATATTGAGTCCTACAGTAGTGAAGGTTAAAGTAGCAGAGAATAAATTAGTGACTGTTCATGTGAAAGACATTAAGTTGTTGCCCCCATGTGTAGAGGAGGAGGAGGAGGAATCTAGCTCCGAAGAACAGGCGAACGCAAATTGCGTTGGTGGAGTGAAGTGCGGGTTGCCTATACTAGCCTTAGACGGCGCAAGGTACGGGAGAAGCACTTTATTCAACTAGTTATTACGTTTCCCGTTAGATGCCGCGACAGGGTTGATTCACTGGTTTCTTGCTCCTTCTCTCGTTGTCGCATCGCATAAGACGTTCGAACCTTTTCTTTCAGGATATTTTTGTTATCTGTTTATTGTAGGGTTGCTTTTATCGCGTTCCCGATAATGATAATCTTGTCTTTCTACACTGTCGTTACCTGAATATTTTTGTATAAGCCCATCTAGTCGTCTTTCTATTGCTTCAGTAGTGCTTCGACTCTCTTAGCAGTATGGCGCCTCGTCTTGGTCTACTTGATCGCTTTTTATCCATCGCTGAAATGTGTTCACGTAATGTGAAAAGTAGGGAGGATGTGGTGTGGTTGTAGCCGGTATTCCCGACGTCGCCTTGTACGTTCAACGCCAATCCCCCCCCCTCCTTAGTAGGAGTGGGGTGTCACAAAGTGAATTTTTGTGACGGATAGAGAGCCGTCGTCCAGCATAAAATTAGCGAAATTATTCTATTTTAGAATAGGAATAGGATCGTCTGCCAGATATATTTTGTTAGATTTGTAGTTGTGTATACATTATCACTATCGCCGTCAACCCCTTTAAATTAGCAGCATTCGTATCATCTAAACGATAAGCGGCTACCGAGTCGGGTCAGTATCGCTCTTCATGAAATTTCTGGAATAGAAATATTGTTTACCGGCCTGAATTAGTGTAGTAATTAGTATCAGTGTCGTCATTAGCTGCACCCTTATCATCAGCACTAGTGGATTCAAACCCTGTCACATGACTAGTGGCGTGATCGTCTTTTCAGACTCCCATTGGTCAGCAAGCCCCTTTTCCCCCGGCCTCCTAACTTTCAGCGACCCGGTGTGGCTTCAAGGAGACCTGGGAGAGAGTCAGTTGTTCGGTGGTTGAGCGTGAGATCGGGTCGCGAATCTCCTCTCCTTACGACGTTACCGACACTAATTATTATTCTATCTTGTGTTAACGTAGAATATTGTAGGTCGAGTTCCGAACAACTCGGAGTTAGAATTCCCTTGTGGGTTTTTCTTTCTTGTCAGCTATTTTTTCCCGAATTCGTATCACTGGGGGTGAACGAGTTATTCTTGGTTTTGAAACCTGTAAGGGATCTCAAGTTTGAGCTACAAACAGTTGAGTGGGGAAATTTAGCTAGGCTCTTAAGCAAATTATTTTTGAGGGCTTAATTCTTAAGTCTCGACTCTGTCGCTTCACGACGTTTAAGTTTAGTGCGGGAATTTGTTTGCTATTCTCCGTATTTAATTCTGCAGTGATTCAGGTAACTGTATGTTAGGACTGGTCACTTGTGTGCATTTCCTCTTCTGTAATAAGGTAATCTCAGTTTTTAGGGGTGTATTTTCCTTATTAATTTTCATACTATAGAGTGGCCCTGTATTTTAAATTCGCTTAGCAGTTTCTGACTTGCTGTAATTCCAAGTAGGAAAAGCCCAATCCTTTTCCTAGAGAACTCAGGTGCAGCTTGAGCTCGTCCTCGTCGAAGTTTCTAGACTGCGACATCCTTTCTCTTTCTCTCTCTTAACTTTTCCTATTCATTAATCCTTCTAGCTCTCAGGTACAGCTTGAGGACTTCCTCGCCGAAGTTTCTAGACTGCGGCAACCTTTCTCTTTCTCTCTCTTAACTTTTCCTATTCTATAATCCTTCTAGCTCTCAGGTACAGCTTGAGAACGTCCTCGCCGAAGTCCCCAGACTGCGGCATCCTTTCTCTTACTTTCTCTTCACTTTCCCTATTCTATAGTCCTTCTAGCTCTCAGGTACAGCTTGAGAACGTCCTCGCCGAAGTCCCCAGACTGCGGCATCCTTTCTCTTACTTTCTCTTCACTTTCCCTATTCTAAAATCCTTCCTGCTCTCAGGTACAGCTTGAGAACGTCCTTGTCGAAGTCACAGACTGCGACGCTTCCTGCTCTCAGGTACAGCTTGAGAACGTCCTTGTCGAAGTCACAGACTGCGACGCCTCCTGCTCTCAGGTACAGCTTGAGAACGTCCTTGTCGAAGTCACAGACTGCGACGCTTCCCGCTCTCAGGTGCAGCTTGAGAACGTCCTTGTTGAAGTCACAGACTGCAACGCTTCCTGCTCTCAGGTACAACTTGAGAACGTCCTTGTCGAAGTCACAGACTGCGACGCTTCCCACTCTCAGGTGCAGCTTGAGAACGTCCTTGTCGAAGTCACAGACTGCGACGCTTCCCGCTCTCAGGTGCAGCTTGAGAACGTCCTTGTCGAAGTCACAGACTGCGACGCTTCCCGCTCTCAGGTACAACTTGAGAACGTCCTTGTCGAAGTCACAGACTGCGACGCTTCCTGCTCTCAGGTACAGCTTGAGAACGTCCTTGTCGAAGTCACAGACTGCGACTCCTCCCGCTCTCAGGTACAACTTGAGAACGTCCTTGTCGAAGTCACAGACTGCGACGCTTCCTGCTCTCAGGTACAGCTTGAGAACGTCCTTGTCGAAGTCACAGACTGCGACGCCTCCCGCTCTCAGGTACAACTTGAGAACGTCCTTGTCGAAGTCACAGACTGCGACGCTTCCTGCTCTCAGGTGCAGCTTGAGAACGTCCTTGTTGAAGTCACAGACTGCAACGCCTCCTGCTCTCAGGTGCAGCTTGAGAACGTCCTTGTCGAAGTCACAGACTGCGACGCTTCCTGCTCTCAGGTGCAGCTTGAGAACGTCCTTGTTGAAGTCACAGACTGCAACGCTTCCCGCTCTCAGGTACAGCTTGAGAACGTCCTCGCCGAAGTCCCCAGACTGCGGCATCCTTCCTCTTACTCTCTCTTCACCTTCCCTATTCTATAATCCTTCTAGCTCTCAGGTACAGTTTGAGAACGTCCTTGCCGAAGTTCCCAGACTGCGGCATCCTCTCTCTTCCTTCCTCTTAATTTTTCCTACCCTGTATAGTGCGAGATCTCAGTTCCAGACTCGAGATCGTTCCCGTCGCGGTCCTCAGACCAGCGAGAGGTGTAGGAAACCTTATGTAGAGCAGGATCTCAGTTCCAGACTAGAGATCGTTCCCGTCGCGGTCCTCAGACCAGCGAGAAGCTTAGGAGAATCCTTGCAAGCCCTTCCCTATCCTCTCATAATAGTCGACATACTGACTATTAATTTAAAAGCGTTTCGGACGATTGAGAGTGATTCCCATACCCTTAAGGGCAGTTACAGATTGGCCCTTAATAACCGGCGCGCTGTCATCAGATCAGCGCGGAAATCCTGTTTAGCAGTTTCAGAATTGCTGAAAATCCTTTCGCAGCTGCAGGCTCGCGATTCAGAAATCCGACACCCGAAACCTCATCCATTGAGCTTTAGTTATCATAAAATTGTAATTGATATACTGTATTTAGCTAGCAGGTTCAGCTTGCTGAGAACTTTATCGCGATTCACAGATCGCGAGTTATTGAACAAAACCCCATTAGTTACAGGAAGGAACAATCCTATCAACGAATCTCCATTTCCCAAGCCCGATAAAATATTCCCTATATCTCAAACTCGGTATACCATATCCTGTACCTTATACCTCTTACGCCCCTCCAATCATATTGGTCTAATACCGGGCGCGCAGATTCAGTCTGCACACCGACAGCCCGCAGTCTCAGATTGCGAAAACCGTAACAAAAATTCTATATCATTCCTTGTTAAACTCCATCCCGAGTTCCTCCACCTACAACCTTTATTCCGGGCTTGCAGGTACAGCTTTGCTCGCCGTCAACTCGCAGTTGGTTCAGATTGCGTACTACCTTTACAAATATAATTATTTGTGGGGATCTGATATCCGGATCCGTATCCTTGGTTAAGGTTACCTCAATTCTCCCTAACACCCAACCTGAATTCCAAGAGCCGAGGGCCGAATCGGCCAACAACGGCACGGGCACACACACTTCCCTTCAAATTAAATACCTCCCGCCAAAGACAGAGGGTAAAGAATCAGGACAGGGGGAGAAGTGTAGGTCCAGTATCTCCACCAGTCAATACGGTCACCGACCCCGACCCATACCCGGCTGTAGCTAGTCCGCGTCGTAGCAATACTTCGCAATTATTAGAAAACCTAGAGGGTGGAATAGGTCATTCTAATAACAGAGAGTAATGAGAATGGCACAAGGTTGATCAATTTTGCTGCATCTTGAAGGATGGTTATAGGAAGTACACTTCATCCTCGCAAAAACATCTACAAGGCTACATGGGTCTCTCCCAATGGAGAGACTTTCAATCAGATCGATCATGTCTTAATTGATGGGCGACACCTTTCCAGCTTAATCAATGTAAGTACCTACAGGGGAGCAAACATTGATTCTGACCACTATCTTGTTGGAGAAGTAGTGAGAGCACGCATATCAAGAGTAAGGACAATAAAGGGGTCTCCAACTACTTAATATGATGTAGCACTACTTAATAATCCTAACACAGTACAACAGTTCCAGGAAAAAGTGAGTGCACAACTGAGGCTGGGAATGGAGGAGAATTAAGGATATGATTGTTGGGGAGCATGTGTCCAATCACTGGATGGTGAGTGAGGCATGGACCCTAACAAAACAGGATGTGAATATGATCAACATTTTCGAACGAAAGATTCTACGATCTGTATGATATATGTACGGCCACACCAATGCACTGGCTATTATCATAGTAGGGAGACTCAGGTGGGCAGGCCATGTTGAAAGAGCTGATGACTCATATCCAGCTAAAAGAATCATGAATTACATCATGGAAGGAAGAAGACGCCCTGGTCGACCAAGCCTGAGATGGATAGAATCAGTAACTGAAGATGCAAGGAGGCTTGGTGTAAGAAATTGGAGACGAGCTGTCATGGACAGAATAGAATGGAGGCGATTGCTGGAGGAGGCCAAGATCCGTTTTGGATTGTAGAGCCGTGGATGATGATGGTGATGATTTATGGTGGTACATTTGAAAATCCAATCTAATTCATCTCACTCGTCATAAAATCATGCATTTTAAAAACAATATCCTGGTTCAGATAATATGTAAATTCAGGTTTTATTTTTGTTTTATTTATGAAATTTCAATAATAAATTGTTCAATAATTCAAGTATTTATTATTGAAAAATTGTTCTCATTCTTGTAACCTATGGATTATGATTGAAAAGGCATTGGGACAAAACAGAAAAATGCGAGGCTAACTTCAAGAAGAGTTCAAAGTTCCCAATCAATTAAATCAATAAATCATCAATTTAGTTCTATTCCTAGTTTGAATCTGAATACTATTAGTGTGTCGAAAGAATTCAGTTTCTAGTATTTTCCTAAATAATAGGCCTACTATAATTCTGTTTTTTTTTTACAATTCCAATTACTGATAACACATCATGTTATGTTCCATCTACAATGATAACAGCTGAAAATAAATTTGAAAATTGTTGAACTAGAACCCCTCAAAATGGTGATTTTGCAATGCATCACGGGATCGTGTCATGGCCTGTATTTACAGACGTTGCTTCAGCCAACTTCTGTTTCCCTATAGACTTGCATGTGAACAAAGAATACAGTGAGCTACAGGATATAAAGTCAACTCAGAATCTCATCAGCATTGGTTTGCTAAACTATCAGTCAGAATAGACGATGGTTCCAACTTTTTCCAACACCGCACTTAGTCCAGTCAATATAGACATAAAAAGGGGGTGTGCTTGCAATTTATATTGTCGTTCTGATTTTTAATATATTATTTGGGTACATAAGAGAAGTCCAGAACCAATTTCTTCATGCAAAATTTCCTTGTGCTAGATACAGAGTGGCCCAAAAAACTCGTATTTTCAGCTCATTTTCCAGTTTTCAAATATTTCTGCCAAATCTTGTAATCGGACAGAAAAATTTGCTCTCGCCTTTTTTCTAGAATATGAGATTCTGAATGAAATGAGATCATTCGGAACTCTCTATCTCCAATGAGTACTGTGTTATGATTTTTCAAAAATGAGTGGTTTTTGATAAACAATATCTTCGGATTGTTACCATTTAGATGTATAATTCAAAATCCCTCTGGGCGAATTTTTGTGCTCTACAATCTGAGATCAGGTAGAGCGCTCTATCTAATATAGATTTCCAGGTACACCTGCCAACAATGCTCCTTGTATTGTGAAAAACACCTAATTTTCAGCTTCAACCATCATCACCAACTGCATAGTCTTCACATTGATGTTTCACACAATGACATAAGTTCATAAGATTATGTTCTATGAGAATCACCCGTTAGATGCACTTCATAAGTATTTCCTAGTGGAGAGGCAAGCTCAAGGAAACCTCAAGGATCAAAATTTCAAACACTTATAACTTCTGACACAATGTTCAGATTTCATCGTACTACACTTCATTCTTCTCGGCTCGTCACGTCAAGGCGGTCCAAAATCATGCATCATAAGTCAAATTCGGTCGAAAAGTGGAAGATTTATTGTTGAGTGTACATATTCCAATACACAAAAAATGGCCAATTTCTATATTCAAAACTGCATGTCTTTTGAAATACTTCTGATAAAATTTCCAAATCCAGTCAGGATGTGAAAATTGTCCTCCTCTACCCACTCCAATAAATAATACTTTCAATTCCAATACCATTCGAAAGTTACAGAAGATTTTAAAAATGGCGATTTCAGTTTTTACATTTTTTCCGTGATTTTACTGTTGATCAAGAGTTTCTAAAACGAGTCTGATAGATCATAGAAACTCTCGATTGATTTCAAATTGTAGATAAATTCATCCTCTACGAGCTCAGATGTCTAAAATCCATCTTGAGTCACTTTTCCTCATCGTAGTACTGCCAAAACCGTTAATATAAGAAAAATATCTACAATTTCCGGATTTTTTTCAACAATCAAATCTCCTTTTATATAAAAAGGAGATATTTCCACTCCAAATACTTTTTCCATACATCGTTTACAGCAGGTGAAAGAGGAAATTATATTGTACATTTCAAAATCAAGAAATGATTTTTAAAATAAGGGGTTACCAAGATACATAGCTTTGAATATAGAAATTGGTCATTTTTTGTGTATTGGAATATGGGCTTTAGTACACTCAACAATAAATTTTCCACTTTTCGACCGAATTTGACTTATGATGCATGATTTTGGACTGCCTTGACGAGTCGAGAAGAATGAAGTGTAGCACGATGGAATCTGAGCATTTTGTCATAAGTTATAAGTGTTTGAAATTTTGATCCTTGAGGTGTCCTTAAGCGCGCCTCTCCACTAGGAAATACTGAAATGAAGTGCATCTAGCGGGTGATCCTCATAGAACATGATCTCATGAACTTATGTCATTGCGTGAAATATCAATGTGAAGACTATGTAGTTGGTGAAGATGGTTGAAGCTGAAAATTAGGTGTTTTTCACAATACAAGGAGCATTGTTGTCAGGTGTACCTGGAAATCTATATTAGATAGAGCGCTCTACCTGATCTCAGATTGTAGAGCACAAAAATTCGCCCAGAGGGATTTTGAATTATACATCTAAATGGTAACAATCCGAAGATATTGTTGATCAAAAACTAAAATTCATCAAAATTGATTTTTTCTTCAAATTTCACTCATTTTTGAAAAATCATAACACAGTACTCATTGGAGATACGGAGTTCCGAATGATCTCATTTTATTCAGAATTTCATATACTAGAAAAAAGGCGAGAGCAAATTTTCCTGTCCGATCACGAGATTTGGCAGAAATATTTGAAAACTTGAAAATGAGCCGAAAATACGAGGTTTTTGGGCCACTCTGTATCTAGCACAAGGAGATTTTGCATGAAGAAATTGGTTCTGGACTTCTCTTATGTACCTAAATAATATATTAAAGAATCAGAACTACAATATAAATTGCATGCACCAATGTATATAGTGACTGGACTAACTGTTGGAAAATTATTTTTAGACTATGTGAACTACCAAAGATATATAAAAAGAAATCCATCTCAAAATTTATTATCGAATCATGAAAAAATACATATTCTTGGGTATAAATTAATATATTTGAGATTAATAAGAATTGATTATAATAAACAAGTATTAACTATTAATATAAAATCAGAATAGCTTAATGATTCTACTACAGAAGACAGTGGTGGAAAAGGATAAATGCCTTCCTATCAATTGCACCCACTTTATAACCTCAATCCTCCTCACTGGAGAATTACGTAGTGCACAAAGAGCCGTCTTCCACAATAATACTGTAGATGTACAAAAATTGTACTGGTAGAAAAATTGTTACTCAGTACTCATAAAAGATGAAAAGTTGTATTATTTTTTTGATCTCATCTTATTCGAAATGTCATCATTTACTTCGAGATACCACATGCGCTCCGCAAGAGTCTGATTAGATCTCAAATAGATTGAATTAAGTTTTATAGTTCCATGCTGATATTAAAAGTGTTAACAACTGTAATTTATAATTATTATTTAACGAAAATCCTAAATAAATGCTGTAAATCACCCCGAAGACTTCTGCTACTGCAGACATTGACAACAGGGTTAACAGCTAGATGGAAATTCGATGAGAACTACTATCCAAAAATTAGTTGCCAGCCCGGGAATCGAACTAAATTTAAAACTGGCAACTAATTTTTGGATAGTAGTTCTCATCAAATTTCCATCTAGCTGTTAACCCTGTTAGTTGTCAATGTCTGCAGTAGCAGAAGTCTTCGGGGTGATTTACAGCATTTATTTAGGATTTTCGTTAAATAATAATTATATATTAATTAGCATTTGAATAAATGCATTCTCTATTTAATTCCATCTGTAACTGTAATTTACAATGGAGAAACGATTTGATTGCTTTTATCTTACATAAACTTTGTATCTCAAATTGAATAAATATATTTTAATTATTATTTGATTGACAGAAAGGCCTATATCAATCCTAGGCAAATTAAGAATATTTATGCAAAATTTAAAATTTATCAGTTCTGTATTTTAGAGGAGATGATGCGTCAAACATGTATTTGACATCCCGTGCATGTATGAGCTAATTCCTTCCTTTATACAGATTTGGTGAAAAGTATGGAAATAGCTTAATATTTCTGTTAAAAGGATAATTTGACAATATATATTACTACCGGTCAAATTTGCTGAGCTTCTGTAGTAAATTTGAACATTTTCTGTTCATTTGTTCTTGATAACGCTGAGAAAGCACAAAAAAACGGTGGAAAACCGCAGATTTTGGGCGTATCTTTGGCATTATTTCAAATCCCCTCCAACACAACATTATTACACCCTAGCTTAGCTTTTGTACTAAATTTGAACAATTTCTGTTCATTTGTTCTCGATAAATCTGAGAAAAAGCAAAAAAACGCTGGAAAAACGCTAATTTTGGGCATATCATTGACATTATTGCAAATTCCTTCTAACACAACATTATTACACCCTAACTGAGCTTCTGTACTAAATTTGAACAATTTCTGTTCATTTGTTCTCGATAAATCTGAGAAAAAGCAAAAAACCGCTGGAAAAACGCTAATTTTGTGCGTATCTTTGATATTATTGCAAATTCCTTCTAACACGACATTATTACACCCTAGCTGAGCTTCTGTACTGAATTTGAACATTTTTTGTTCATTTGTTCTCGATAAATCTGAGAAAAAGCAAAAGAACGCTGGAAAAATGCAGATTTTGGGCGTATCTTGGGAAATTTTTCCAAATCCGTTCTTAGTGCGTCTCTAAAGGGCCAACTGAACATAACTACCAAATTTGAACGTTTTCGGTCTGGTAGATTATTAGTTCTGCGAGTGAGTGAGTCAGTTAGTCAATGAGTGAGTGCCATTTCGCTTTTATATGTGTATAGAAGATTGATGTTTCATTGGGAATCCTATTTGTAAAAAAATACTTTTCTGTCTCTTCAAAATTTTTGTCTGCCATCTTGGAACCGCCAATTTTGGATGCAAAGATAGATCTGGACTACTTTTAAGCATCCAAAAAAAATATTGATGAATCATAACTGACATACATTGGTCAGACAATACAGAGTGAGTCTTATGTATGGGAACCCTTCAATTAATTGGAGACTGTTGTAGATATATAATACCGTCACTTTCAGGATAAGTTATGGGTCAAATATTCTACCTTTTGAGGTACAACTGAATTTCAATCCCTCTTAAGGGATTAAGGGACTTAGGGGTTATAACTCGAATATTCAAATGTAAACACCCATTGTGTGGTACATCATTTCAAAGGCCTTTTTAAATCAAGAATGCGAATTCCTATATATACGACTCACTCTGTATAGTAACTGTATGCATGTTGTACAATCTTATGAGTATCTTTTCTGTGATTAATTGGATAAAGTATTAAAATATTGATTTTTTTACTTTGACCTTTGACCCTATGAGAAGTCTGGCACATGTTGACCTTTGACCTTGACCCCCATGGGAAGTCTAGCACATTTTGTCCCAGAATTACTCCCATTACCCATTACTCCCCAGAATTATACTACTTATAGTTTCATGAACAATGAACTCACACTAGCGCGACCCGAATCGCAAGCTGACTCCATACATCAGTGCTTCAAGTGTGTTTTTTATCAACTACAATGACAAAGTTCCCAATTCGAAATTGAAAAATTATAAAGACTTCTTTATAATATCCTACTAGCATAGTGCCGTTTAAAAGCTTAAATATAATTCAAAACCTTTCCCTAACCTGACTTCAACATTTTTTTTTCTGAGGGTGATGCCCACTTGAGCTCTAGACTTGTGCATGGGTAATGAGACTGGCAAGGAGACTGGCAAGGAGATAAACGTGAAATCGTTAAAATTTGTAGGATATGTAGTCAAATTCCTTATAGGTACAGTAGTCTCGATAAAATTCCTTATTATAAACCATTGAAATTTCGATAAAAATAGCCTATAATTACACAGTTTTAAATCGGATAATAATCACAAAAACTTTCTCAAATAAATATGGTGTACCATTGAGAAATCGGGAAACAATAATCTGAGCAAATATTAAAGAATAGAAATTGCTTTAGAATTCGTGACACCTTACTTATCACGCTTTTAACAAATTCCAACACGTAAAAGTAAAATTGATTCAGGAAGAATAGATGAAAATTATAAATTCCATGATAATAGTGGAGCAGAACAGAATAGAGACGTTCAGAGGCAATAAATTAAGGACAAAGTGTGAACAGAACACAAAGAAAACAACAGAGCGTAACGATGAAAGGGAAACAAAACAGAGCAGTTTTCATTAGTGTTTCATTAATAGTAGTTAAGACCAGGGAGAAGCTCCAGCACGATAAAAACTATAAGCATCAGTATTGAGTCACGAATTTCATAAATAGACTGTGTTTTACTGTGGCTTCAAGATTAAAAAAGCATGGGGAGAGCAAGACAGTATTTCATTCATTTCTGATTTGTACTTGTACAGAGGGCAATATAGAAAAAATAAATTAGTTTTGATTAATGAAGCATCTTGGTTCAAAAATAAGTCGTCCTTGGGAATCGTGTGGTTCTATGGAGATATTAATCTTCAAATTATGTTCACTTTATAATGAAATGTTTGAGAAGAGTTTGATTTTACTCGAGCCTAAATGATGGAGAAATCACAATATTAATGGTATTATAAATATTAGGACTCTATTTACCTTCCACTTTTGGATTACATGAATTAAGAATTTGTATCAAACGATATACAGGTTTTATACAGGTAAGGTATATACAGGTTTTGCAAACAAGCAATTAAAATAATTTGATATTACACTTGTATGATACTGATAACTCTGTTCCTGTTTCACAGCAATATTTATTGTATTTATTACTGTACTTGAAGCAACTGATTTTTCTGAAGATAGATTTGTGAATACGATAAACTTCAAACTGGATATAATAGGTATGTACTTGGGAAACATTTTCAAGAAGTTATTTTGGTATCCTAATGAGAAGCCTAATTGGTAAACTTCAGAATGAAATATGGAAATGATATAGCCTACCTATCTCTATTTATGCACTTTGAGTAAACTACAAGCGAATAACAAAAGACAAATGTTAAGAATCACACTCTTCAGAAATGTTTCATGTTATTTTCTCTTCTAAAGAAAACATTCTCTCCTATAGCTACATTATATTCGATCAGAAATACATTGATTCAAATAGTTCAAAATCACTTCAAATTCATCTATTTATCTCGTTTTATAGATGATAAAATATTATCTTTATATCATGTTATGATATAAAGTATGAAGAAACAACACCTTGGAAATGTTCAATAAGAATTTCAATATTATTAATTGCATGGTTTAGCTTTCAAATTGATTAACGAGATCAATATTTGAGTAAATTTTCATTTCTCATATTTTTTATAACTGACATAACTATCATTAGTAATGTTAGTAACGTAATTAGTATTACTACTTGAGATAAAAAGATGTTCTTCAATGAGGCATTATTACAGTAGCATAGGTTCTAACAAATAGTGTGTTTGTGGAAAATTATGCCCTCAAATGTTTGATTTCAAACTTAAAAACCAACCTCTAGATTTGCAAGTTTGGTTGCATCAGCCCAACCAATTCTACCTATCTCTGTAATAAAATGTCTCTATATATAAATCTCAGATATAATCATTTATTTATTGGATAGAGCAAACGATATATTCTAATGGATTTCTCCAAACATCTCTACTGTGATTTCATAGCAAACAAGACAACAATAATTATTATTAAACGGAAATCCAAATTAAATGCTGTAAATCACCCCGAAGACTTCTGATAGTGCAAATATCGACAACAGGGTAAACAGCTAGATGGAAATTCGATGAATGCTACTACTCAAAAATTATTTGTCAGCCCGGGAAATATGAACTCAATAATAGACGTACCTTAAACTTCCTGACATTGAGACTGCAAACACATTCTGATAGGCACATGACTCAAAGAAAAGCACAAGTTAACAAATATCAAAACAAAACTCGAGCATGACTGAAACCAATTATAGAAAAACTTACAGCACTGGTTTCACTGACTCAACGTAAAGCACAAATACATATTGAACAAAAAATGAAAATAACTTATTTCAAAGACTTTGCAAAAGCAGAACAGTAAATAACCAGTGACTAGACCGGCTTGCGTCTGCCAGAGAGCGTGTTCACTGTTCAGCTTGGCCACGGTTCAGCCTCTCACGGAATTGCATTTGCTTTCCAACACAACACCCAGCACCCAGCAACCACGGCTTACATAATCCTATTTGCAATATCCTCAGACCATCCACCCCCCGCCACTCATCACGATTTCTAGTACAATAAATGCCATTCCTAAAGGCTTCCTCATCGATGTTCTACTATCTACTGTATCAGTAACAATTACCAAAACTGCAAGCTTAGCTAACCTCATTGATTATACAATTTTGAAGTTCTACAAGAACCATCTATTTATTTCCATCTAGATTCCAGATATTATTTCTATCTATAGCTGAGAATAGGGGTACAGTCTTTTTTCGGGTCTCAACTTGGATTGAATAATAAAAAAATTAATAACAACATTTTTCTCAGTCATCTATTAATTGAATAATTACCGTCTACAAATCAACCATTCTTTAGTAATGATATTCATCATTTCTTGAAAAAATCGAATGAAATGAGATTTTTGATTAAATTTTTTGAATTACTTATTAATTTACAAGAGTTGCAGGATAGTAATGAGACTTCTATAACTCTGCAAATGAGCAAAATTAAATTTCTCATTTAATTTTGCAGTAATAATTTGAGACATAAACACATATCAATATTGTTGAGATTACAATAAGAAGTAATTTGAAAAATTGTGAGACATTGAAGGAGAAATGGTAATTATATAAACCTAGAAGGCGATAGTATTAGATAATTTAGTCCATAAATTTGCGAATTTGAAGCTATATTTAAAAAAACCAAAATCTTTCATAGACCAACCAAGATATCTTCTCTATTTTAAACTAAAATTTTTATCCATGGACTAATGAAGAATTGGTTTGCCAAAAGGTAATCTTCAGAAAAATAGCGAAATAAATAAGTTTATGTTTCCCTCGCCTTATGTGCTGCAAAAAATAAACTCGAGTGCACAATCAGGGGATAATTGATATAGAATAGAATCGGCTTTTCTTTGTTTCAACAAATGGATGCAATTCATACAATACCCTGCAATCCTTTATAGTGTATAACATGATAAAATCAAGGAAAACTGCAATCCTATAACATTCAATAATTCTATCAATTGAAGAGAAAACTGCTAAGGGGAATCATACCAATCTCCAACCCTGTTCAATGTGAGCAGGATTGACATACTGATCATTCCATCAACAGGTAGTTGAGTTCAATGCATCAGATCGCAGCAAACCAACAACCAACAGCCAACATCCAACCAGGTTAAATCTGTTCTCATTTCACAAACGATACTACATGCAACTTCAAATAAGCCGCCAAAATAGGCCTCCCAATGATAATAGAGTATGATATGACCTCCAAGCTGACCTTAGAGGCTTGGGCCTAGGTGTTTGCACCCTATTAGGAGTGTACGGTTCAACTCGTTTTGTTTTCATCGGTTGGTTATGGGTGATGGCCAATGCTTTTATCGACAACATTTTCGAACCCGTTCCACATTTTTATAGACTATATTTCCTGTCGACAGTCATAGATTATACAAAAACATGATTAGAAAAAACAAACGTAGAATTCAAAATATTGTAAATATAATATCCTGCGAACTTGGAACCAGAGGTAACTCACCGATCGATTCTTAGGTTTTGTAAAATGTTGAGTAGAAATCGTCATACCTGCAACAGAGAAAATAATCGTACATTAATAATCTGTAAAAGGAATTCTATATACTTATAATTAATTGAGTTAAATTGCAATTAAAATAGTATAGATGAAAAACTTTCAGCAAATTAGACACATAATAATAATAATAACCGTCCGATATTATTCACTAGTGATTAATTATATTAGATGGTAATTCAAGTGAAGTAATATTAGCTAATTGAGATTAGAATGTTGTTCAATCACATTTGAATGAAATAGCGAATAACAAATCATCTGAAGCATCAATCCAGATTATCTTAATACAGAGAATCCAGAAAACCCCAATTGAAATAAATATAGTACGGTATTGGGATAATTTAATCAATAACTATTCCATATAATGTATCAAATTTGAAATGAATAAGAAACCGAGAGTTGTATTCCATAATAATACATTTATTTTGTATATCACCCCGAACAGCTTTTTACTAACATATAATTTAGTATAATTTATTGAATGCTCTAATCTTCTTCTAGTGCTTTGGGAAGTCACTATGCCTCATCAATAGTTCAACAGTCATGGCTTCTATAGTGGAGGTGAGTATCTGTTCGACAGACCAGGAGCGTCTTTACACCGTAACAAATTTCATGTTTTGTTAAAACCATGTAGGCCTACGGTTGGTGTGATCGTGGCCTATACAGTCCACATCAGGAGATCTTCACATTCTACACTATATTTTACTCTACAAAGCAAGATGTAGTGCTTATCCTTTGCTGTTTGAATCATAGCGGCCAACAAAATATTAAAAAGTTTCTACAACAACCCTTTTACAACTCCCAAACATCTCCACAGTACATAATTTATTATTGGGATCAACAGAACCAACAAGAAATTCAACAAAGTAGCCCAAAGAAATAAATAATTGCCCCCAAAAAAAATTGGTACTACATTAATTAATACATTATGCTACGAGATTTAAGACTAATTTCTCATGAACTACTCATATTAATTATACCAATTCTACGAAATACCATAATTGTAGAATAAGCATCAATAAAGAAATTTGGAATAAATTATTCTTGCAATGGCTAATTATTAATCCTACAGAGAACCAAAATAAACTTACGATTTATAATATTAATGTAGTCAATAACGTAATATCTTTCTATTTTTGCTGGTGGAACAAACCCACAACTACAAACAAATTTGGAGAGAAGAATTAAGTGATTTCAATATTATGAGCTAATTTTTCATTCAGTAGCTGAACTACAATCTCAACCAGAACAAATTATGAACCAATTTTTCACACAATACAATCACTCCAACAACACCCGACAGAATTTCAATTAGAGCCCAGCCCAGCCTACATTCATTTGTGCAGACATTAGGAGCAAACATTCACATACTGGGATTCACTTCAATCTGACAGCATTCCTTAGAATTAACATCGATGCTTCTTATCATAACAACGCTGACAGTTTGATATGGGAAGGAGCAGCAGAAAACAATAAACACAGTGTTGCCGTTTAACAGGGAGTGGCGCGAAATATTGCGCGCCAAATTTGATGAAGATCTGAAATTGAATCGGAGCAACCGAGCAAGCAGTTGGCCACCGAGTTCAGTTCCGTGATTGGATCGTTCATCAGATGATCGGCCAATCCGAGTTTATACACACTTTTCACACTCAACGACCAATTTGGCCTTGCACATTCATAATGGGATCAACGAAACACATCTAATGACTGTAAAGTGCAAAACCATGCACTGATGGAACAGATCGGATGATAAGGTGCAGTAGAAGACAAAATGATCGAAAGATGAGATGTAGATAGGAGAAGTAAGTTAGGAAACTAGTGAAAATTGAGTTGGTAAATGTGGTAAATGTGATTTAGTCATGAACACACACATGAAAAATGTGTATAAACAAAAGTAGAGGTATTGAGGGAAGTAAGGGGTGTTCAACAGAATGTACGAGCCAGGAATTGTGTTTACGCCGTATCAACCGAAAGTTCATAGCAGTTCAAGACGATCAATTTTTTAATTTTTTTAAAAAATTGTTTTAAATTTTTTGAATTGTTTAAAATTGTTTTAATTTTTTTGAAATTGTTTCAAGACATAAATAATTGATAATTTGATTTCCACTTCATTTTCCTACAGAATCAATCAAGATGGGATCAATCAACCACAAAGAATTTGAACGGTACTATTCATAAAATGATTTGCTGTCCTTGGGAATTGATGAGTTTGTTGAATTTTGCAAGCATTAATTCTGGAATCTTCCTGGAGAAAAAGCTTGCAATAAATTATCAATTTAAATACTTTTGAAACAAAGAATATTGTAATAAAGTTGAAAAGAGGAAATGAGAACCTTTAATGAAATTAAGGTTTTGGAATTGTATGGTGGTCAATAGAAGAAGAATGATAATAATCAATCGACTAAATGAATCATCGATGAAGATAAATAAAAAGGAGTGAATAGAGAAAGTTGATAAAATTCGAGAAAAGGAGAACAAAAGAGAAGACAAGGTAGAGAATAAGTTAAAGAAGGAAACTGATACGACGGTGTAATTGAGCATAAAAACAATATTAACAAATAAGAGATACGAAATTGTGATATAAGAGATGAGATTGATTAATAAGTGGTGATATTGAAGATATGAAGAATGAGGAAAGAAAATCTCTTAGCATGAATATAGGCAATTAAGAATTAAGATGGTCATATACTAGTGTTGGTGAAAAATGGTAATGGATATGAAAAGAGAGAAAGGCAAGAAGGAAGCATGATAAAGACAGAGGGGAAGAGAAGTTTGCGTGAGGCGAGTGCATATTTGGAACGCGTCTGTGGTTATGGACAGCTAAGGTGAGGTAAGGTAAGGTAAGGTAAGGTAAGGTAAGGCTAGGCTGCTAGATCCAACACCAACGCAAATACAAACCACATTCGACTTTGCCATAACATTACATAGCTGAACCGAAGACTAGCCCAAGAGTATATATATATCAGTTGTATTCAGCTTGATTGTGGTGGATATCGATTTTCGTTTCAACATATTTGCATTGCCCCGGCTACTCTGGCGTACACATACAAACTGAGAAAATCGAATAAATACGACATTGTTATTTTAGTAATAAGTTACTTGTATTCTGTATTGATGTGCATTTTCACTCAGCCGAAGAAATAAGAATCGATATCACTTGAAACTAATAAGAAATTACTTATCTATACATTTAGAGTTACAATTATCTTGATTCACAAACTAAAACATTTTATTCCCCATATCGTTCATAAATGAAAAAGTAACATTTTTTGTAAATTCGATAACTTGTTTATTTTGGCATAAATCACGAAAAAACGCATATTAGAACAAAGACAATGATGTACTGAATGTATTAAAAAAAACTTGGATGGAAAATTCGAAACCGTTTATGATCTGGAAAGAAAACTGAGTTAGCACTTTCAACAACCCATAACTCGCTTATCAGATCACTTAAAAATTTCAATTGCCACTTTTCTCACTCTTATAGTGATCTTAAAAATAATATTGAAAAATATTATCCAATTTGGGAAAAAGTGTACCAAACAGCGTTAAACGCCACTGAGTGGTGGCCCCATTCATGGTTTCCCCCCCCTCAAGCTTCTACATTGGAGAGATACATTCAAACTAGGATTGAAATTTAATCAGAGATTTTATAGGAACTTTGTAAAACAGAAATATGATTTGATTGATTTGTGCTTTTCAAATTGATTTTGAGGTTTTCAACGTTCGAAGAAGAACATAATACATTGAAGCCACGATTTAATTCACCTTAATTTTAGAGGAAAATTGAAAAAAAACCTTGAAGTTTATAATGATACAACGTAAAAACCACAAATCTGATGCAAAATAAAAGATCAACTGTGGAACACGAAGAATTTGAATCATTTTGCCTGCAATTCGGAACATTCAATTCTATGATCTCAATACCATCTTGAGAGATGAATGCATAGTCTATATATCATATATGCTACACGCAGAAAAATGAAACTCGGCATTGGAAAGGATCGAAATGGACAATCGAAACTCTCACCTCGTATTTTAAGCTCTAATTATGATGCCCCACGGATAAGCTTCATAGATTACTGTATTACACAGAGTTCTATCTTCTATGTAGTGTTATTAAGTGTTATTCTGTATTAGATGCCATGGGAACGGGGTCACCGTGAGCGATAGGACCGATAATATGCTGATCAGAATGGAAACCATGTTGGCATCATGCATGCACTTACTTAGCAGGAGAAAGTAATCTTGCCAACTGTCATGATACACACACGAGGTTTCTTCTGCACTTAGTCACTCGCCACATATGGTTCCTCATATGCTCAACGCTTCAATGAAATCGAATCGGTAAGTAGCTCCAAGAGAAACCAGGGTGTCTGGTCACTGCATTGCAATGGAAGACATGAATTATTTGACGGTCCAATAAGATTTAGAAATGGAATTATTTTTGAAATAGGTTTCCAATCAACCAATAATAATCACCAAGCCAGAATGTATAAGCTATAAAGCTACCAACAATAATAAGTAGTAACTACCAATAGGCCTGTATATTTATTTACTTTATGAGAATAAAATGAATACTCACTCGAATAGAGAACGATAACATAGAGTAGACTCTCATACGATAGAAGTATACTTTCAAATTTTACCCAAATTAAAATCTGAGGAGCCCATTGAAATAGTGGAAGTGATTGGACAAATTTATTAAATTTTTTATATAATTTATTATTACCAGGGATAGTTTTCAAAGAGTTTTTTCCAGATCTGTTGAAATCATGAATTGAGAACAGTACAGTATTTCGAAAATAGAGGGAATTAAGTGGGCAGTTACATTGACATACAAGCGACAAAACACATACGAAAACAAAATCTACAATAGGTACTGAAAATGGACATTTTTGGAGGACTAAAAATAGACCAAGGATCAAAACAAAATCGCTGTTTATCTAGGAAGTTATATGAAACTATTTTCTAAGAATAGACAACAATAAAAACCGACCTGTTCAGTTGTTCAATATATAATGTAAATTTGAAGGTAGTACCGAACATAGAGGTTCTACCTTAAGAACAACACGGCAGCTATTATAATCGCCCACCAGTAACAGAATACCACAAAAATAGACCTACTAGATTGTGTGGAGGCCTGTCTGTAAATGCCTAACAAGATTAACTCAATAGACCCAATGTCGACTCCATTTAAGGAAGGTGGAAGTGTCACATTCTGTTGCAAATTATCAACGCAGAATATACCTGCACTGAAGATAAGATGGAACCAGGGACATCTTCAATCCAGGTAAGATGTCAAGGTATTTTACGAGCTTTCATTATTGCTATATAATTACAGTGTCAAATATTTCAAAATTAAGCTTTATCAAGTCATGGAATGAGATGTAAGTCTCAGTATGATACAAGGCCAAATGTGAGTTGATTAAATAACGTGGCCAAAAACCAGTTACAGAAGGTGTATGATTCCTCAACTGAAATAATCTCATAAAACGAACGAGTTTCTTGAATGTATCAAACTATTATAAATCAACTGAAACATAATTATGTTATGGTATATAATACATATTCCATGCACTGCCGTTGAATATATTATTCTGTGTGGATGGGTAGACATCAATATTAAAAAGAAAATAGCACCATAAACACAATATCTTGATCAAAATACCACCCATGCACGACAGTACTCAATGAACTCCCATCAGAAAATTATAAACTCCTTCACGAAAAAAATGAAATCGAGCTACGTAGATAACACGTAGATACAACATAACATTCCAAACTAATATGGCATGATGATCAGCATCTATCAAAATTCAGAACATCATAATAATTGATACACCCCACAACTAACTAGCAATCTAAGCCTCCAGATACAAGACGGAATATTCACAGAATACATGTCAGATTGAGGGACTGCAAAGTTCACATCAGGATTCAAGTCACGGATGAAAAAAAAACTGCCCAGTAATTATTTTAGTGAGGATCAGGAAGCTGAATCATCCGAAACTAGATTCGAATCGAGTCAAGACAGGTACGAATAGTTTTGATGGTCGAAATTTAGATTTGATTGATTTGATCGAAGTCTGTTTCGACGCCAATTAGTGATCCTCGATCATTTCTGAAATGATGCCACGCTTGACAGGTTCTTCAGTAATCGTCTGCGGTAATCATCGAAACGTTACGGTTACAGTAATCGACAGTTATAGGACAAACCATGCTACATGTTACATTATTTGGAACATGATAGTTCATCTTTCACCGGTTCTTCTTCTTGTACTTGTTCTTCTTTCCTCTTTTTGTCGAACTTGTTTCTCTCCTTTTCCTAGTCCTTAACCTTCATTTGTTATCCCTCCTTTTTTAAATTCTTTATTTCCTTGATCTTTCTTTTTTTAATCCTCCATCCTCTTTCTTCCAATCTTTTTATTCTCTTAATTATCCGTACTCTTTTTCTCATACTAATTCTTTTCTTGTCTTCGCCCTTCTTGGACGTTATCCAAGAAGGATATCCTTCTTCCTTCATAATCTATCAATTTTTTCTCCTACTTCATCTCTCTTCTATCTTATGCGTTCTCTTTTCTATGTTATATCCTTATTTTTCCCCTTCTCACTTTCTTTCCTGGTCTCCTGTTTCCTCCTCTCTAAGCTCTCTAGTCCGGGGTGAACCTTGGCTTTCATCACAATCCGCCTTCATTCCTCTCACGAAACTATCTTTCGTTTCCATCCTCCCTGTTTCTGCTCCTAATCTTCCTTCTTCCTACACCTTTCATTATATCAATTTCTTATACCTTATTTCTCTTGCTCCTTTCTCCTCTTTTTTTCTCTCAAGGAATGGAATTGCAGGTAGTAACCACATTTGCTGTTCAGTTGATGCCATTTCAAGGCCAAATTTGGGCAAATGGGCTGCTAAGAACAATAATTGAGCAGACATTTAAAAGGAATGGGCACGGAATGTCTTTTTCACACGACACATATGAGTGTTTCACACCTCAAATTGCCAAAAAACCAATTACTAATGTTGCAAACCATAGTTACCGACTAGCATAGCGAGTAGCAAAGAATGTTGGAAATAACAATTATATAGTATGTCCGGGATCCAATTTATAAAACTTACAACTTCAGTACTTCTTCTACAGAATTGAAGCCTGATTCGCATACAATTTTTGTTGACTGCCTATAATATACGTGAGCCTTAATTGTGATCTTTTCCATCAAATTAAAAAGAAAAACAGATTCCATTTTTCTACAAATTGCACAAGCCATTGCTAAAATCGACCATTTCATTGATTAATAAAAAATGATTAATTTTTTAATGAATTTATTAATAAGGCTTAAAACGTCATAGAAGAAGATCGAACATATAAGAAAACACAATATGATTATGAGGTACTTTGTGATCTCATATTGAATGCAATGAACTATACAGATAATTTAAGCTAATCAAAGATGCTCATATTAGCTTAATGAACATAATACCAAAGCATAACATGCATCACTAATCACAGTCACAAAGCATTTCTTGAGATACTTGATGATACAAAATCAATGATTCACAAATCGTCCAAAAAAAATGATTAGATAATCTGGAGCAAACATGATGCGAGGGAGGACCCATGACCGCTCACATCAGCTCATCTCGACCGACCAGGCTATTTTAAGAAGCATCACAAAATTCGCTCATTTCCCAACAACATTGAATCTGGAACGAACAGGACGTAAGAGAGAAATTCTACCTTCTCGAGTACGGTAAACCTATGCCAAAATGCATATGATAAATGTTTAGGATGCAGTCAACAATTTCCCACTCTAGCACATACTGGAGACGGTGTAAAAGCTTAATCCTTCATACTTAGTAACTTATCATCTCGTAAATCATCGAATCACAAACACAGACATTGACCTGCTGGTAATTGGAAAGTGGCAGGCAGCTCCACTGTCAAGGTCATGACCTACAGGTGACCAATGAGGATGCATTGGCGCCCGCACATGTATGAGTGATACTGCAACAATCTCTGACAAAACAACCAGGATTAGAGAAAACCAACCCTGATGGCATGATGAGTAGAAACAGAGAAGGCACAAGACAAAACTTTCAAATGCAATTTGCATTAAAAATAGATTGAGATTATTTCTAGTAACTTCTAAGACCTTATCTATTGTGGACTATCCACTAGGATGAGGCATAACAGGTCATCTATGTAATGTATCGAATCTACTACCGAATAACTTTTCATAAAAGTAGAATTTCATCGAAATTATAGAACCTAAGTGAAGATGATAATTTTTCAAGTGCAAGATTACAGTATCAAAACTTTTGATAGATAAGATGTTGATATATATTGTGGTGAACAAAAGCTATATAAGTGTAAATAAATGTACATAAATTTCAACAAGTTGAATCCAATACTATAGTTTGTGTAAAATAAGTTGAGACTTGGCCCTCCATCCGGAGAAATTACAAGGTTGGCAATTCGTGTAAAATTGCAAATTTCTCAAATTCCCAATTCAGTCAGAATCGGATGTAGAAAATCATCCCCGATATCTTACTGGTGCTATAAAAGTTTCAGGGTTGAAGGATTAAAAGGGAATTTAACATTTATAATAAAATTGGAAACATCGTGAGAATTTGTTTTTCTTTTGAATATCACTTCTCTCAGAAGCATGGGGCGTCGTAATGCGTAATAATTTTATATCAAATTAGCGGGGAGAATGTCTCCTTTCTATTGGTGTCTGGATAATTTTTATCCGACCTATAGTTATTTTTTAATTAATGATTATGTTCGTCAATGTCGAGACATTTCAAGCATAAAACATGAAATTTTCGACATTATGGAAACTTTTTGATTCAATAGATAAGTAGGTGGTAAAAGCGAGAAAGTTTCTCAGAAATAATTGAAATTATGTTTCCAATTGTCAGAGTTAGGGTATGATCACATCGATGCGTATAGGTGCAAGTGCAAGTGCACGCGTGGTCATCCATGACCAAGTGCGCAGATGAGAAACAAAATCTAGAAAGAGCAATGGGAACACTCACACTGAACGCGTGCACTTGCTGGTTGCGTTCAGTGTAAGCAGCTACAGACAATCACAGTCTTACATAGACTTTCCAGATTTTATTTTTCGGCTCAAGCATGATCTGATGATATGCACTTGCACATACATGCATCCAATGTGATCATACCCTTATTTTATAATCGATTATACAATAGCTCCAAGCTCAATAGCTATTGTATAAATAAGTTGTTAACATAATAGTCAAGTACAGAACAACGACTGTACTGAACAACTCAGAGAAGGAGGAAGTAGGCAACTGTAGACAACTACAGAGGAGGCTGAAGCGGCAGGTTGAAAACAAAATGAGGTTAGAGAAAGGTGTTCGACTGCAAACGTATCTTATCTCTGGATTATCATCTATCTCTTTTCAAAATTCGTTCTCTTTCTATACTTTCAGTTGCATCGTTGCTAATCCTTTCATTTCGCACGAGCGAATTTATGAAAAAATCTTTAATAAGAGAACCTACCATAAAAATCTTGAAACAAGAAAAAATTGAAAGATTTCAGTCAGAATCAGATGACAATGTAGTATAAAAATTACAAAGTAATTGAACAATGGTAGAATAATGTAATAACATTTTGTACGTGATTGTACGCGTTTGTAAAAAAAATAATTAAAAGTAGAGAAGACTAAAGAAAGAAGCCAATTAATTCTATGCAACACGTGAAATCCATGAACTGCAAAACCGATAAAAACTCGTAGTGTCATTGAAAAACACTAAAACTCCTTGTGATTTTCATTTGATAATGAAAATCACCAACGATAAGCAAAGAATATTCGTAAAAATACTATAGATCTTACAATAAAATATACAGTACCTTCTATTAAGAAATGCTTTTTAGTTTTGTAATGACTTCAAATTCAAACACCCTGGAAGAAATTCTAAAGATATAAAACTATTCAACATTGCAGAAATAATTAAAAAATGATATAAATCTCTCGTGAGAATAACATCCTGAGAATGGCGTCTAGTGTCAACCTCTGACATCTACTAAATGCAGTTAGGAATGAGAAACTATAATACAACATTTTATTCAAACTAGATCATCAACTGTTCTGAATATACTTCCTGATACCTAATTAAAAATTATAACAACTGTCGACCACCCACTAGGTAGGCCTACTAACTCATTTCAAGCTACATCGAAAGTTCAACATATTATTTTCAGAGAATATATGATTCCCTACACGTGCAAGTTGACTCTTCTCAATATTCCAGATACTAGAATCCAAGCCAAGTCGTCATTCCCATTTCGGAATTTGCTTGACATTTATGTTCAGGAAGTGGAGATACGACCCATTGTTTTCCAACTACGATACACAGATTTGACTACTGATTTGTACAGTTACAATGTTACAATGCAAATCCACAAACTGAATAGAATGTATACAATGTACATAGATATACACAATGTAAAATATTGTCCTAAATAGATCTAGGGATGTCAAGCCCTTTTCAGAGTAACCACATAGCGTCAGAAACTAGTTTTCAAATGTATCTGTTCTGAAATACGTTCTGTGTGTGGCTTCCCGTTTGATATGTCCCGTGAGTACATTACTTGATATGATACGGTGTCAAACATCATATCCGGCAAATAAATTGCTATTCAGCATCCAACTACGTAAGGAAAGTATTGCTTTCCGAAAAAAATTAAGATACCTCAATTTCCAAATTTCTATACGTTTCAAGGTCCCCTGAGTCCAAAAAAGTGGTTTTTGGGTATTGGTCTGTATGTATGTATGTATGTATGTATGTATGTGTGTGTGTGTGTGTGTGTGTGTGTGTGTGTGTGTGTGTGTGTGTGTGTGTGTGTGTGTGTGTGTTCCAACGCCATATGAAACTGACATAATTGACACATCATATTCTAACATATATTGTAATCATTGGAAAGCTTAAAATAATCTTATTAATCAGCTGATCGAATTAATTTTTCGTATATCGAGAGCGCGAGCTTATTGCCACGTGTGTGTTTCATTGTTGTATTCTTGGCTAGTTCGGTTTGCGCCTTCTATCAGCTGTATATGGAGACTCATACCACAGTATACATATTATTATATTAAATATACATATTATTATTACATATACATGTTATTAAACACAGTATACATATCTATTCTGTGCTCATACATTCCGATAAGAACAGAGCACAGAGGTTGTACCAAAATTTTGAGTTATTAAATGGAATTTATTCTATCTTAAGTAAGTAGTTTTCAGTTCCCATGAAGATAGTAAATTTATTCTTGTTCATTGGCAACTTAGCCAGCATTTCTAAAATCGTTATAATTACGACCAGAATCTTATTAAAGTCCTTGGTTCCCACGATCCCACTTGGAATTATCTGTTCTCACGACGATCTAGACGCCAGAAGTATGCTGAATCAATCCCATAGTTCTAAACTTGCAAAAGGGAAATAACTTTTCTCGCCTAGTTTCCTTCTTGCTTGAACGTATCACCTTCCTTGTTTACTGAGGAGAAAGAGAGTGGGCGAAGAGAAATTCACAGGCGATCGGGTAAATATTTTAAAGTTTTATGGTAGAACTGACCAGTCTGGAAGCCTCTGAAAACTAGGAGAGCAATCATTCTAATCCCAGCTGTCAGAGTGTTGACTGTTTCTTGAGATTTTCTTACAATTTCCAGTAATATGTTTTCGTTTGGGGGTACATTCTCATTCTCTCCAGGAGAATTTAATAATTGATTGTCCAAGTAAATCGGACATTTAATGTAAGAATAATATTTAGAGGTAAGGTCCCCCTTATAGAATATACTAATGGGATGAATTAGGATGACGATTGATTCCCTCTATACTGCGCATCTTCAATACCCATTTTGGGTGAGTATTTTTATTATTGTCATTGAATATAATTTATCAATTATTGTGATTTATAAGTGTTTGATTTATGTATGTTAATAATATTATTTATTTCCTCATAGGAAGCGGTGAATTGTATTTATTTGATGATCTACCTAGATCATCAATTGAATACAATCCTATTAGATATTGGTAATTATTATGTTTCTAATTCTGTTGTAAATTTGTCATCAGGTTTCTGTATCGGGCTGAGAATTTCCATTGTAAAAGGGCCGGCGACTTCTTCCAACCATGGATGGAATCGTACGTCATTGAACGCTGATGAGGAGAGAACAAGACTAACTCCCTTTTGGATCTGTCGCCGCGACGCCTGAACATTCCTGGAGGACGACTGATCATCTTCACCCTTCATCCATCTCCGCCAGGGACTCCGGACATCGCGACGACAACTACAAGATGAGTACTTGATCTTTCCCCACCAGAATTCAATGTGTCCCTTAGATTTTGGTCTCTTAAAGACGTAAAAATAATTAAATTTGGTCTCTTAAAGACAAAGATAATCTTTAATTGAAGAAAGTATTTATTGTAAAGTGTTGTTTGAGTTTAAATATTTAATATAGAGGCAATCAATCGTCAAATGATTTTTATTTCGAATTCCTCACCACTAGAATAGTACTAGAAATTTCACTAACCCCTCCACCATCGGGGTCTAGCATGATTTCCAAACTTAATTATAGTTGTCTGAGAATTTAGGTTCTCAAAAGACACTATAAAATTGGTAGCAGAACGTACGGTTAATTGGTGAATTTTCTGGTACTATTTTGTGTTGGAATTGGAAATTTAAATTTGAAATGGGAAAATTGAATTCTGATGGAATATTATTAAATTAATGAAATTTTTAAGTGATTTAATGAGTAGCGGTTTCCAGACTATCAGGTTCCATTAATTTATCTAAAGTAGGAAAAATTTTAGTGATATTGAATTATCAAGCTTTTCAATTGTGTAGAAGTAATAAGTATTAATAATTAGTAGATTTGATTATAATAGGATAACATGGCGGTTACACTGGAGATAGTGAAAACGGCATTTACAAGTAACCGTGTAATTAATTCATTTTTGTCTCATAAAATTAACCCAGATGTATTAGTAAAAGATGAACTTCTGTTCGAATTGGAAATCCTAGGTTTAGATAGATCGGAAATGCAAAGTCAGACAGTTGATTGTCTGAGAACTTTGTTTAGACAAAAGATCGCTGACCTCACTGAACGTAGACAAGTGTCCTATGAAACGTTAAGATCTCATAGCACAATAAAAGAAATTAGCTCTCGAATTCTATATTTATTGGAAGAACTTGAATCCATGTCGGAACTGACTAGGAAAGAAATTGTGAAATTAGAATCGAAGACTCTTCATTTCATTTCAGTGATTGAACAATCTTTGAAAGCCTTTCCAACAATAACACCAGATAAACAAGGAAAATCATTGACCTTGTTGTATGAAATGATAAATATGTTGCCTTCTATCATTGCTCGTACTGTAGATTTGCAAAGTAAACAAGTTAAGAGTAGGCCTCCTTCTCCAGCTAATATGAAATCGCCTAGTGCATTCTCATTTCCCAGTACATCAAATGTTGTAGTTTCAAATCAACCAGGTACAAGTAAACTATTGAATATACCTTCTGTGAACATAATAAATTCGCCAACTGGAGAGGTGAATGCAGCTGCAGGCCCTGACAATAATATAATTTTGAGTCAAAATCAAAATCAGGTACAACATTCAATGTATTCAAAAATACATAACCCCATTGAATCTTTGACTAAAAATTTGAAACCTACTGATGGTCTGAACATTCATGATTTGTTATCGTTTCTAACTATTGCACTAAAAATTCAGTCATTTTCTCAAATAGATGACGGCCAGATGCTAAAACTATTAGTGCCATTCACAGTTGGGCCTCTATGCGATAAAATCACTATGGCGATCAATTCAAGTCACTCTTTTGATAAATTCCACCAGGAGGTTCTGAACTATTTTGTACCACAGAGACTTATGTCAACAATAGTCAAAGATCGATTTTATCGACTGCAAGCGCCGGTTGAGCCTATATCAGCTTACGTGGTGTCGATAAAAGAGAGTGCTTTGCTATTGAGATTGGAAAAATCAGAAGCTGAAGTCGTATCTACAATATTAAGTGGTCTGAGTCCTCACGAAAGGTCAAGGTTAATTTTCATGAACAAACCTACAACTCTAGCCCAATTAGATGAAATCTGTATCCAGGCACAAAATTTACATTTTGCAGACATCGAGAGAGATGCTTTCTATAGGACTAATAAGGATAATAACAATACACCTCAATTTGAAAAGAGACCCATAAATAACTATCCCAACAGAGGATACAGGCAGGGATTTGTATGCTATAAATGCAATGGACCCAATCACATTGCAAGAAATTGCACTAAGAATTTAAACTTCAACCTAGCCTCATCAACAAAAAAAACTTAGTGTCAAAAGTAAATAAAGTAGAAAAACAATCAAAATTGAAATCATTGAAAAATAAAATTTCTAATTCTAAGAAACGTTTCATTCAAAATTTGCAAAGAAAATCTGAAAATAAAGTGTGTGGGATGATTTATTCTAACAAAGCTCTTCCCTTTGTACCAGCGAATTTCAATAATGGTGAAACTACATTCCAATGTCTAGTTGACTCTGGTTCAGCGTTTTCAATAATAAAAGCCTCCACACTTCAGGAAATAATTAGCAGTAATAAACTTAAAGAAATTGAGATCATTGAAGATCAAGTTATTTGTTCGACTGCAAACTCTTCTAAATTAGTTATGAATACGTCGTGCATTTTGAAAATTAAAATAGAAATATTCTCATGGAAATTCCGATTTTTAATTGCTGATAACTTGCCAGTTGAAATAATTTTGGGATGTGACTTCATAGAGCACTCTCAGATCCTTGTGAATTTAATAAGAAGAAACTTTTTCTTTGACTTCAGTCCTCACTTGAAATTTCCTTTAATCAATAAAGATTTTTCTAACAATTCCGAAATTCAAGTTCATAATATCATGGAGAGACTGGCCCCAATGGACTTATCGCATTTGAGTTATTTTGATAGGAGTAGTCTAGAGAAATTGATCAGTAAACACGCAGATGTTCTGACTGAGAAAATTGGATCAACCGATCTAATAAAATATGATATTAAATTAACATCCAACAAGGTTGTCAGATCTCAACCGTATTCTATGAATCCAATCAAGTTAGAATATCTAAGAAAAAAGATTCAACAGCTACTAGATGAAGATATAATTGAGCCCTCAACATCGCAGTACTCGTCACCTTGTTTATTGGTGCCCAAACCAACTCCAAATTCTTATCGATTGTGCATTGATTATCGTCGCCTCAATAAGGTAATAGAGTTACAGTCAGCTCCATTAGGAAATCTTCACGAATGTTTTCATTATTTTTCAAATGCTAAGTGGTTTTCGTGCATTGATTTGACTAGCGCTTATAACCAAATCCATTTGACTGAAAATTCGAAGCATCTAACAGCGTTCATAACACCATTTAACTTGTATCAATTCAAGCGTTTGCCATATGGAATCAGTTGTGGATCAGCTGTTTTGACCAACTTAATGCAGAAATTGTTTGGTGACTTGCGTTTCAAGGGACTATTTTTTTATTTGGATGATTTGATTATATATACTGACACTCTCGAAAATCATTGGAAATTATTAGATGAAGTTTTCTGTAGATTAAAACGATCAAACCTGACAGTGAACCCTCAGAAATGTAACTTTGCTGCTAACAAAATCAATTTCCTAGGTCATTTGGTTTCTCATAATAGTATTTCGATCGACCCAGAAAGAACAAAACCAATTGTTAATTTTCCTGTTCCAACTAAAGTAAAAGGAATTGAACGATTCTTGGGAATGGTGCAGTTTTTCTCTAAGTTTATCCCCAACTTAGCACAGATTTCAGCCCCATTGAATGCATTGAGGAAGAAAAATGCGAAATTCATATGGAATGATGAATGTCAAAAATCGTTTGATAAACTAAAACAGATTCTGTCACAGCCTCCGCTTCTAAAAATGGCTGATTTCAATGAGAAGTTTATTTTGAGCACTGATGCTTCTTCAATTGCAATAGGATGTGTGTTGGGTCAGATGCAAGATGGAGCTTTTGCCCCAATCGCTTATGCATCACGCACCCTATCACCATTAGAACGAAAATATTCCACCTATGAAAAGGAAACTTTAGCTGCACTTTATGGAGTTGAGAAATTCAAATATTTCCTTGAACATACAAAATTCATTCTGAGAACTGATTGTAATGCACTGCAATTTGTCTTGAACCACCCAAAGCAACTTGGTAGGATAGGGAGATGGGTTCTAAGGTTATCTGCCTTTCAGTTTACTACAGAGCATGTGAAAGGCGTTGACAATAAGGTCGCCGATTGCTTAAGCCGTATGTTTGAAGACTCTCCTCCCGAAGTAATAGAACAGAATTTATGTAGTATAAATTTAGTAGATTTCCCACTCAGTTTCACTGATATTTCAACCTATCAGAAGCAGGACGAATTTGTGAAGGAGATAATGCAATCAGCGAGTGCTGGTAATGATATTTTTCCGTATCAAATAAAAAAGGGAATTCTAGTATGCAATGTTCGAAATTCAACTGAACCAAAAATAGTACTTCCCCAAGTTCTAAAACCCATGGTTTGCAAGTATTACCACGAATCTTTGTTTGGCGCTCATCTAGGATATACAAAAACTTTGAATAAAATTAAACAGGTTTTCACTTGGAAAGGAATATCTAAAGATGTAGGAGTATTTATTAAGAACTGTAAAATATGTGCATTATCTAAACCAGCACAGAAGGCTAATTATGGCTATATGGCTTCCAGTGTTGCTTCTTACCCAATGGAGAAATTATTTATAGATTTTGTAGGAAAACTCCCAAGATCTTCTAAAGGTAATTGCATGATTTTTAGCTGTCTCGACGCTTTTAGTAAGTATTGCTGGCTGATTGCAGTCAGAGAAGCCAATGCTAATACCGTTTGCAATGAACTACAAAGGATTTTCACTAATTTCGGTGTACCTAAAATAATAGTGTCAGACAATGGACCACAATTCAAATCTAATATATTCAATAAGTTCTGTTTTCAAAGAGGCATTTTACATGTCACGTGTACTCCATACCACCCTCAATCCAACGCTGTTGAAAGAGTACATAGGAATTTGAAATCTGCACTTATTGCATTCTCTTCTCATGACCACACAAAATGGGATGTACCACTCAGTTGGTTACCTCTAGCATTTAATTGCAGCTTCCATGAAAGTAGTAAGTATACTCCTTATGAGTTGATATTCAGGCATAAACCAACTCACCCACTCACGAATATATGGGTAATAGATGAAATACTGCCCCAGAAATTCAGTGAAAATACGAGAAAATTGTGGAAACAAGCTCATGAAAACCTCTTGAAATCGCAGAGTAAAGCGAAGGAAAGATTTGACTTACAAAGAAGTAGAATCCCTTTCAAAACTAATGATAGAGTTTTCCTAAAAGCTAATCCAATTAGTAGAGCTGCTGATAAAATTTCGGCAAAGTTAGCACAAAGGTGGTCTGGCCCATTCATAATAAAAGAATGGATTTCACCTGTATCTGTAAAGTTATTTTCCATGGATGGAAATACATTCATACGACGTGCACATGTATCACAATTGAAATTAGATAAGAGCATTAATACAGGAGACACATAAGAAATCAGGTGGACGCATCTGAATTTCGTGACTGTTGTATCATGTCTTTGAAGTTGTAATAATTGAAAGTCGACTATAAACAAGAGAGAAATTTCCTAGGTAGTAATATAAGTTCATGGCCATGATTATAGTAATAAGAATATTAGGAAGATATGAGTAAAATAGGATAAATAAGTAGAATTATTATAATAATCGTAATTGGAGTATAATCTTATATAATATCAATTTTTATATATAATCAATTAAACTATATCGTTGTGAATAAGGCATAATCAGTTTATTATTGTGTACTCAAGTAGGATTATTCAGTTAGGTTGTAGTATTTTATTCACGTACTATAGTATTCATTGGCAATATAGAAATAGGTTAGTAGTGTTAATGTGTAACTAAATTAAGTATTGAATGAAAAGCTTGATATATCAATAATTTTCAGAGTAGGCTAGTTCATTGTTCTAGTAAGGTTTCATGATAATTTTGTTGATATTATGATATCGTTAAATGAGTAATTTGTGTAATGTTGACATCGAGCGGCTAGCTCCGTTCAGAGAGAATAGGATCCAGACAGAGTCAATCCTATTTTCTCTGACTGCATTCGACGTAAGTTACTCTCGCACACTCTCTCTCACAACCTTCATGACTTGTAGCGGTAGTAGTAAGTGTTTGCTCGGAAAACCAGTCAACGACGCTAGATTGCGCTGGGCCCGCGCTTTTCTTCGTTTCGACTGACTCCGAATGCTGTGGATTCTCCCCACACCCTTTCAATTGACGCGCTCACCTATTCAAAATTTTGGTAGTTTTTTTTCATTGGCGTCCAACTTTCCTTTAACGGGGGGAGAATCTGTACCAAAATTTTGAGTTATTAAATGGAATTTATTCTATCTTAAGTAAGTAGTTTTCAGTTCCCATGAAGATAGTAAATTTATTCTTGTTCATTGGCAACTTAGCCAGCATTTCTAAAATCGTTATAATTATGACCAGAATCTTATTAAAGTCCTTGGTTCCCACGATCCCACTTGGAATTATCTGTTCTCACGACGATCTAGACGCCAGAAGTATGCTGAATCAATCCCATAGTTCTAAACTTGCAAAAGGGAAATAACTTTTCTCGCCTAGTTTCCTTCTTGCTTGAACGTATCACCTTCCTTGTTTACTGAGGAGAAAGAGAGTGGGCGAAGAGAAATTCACAGGCGATCGGGTAAATATTTTAAAGTTTTATGGTAGAACTGACCAGTCTGGAAGCCTCTGAAAACTAGGAGAGCAATCATTCTAATCCCAGCTGTCAGAGTGTTGACTGTTTCTTGAGATTTTCTTACAATTTCCAGTAATATGTTTTCGTTTGGGGGTACATTCTCATTCTCTCCAGGAGAATTTAATAATTGATTGTCCAAGTAAATCGGACATTTAATGTAAGAATAATATTTAGAGGTAAAGTCCCCCTTATAGAATATACTAATGGGATGAATTAGGATGACGATTGATTCCCTCTATACTTCGCATCTTCAATACCCATTTGGGTGAGTATTTTTATTATTGTCATTGAATATAATTTATCAATTATTGTGATTTATAAGTGTTTGATTTATGTATGTTAATAATATTATTTATTTCCTCATAGGAAGCGGTGAATTGTATTTATTTGATGATCTACCTAGATCATCAATTGAATACAATCCTATTAGATATTGGTAATTATTATGTTTCTAATTCTGTTGTAAATTTGTCATCAGGTTTCTGTATCGGGCTGAGAATTTCCATTGTAAAAGGGCCGGCGACTTCTTCCAACCATGGATGGAATCGTACGTCATTGAACGCTGATGAGGAGAGAACAAGACTAACTCCCTTTTGGATCTGTCGCCGCGACGCCTGAACATTCCTGGAGGACGACTGATCATCTTCACCCTTCATCCATCTCCGCCAGGGACTCCGGACATCGCGACGACAACTACAAGATGAGTACTTGATCTTTCCCCACCAGAATTCAATGTGTCCCTTAGATTTTGGTCTCTTAAAGACGTAAAAATAATTAAATTTGGTCTCTTAAAGACAAAGATAATCTTTAATTGAAGAAAGTATTTATTGTAAACTGTTGTTTGAGTTTAAATATTTAATATAGAGGCAATCAATCGTCAAATGATTTTTATTTCGAATTCCTCACCACTAGAATAGTACTAGAAATTTCACTAACCCCTCCACCATCGGGGTCTAGCATGATTTCCAAACTTAATTATAGTTGTCTGAGAATTTAGGTTCTCAAAAGACACTATAAGGTTTTCTTTGGTTAGGAGTTTGTTGATAATTCTTTTTTTAAATTCAAATTCTATTGCCATCAAAAATCACATTGAAAACTTTCTCAATAGACAACAAGATTACAAAAAAAAAAAAAAAAATGTCGAACATATACCTACATTTATTTATAGAGAAGATATAATTGTTTTCAGAGTACTTTTTTCCTTTGTGTAAATTGTGTAATTCGATGATTCTTTTTAAGAGTCGTCAAAACAGCCTTTCTACAGATAAAATATCTCGACTATGTGTTATTTTTATGAACTGCTCTACCTACCTACCCCATGCACGAGAAGGAGGTTACAAAGTCCATTTCTCAAGGATGGGGTGTACCGCCCATTAGTTTCCCAGAAAGGAGACTCAGAAAGGAGAGCTCAATAGAGCTGATAAATAAAGGGTATGAATTTGAAAAAAAATTGGTCAAGTCATTTTTGAGAAAATCGTGAAAAACCTGGTTTTTTAGTGATTATCCGCCATTTTTCTCAAGAATATTACGGAGCTCCTGCAATTTTCCCAGAAATGAGACTCATGTCAGTTGATAGGGCTCATAAATAGCTATCCAAGGTATAAATTTGAAGAAAATCGTTAGAGCCGTTTTCGAGAAAACCGTGAAAAGCATGGTTTTTTAGTGATTATCCGCCATTTTTCTCAAGAATATTACGGAGCTCCTGCAATTTTCCCAGAAATGAGACTCATGTCAGTTGATAGGGCTCATAAATAGCTATCCATGGTATAAATTTGAAGGAAATCGTTCGAGCCGTTTTCGAGAAAACCGTGAAAAACATGGTTTTTTAGTAATTATCCGCCATTTTTTCAGCCATCTTGAATTAAATTTTAATGAATTTCTTACTGTCCGATCCTCATGGTATAAGGACCTTAAGTTTAAAATTTCAAGTCAATCGGTTGATTAGGAATGGAGTTATCGTGTTCACAGACATACACACACACAGACCAACACCCAAAAATCATGTTTTTGGACTCAGGGGACCTTGAAACGTATAGAAAACTTGAAATTAGGGTACCTTAATTTTTTTGGAAAGCAATACTTTCCTTACCTATGGTAATAGGGCAAGGAAAGTAAAAAAGTGGAATTGTGTATGATTCTATAAACTGTGATTGTCTCAATGATTAAAATTGTCCAGAGTACTAATCTCTCAGATTACTCTCTCAATATTCTCGTTGAAAAAGACGACAACCAATAATGCTTATGACCGGCTACACTTACAAGAATTTTAATCTGGAATTTAAATTTTAACAGCTTCAAACGACAGATTCGAAATCACCTAAAACTGTCGGCCTATACATTTCTTCTCATCATTCCACAAATTACCACGCACAGGACTTGGACTCATGTAGGATAGGCTTATCATAGGAAAACGTATTTATGTATTAATGAAACGTATATTGGAAATATGAGCTCAATACACCTAAAAATCATTAGATCCATCATCACTGCATAATTCACATGCCAATTTCAAACGCAGCCCACATTTTCTTGCAATATTTACACAATTCCCAATCAACCAGATCTGTCACCCAGATCGAATCAGCAACAATAGAAATAGTGACGAAGTGAGCCCATCACACTAGTGCACTAGTGCCTAGTTCCTGCTCCAACCAGTCTGTCTTGCAAAACCACAACAGATTTATTTCTGCCACAAGTCTAATATGTGCTTGCAGCCTACAGCATGGAGTCAGCTACAGCAAAATTTCACTTTAAACTGTCAGCATTGATTGGATGGGGAGAATTGATGCTATTTTCAAAGAATGCTGCCAGTGTGAAGTGATTGTGGCTACAGTCAGTGGGCATGGACCCGCCCTGCGTTGCGTTGCGTTGCGTCACTGTCACTGTCAAGGCGATTAGTGTTCTATTACAGAGTTGCTGCGCCTCAAGTCGACCTTGAATTTGTCATCTAATTGATGAGAAGGACTTGAATCATGTTCGATAAAATAGTTATAGAATAGTTCCTAAATTAGCATAGTTAAAGGCAGGCCTGTGCTGCTTCCGTGTGTGAGCAGTTGCGCAGTCTAACAAACAAATAACAAACGACTAAATTAATTCGATTTGTTTACATTCGGAGACAATGCGACGTGTAATTAAATCGTACGAGATAATTGGTGGTGCTTAATGTGATGACTTTATCTGAAGTGTTTGGAAGTTTTAAGTTCAGTTGATTCAAGAAAGAGGGCTGGTGAGTTGCAGAAATGTAATGCATTAAATAAAATACAATTTTCTATTCATCAGACAAGCCTTAATTCTTCTAAAATGAGTTTATATTGAGAATCTTTTGTAAGTGTTATTAAATCTTAATGATTGAATCACTTTCAGTTAATCGTCATTAATTAATCAGTTAATTAATTAAATCGTCATGTCAAAGGGTAGAAACATGATGGAACGTTGAAGGTAGCTTCAAGATTAAGAATGTTGCATTTAAATGCAAATAATTTGATGGTGGCGAATAATGGCGTACCATGTGTGCCACCATTTAAATACATTGCATTCAACCATCGAGAAAAGATAGCATTAGTATAAGCATAAGCTTATTCTATCTTTTCTTTGATTTAATTACACTCTCAATCATGCAGACACCTTCGCCGCTCCACTATGTGACCACCCTAACACACTGTACACGTCTACAGACTCAACAGTTATCAACAAAATCATTCTCGAATATATGATTCAAACTCAACTACTAGTCAAGAACTGACTAGATGAAATTTATAAAACTTTAAATATATATATATATATATAAGTTGTGAAGAGCCACCACTAACAGATTCACTTTACAACTTATATTTCCTGGTTCTAGGGTTCAAGTAACTTGGACCAAAGAGAATGGGAGGTAGGTATTTTGTACTCCTATTTTCTTTGCTTGGATGGAGCAAACTAGTTGATTTCAACTGGCCTGTGAATTATGAAAATTCAAGTTACTTTAATAGTGGATGATCGAGTATGGTTGTGACTAAGAGCTTTATGAACTACGTTCTACCGGCAAATAAGGAGCGAAATACAAATTAAATTATAGAACATCAATAAATTCAACACCCACAATAAGCCATTAAATTTCACTTTCATTGAAAACTTGATAAACAAAATCATAGTGCAAGATTGATTTTGCAAAATAACTCACACAAGACTTAAATGGCAAATCCTGTTGACCAACCAAGAACGACCTGAAATGAGAATTTAAATGAGCGCCAAATTTAAATTACTTAATAACCACTAGCCACCGCCGATGGAAAGTGCAAATGTATGTAAATTTATCCAGAAAGCGAGAACAGCTAAAAAAGCATCAAGGCAAGGCCTGATGATTGCAACATTAATTGCAAATTATTAATAATTTATACCCGCGGCTAACCAACGACATGTCCTGTTCAACCACACAGTTGCACATGTGCTGCTTGTATCAACAATGCATTCCAAATAAAATAGCGCACGATCATTTGATGAAGATTAATGATGAACGAATAGGACTGACAAATGGTAACCATGACTATTAGAATATACAGAATCGACATTTCCATGAAAAATTGCTGAACCTGGGCCTTACTTCAAGGAAATAATAAGTCTATAACCCGGAAAAATTACAATTAAAATTCACTGAAATAATAAGCTCAGTGGAGGCAGTAGAATAAGTTGTAGAGCCCCCCTGGTTATCTCAGGTCTGACCTTAGTTTCAAAGAATCAACTAAATAATTATTGGGATAGTTTAGGATCTAAAGTTGTTATTATTTGACCAAATCATGTGTGATTCAGAAATGAGATCAAGTCTTTGATGACAGAGGAACATTGGTTTTTAACTAAGTCATCAATGATAAGAAGCAAGAGCGAAGATGAGAAAATTCTTTGTGCTGTTTTTAATGTGTGGACTCGTTGAGTAACATAGGAAAAAATTTCCTCAAACAGAGAAAATGGATGACCTATACGTACCAGTTATGACACCATTCAACACAATGGAGCATTTTTCACTTCCCATGTGAAACTACATTACACAAATAACTTAGTTTGTAACAATGTGAGAGTTGTCTTTTCTAATTTTAAATTATTGAATAAGTACATACATCTAACAAAACCCTGTTTTGTGAATTACTGTCAATTTGGCCATAAAATGATAGCTTCAATATGATTTCTTCATTAACTCCATAAATTCAATTGTAATTCGCATATAATATGATCATGCACTCATCAAGAGAATGTGGGCTCTCGTTGGACATATCGGGAAAATACAACACACTTTCGTTGAAAATAATTTGTAGGAAAATTCATATTAAATATTATTTCAAGTGAAATGAGATAATAAGAATCAAGTTGGAAGGCTGGAAAGAGCAACAATATCTTCACAAAATGCATTACTTTGAAGTTTGAATAAACAAATTATAATCAGATAGGAAAATAGCTTGATAATAAAGGAATTTTAGAATTATTGGAACATTTTACGTGTACATTATTTTGTGATGAGAATAATCGCAATTTTATGAATGTTGAAGATAATAATAAGCAATATAATTCTTTGAATTTCTAATAAAAAAATTAATAGAATCAACTTCAATGTACTGTAGTTTACTTGTATTGAGATAGATTGGAGCATACTCACATAAAAATGCCATATGAACTTTTATCAAAACTATCATGTGAATTTAATACGACGGAATGAAATATTCATAACAAATAATATTATAATATCCTCATATTTGAATTTCCACTTCTCAGAAATCACAGCCATCTAATCAATAGAAATTCAGCAACATCAATATTCAAGCTCTCCAATCCCAAAATGGAAAGTGAGGGTTTCACCAGCAATCCTAAAACCCACAGCAGATTACCATAGTCAGAGAGAGAGAGACTTATGAACTCAAAACATGTGCGCTTTAATAAGTCCGTACTTAGCTATCTAAATTGTAGTCTGTACAAGAAATGGCGAGTGACTCAGCTCGGTGAATACTAACAGTCTGGAGCAGAAGTTGAACTCGTCGATATCAATGCCCTCTCATTCTTCTCTTCTTCTTCTACAACTTATTCATCTTCTCATCTGTTCCTTCTCACATAGCCACGCACAAGCACGAGCAATACCAGTCATACGGCTTTGCCGTAAATGGCAATAAATTTCGACTTCATTGAATGCCAACTGAGCAGGCGACTGCACTTCAAGTCAAGAATTCGACCTTCACCTGTATCAATATCAATAATGTAATCAACAGTTTATTCTTTTATTTTTGAATACACTCTGTCTTCAGAATGTAAATGTGGGTTAGTGCTTAGTGGTGTATTCTGGTCACTGCTCAGCAACTCAGAGATTGATTGGACGTTTCTAGTGAATTTAATGAACTTAATCCTCCAGTTGGAAGTTGAAAGAAGAGTTTCAACTTCAAAGAAACCGATCTGAAGCGAAAGGTGCATATTCCTCTGGTTATTAATGCTATCCGAAATTGGTAAATGAATCATAAAGCTGAGGATGATACTGATTTGATTCTTGTACAACGGAACAGTGTTTCAAGATAGAAATTGGGTTCTTTTGATTCAATAAGAATGTGAGAAAGCGTTATTTCGGATAAAAAACCATATGTTATTACATAGTATTGGTATTTAATAATTTATTCTAAATTCTTCATCAATTCATCCATTATTCAATTGAATGTTTATTAGCTGAAAAGAAACACAAATGCTATTGGGAAGTTGCATAAATTACAGTATTATGAATTATAGAATATAAATAACTTCAATACAATTTGTCAAATATCGTTAACATATTAACGTCATTCCAGTGCTTTCATTGAACAAAATAGTAATAATTATAAAAATGGTCGAGTATTACTATTAAAATGGAACAAACAAATGAAGAGAACAGGAATAAAAATGAATGTGAGAAGACAATTTGCAGTTCTATGAAATAGGTGTTATACGTCTGCATATTAAATTCTATCATGCATAGTTACATGACAAGGAAACAATATAGTACAGTGATAACTAGATGTCGCTCTTTCTACAAGAAGGGGCAGGTTATGCAAACTGCACCAACCCCTATCGGGTAGAATACCACAGTAAGCATTGCCCAGCGGAATGCCTACTCTTTGCGCCTTATTTTTACGGCAATTTCAACAATAGATACCATCTCGTTTATGGTATTCAGAGAATTGGATATTATAAATTTCAGTATGGGCGGGATGTTGAATGAAAATTAAGTCCTGTGATGCTCCCTCACACAAGACATGCATTTGTAAGGTGATCAATGTATAGATGGTTCAGTTATGGAAGAAGTCAGAGATTGCAGCCACCTTATGGAAACAGAGCTCTTACTCGTGACTTAAATATCAGTTATAGAATTTGATAAGTTACGCAAGTCTTGATAACCTAGACGTCTAGAGTAACTTATATCGTTTTTGCCCTAAAAGTGAAGGCTGTTGGATATCCAAGAAACAGCTCCTCCTCATATTATGTCAAATGTATGTCTGAAACTAATACGGCGTAACAAAATATTTGCAAAACTTTCTTATTGCGGATGATGCCCACATCATGGATGATTGCTTATGCGTGAGTAATGGAAAGTGTATTTGTGAATTGATGAGATGATCAAACGTCCATGCCATCGGAGGGATTTGAACTCACGAACCAGACGGTACTAGCAGACCGAAGTTTGTAACGCTCCTGACCACTAGACACTAGACCAGTGGTCGCCAAACTTATGAGCCTGTGAGGCGTGAGCTAGAATAGCATTTATAAATCTTCTAGTGAGCTACCAAGGAATATTAGAATAAAAAAAGTATCTTTTATCGCCTATAAAGATACATTAATTTCTAGTGTTGAAATCTACTTATCTCATAGCAATAAGTATAACAAAAGTTGAAATTTACATTTTAATGAGAGCAGTGGAAACTCTTTTTGGCGATCAAGTATTTTTCTGACTTTGTAGCCGCCATTCTGATGCAGTTGTCCTAAACATGTCCCTATATAGATTTTTTATGAATTTCATACTTGAAAAAGATGATTTCCACAAGTAGGTAGAGCTGAGCATAGCTTTCAACCTCAATGCAACTTGAATAATAATTAGATATTTTTCTTTGGGGACTTGAGGCCAAATATTTCCAGTTGTAGCAAGTGATCTGAGAGACAAGATCATTTTAAAAATCCACAAATTCCATTTCAACTGAAGCCTGATCTCCACCAAAATGTTTTACAACACAAGCTGCAAAATCTTCTGCATTGATCTCTACAAAAGGAGAGTTGACGAATTGTACCATATTCGATATGCTTTTAAAATATTGAAATCGTTGATCAAACTGTTGTCTCAAGTCTGAATTGTAACGTATTCTTGGTTATTGCTGAGGTGCTGTGAAGGATTTTTCTCGTCATTGATTTTCTTCAGACTGGAAAAGTGTTTATATTCTAACTGGATGACATTCTTTTCCTACATCTCCTTATCTTTCCTTGAAACTACAAATTTGAATCATTCAACTTCTGAGTTATATCTGTGAGAAATGCAAAATTTTGTAGCCATGTTTCTCAATGCATGGTTGACAACCCAAGCATTTCTGTGAGCTACCAAAAACCAGCCCACGAGCTACCGGTAGCACGCGATCGACTGTTTGGCGACCACTGCACTAGACCAGCCCGGCCGGCGAATGATTTATTCTCACAACAATTCATTATGCAAACAAATCAATCTATTGATATTGAATGAGAATAATAATCTACAGAATTCAATTCCATACATTTCGGAAAGTTGACGCGATTAAAACAATTGGATATTAGTACTGAAAAAACGTTCAGTAATCAATCCAGTTATTTGGGCCCATCACACATGAATTGTAGAGTAACCGAGACGTAAATGTCACTAATTTGACAGAATTACACGATTATATCCTAGTTGCACGCACGTCCTGTCATTCTACGACCTAGCTGTTACTCACTGGATGCAATTTAGATAGAGACTGGATTGTCATTTGAACCTTAAACCGCTACAGTTGAAATGCCAGAAAAAACGCATGGTAACAATTACGAAATAACGGTGTAACACTATATAAGCTCAGAGTATAGAATAGTAAGTTATAGCATGGTGTGGTGTGTTATAGTATAGTAATTGAACTAAGGTGGAAGAAGAGTCATAGAGCAAGGAGCACTCGGTCATTAGGCTGTGATGTTGTCTCTACTATTCCAATGCATGTCAGACTCTATACTTCAGGAAACAACTGGTCTAGCCTTTAAAATGCCATAATTGTTGAGGATAGTCTAGGTCTGAGCGATTAGGGACGATACTTGAAACAGTAAACCACTATAAGCCGGACTAATTTGGCGTAAGAAAGCACTTGTAAGCCGATCTTCTAGCATCACTCATGGAATTGGACGGTTTGTACAAAAACACATACAGAAGAATACGCTTGGAGAATGTAACCAACAATAGATCCAGTATTGCTCTAGCCTCACTATGTTGAAAGCCTTATTTATACGATCTATTTCTCATATACTTACACCTTGAGTAATGATTTCACACAATATTAGCACAGTGTAAACAAGTCCAAACACAAATCTCGCAAGAATAAAAATTGGTTCATAATATATATATATATATATATATATATATATAATATATATATATATATAGCACTTGGCAGAAAACACTTTAAAGTTTTATAATATAAATATAAACAGGATACACACGACACGGAAAGATTAAAAACACTTAAAAACGTACATTTAAACGAGAATTTTCGGGAGCTGGGTCCCCTTTGTCAATCAAACTTCCTGTTTAAATGTATATCCCGTGTCGTGTATATCCTGTTTATATTTATATTATATATGCATTCATAGGCCAAAGTTAGAAAAAACGTAATTTTACACTTAATATGTTAAATACTAATAGAATCTAGTAAGTTCTGTAGTCACTGACATGCCTCTTCTCCAGCATCATGAACTTCTGTCAGCCCTCCATGATAGGAGTGTTGTGGACACTCAGATATTAGGTGATTCATTGATTGAATTTATCCACATTGGCTCAGAGGATCAGAGGTGTATCCCCATGCTGTCATCAGCTCAGCACACCTTCCCACCTGCGTCCTGAACCGGTTGAGGCCACACCACTCTCTACGTCTCAGCTGGGTGCCAGGGACAATGTCATTAGGGTCATCCACAAGGCCTTTGTTCCTGACCTCTCCTTGCAACCATCTCAGTCTCCATAACTCCCTCGCACTTCTTATTTCCTCCTGCTCGTCAAGTCTCAAGTATCTTCTTGACTTGAGGCGCCTTGGTGGAGGGTTAGCCAAATCTCTAGAGACTGGGAGATCCTCATGAATGTGTTGCAACTGGAAAATGAACTCTTCTTCTCCAACCTTCTGAGATCTGGAGGCATGATGTTACTAAGCACAGGCAACCACTCAGTCTCTGTTGGTCTCAATGTCCCACTAATCTTCCTCATAGTTTTATTGAAAACTGTATCAATTTTCTCAACATGTCTGCTGCGAGCCCAGACAGAAGAGCAGTACTCCCCTGTACTGTACAGAGGTGCAAGACTTGATGTTCGAAGGGCATTCATGCCACAACCTCAGGTTGTTCCCGCAAGTTTGCTGATGATATTTAGCCTTGTCTTCAGTTTATCTCTCAACCCCTGCAGATGTTGTCGATATGTGAGGGATCTATCAAGTCTGACTCCTAGGTAACGGGGAGCTTCCTGATGAGATATTCTTTTGCCACATAACCTGAGATCAATTGTCTTTTTTGCCTGCTGGTTACTGAGATGGAATATTGTTGAGACAATTTTGGACGGGTTAGGCTTCAAGAACCACTGCTGGAAGTATTCTGCCATTATCTCTAAACCCTCATTCAACACAATTTGGAGCTGTTCAAAATTTCGTCCTTGAGAAACAAGCCCAATGTCATCGGCATAAATAAACTTGCGTGATTGAGTAACAGGCAGGTCTGCAGTGTAAACATTGAACAAAATTGGTGAAAGAGCCGATCCTTGAGGTAAACCATTTTGTAATCTTCTTATAAGGCTAAGTTTACCATAAAGAGACACTCTGCATGTACGGTCTCTCAATATAGCTCCAAAGAGATTGACGGATTGACAGGATTCTTGCTAACTTCAGAAGAAGACCAGATCTCCACACTGTGTCATATGCTGCACTAAGGTCCAGAAATACGGCTCCTGATTTGAGGTTTCTCTCAAACTCATGCTCAATGTAAGTTGTGAGCCCCAATACTTGTTCCTCACAACTCCTACCCTCCCTGAAACCAGCCTGCTCCTCTGGCAAACATTCATCCATTCTGCTCCCGACTATTGTCAGCAGGACTCGTTCAAAAAGTTTGTACACAACTGACAACAGGGCTATTGGTCTATAACTTTTTGGGTCTCTTTGATCTTTTCCTGGCTTCAATACTGCTACGACCTTTGTTTGTTTCCAGGATTTGGGGGGCTTGGCTTTAACCATTACTTCAGAAAAATACTTTAAGAGCCACGTTATAGCTTTTGGTCCCAAATTCTTGATAAACTCAGGCAGAACTCCATCAACTCCTGGTGCTCTATTGCCTTTCATCTTTTTAATGGCAGCTGTAATCTCTACAGAACTTACCAACTCAGTCAAAAAGGATTGTTGCATGAAGTTTTTCAGCTCCTTCTGTAGTTTCCGCTTCATTTGAGCTTTCAGCTTTGGGGGCACATCTATATCACCATTTTCCTGAAAGATGTCAGCTATTTGATCAGGAGTCACATCCGCTCTTTTTATGGATCTTGTGTCCCCACTCAGCTTTCGGAGTAAACTCCATGATTTTCTGCTGGAGTGAGTGAAATCAAGACTATGCATGGCTTCCATCCAACGATTGCGTCTTCCTTCATCCAAGTTTTTTATCAGGCTATTGGCAAGCTGGTGAAACTCTATATTCAGCCAGTAAACCATCACATTCTGCATTCCAACATGGGATATAATTATTTCTATGGCCTCTTGAGATAGATCTCTTTGCAGCCATGAAAAGCAGTCTACTGAACCTTCCATAGTTTGGTATGTTGATAGGGATTCTGGATACTGTTTTTTCCACTTCTTCAGTAAACTTTGTCCAAACTGCCTTACGTAGGTTTCATAAGAATCCTACGGAAGCCAATTGATGGTTGTAAAACCATCACAGAGCTTGCATTTGAATGTTTGTTTATTTATGCTAAGAGCATGCTATAAATCATGGTATTGAGATGATAAGACAATTCTCAATATAAAAAAAACTATTTCAAAGACCGGAACGAACAGTCATGACTACACCGTGGAAGTCAGATAATGATGATGATGATGATGATGATGATGATGATGAATAAGTTAGATTTTTGTTATGTTTAATTTAAAGGATAAATTGCATTCGACTATTATAAATATCTAAGATGTCAGTATTGATCGTAGAATATTATCATATTCAAAGCAATGCTGGATTTAGCTGAAAATAATTTTGATATCCAATAAATGAAAGAAAGAATAAAACTCAGGAATTCACAGGACATTAACCTCCCAAAACCAAGATTAGAACATTCCAGACGACACTTCAAATACATAGCTATAAAAATATTCAATTCACTTCCAGTAACAACAAGGAAAATAACGTCACGTCAGTTATTTAGAAAAGAAATCAAGAAATTCATATTACAAGTAGACAACGCGAATGATTTTTTCACTAAATTAATATAGGTATAAATTGAGTATAATTTACACATTACACGACATGAACATTGCAACAATTAAAGATCATTGAACTCACAAATCCCGTCCGGTATGCGTAAACAGTAAGACAGTATTAAATTTCAATCACTGTCTCTTTCTTCAAAAACGCGTATTCATTTATGGTCTAATTACATCAGCACTTTGAAAAAACGAAACGTTAACTATTAATTAAATTGAACTAAATATGAAAAAGAAACAGCAACCACTCCGTACATAATTTTAAGTTTTGTGTATGTATGTGTGTGTGTGCATGTGTGAATGTGTGTGCGAGAATGATTATAATTGACATATTGATTATTTCAATATAATATCATATTCAATTATTATGTTCTTCATGTTATAATATTTAAATTTGTATATTAATATTTTATTATATATATTCAAGTGTCCCCACATAGGGTAGCCTATAGGGAACACATTAGAAATTAGGAAACAATATTGTATTTGCTTTTTGGAATGTATTTGATTGTTATTCATTTTTTTTAATAGAGAATTTGAATAATGAATATTGATATTGATTATGGTTAATGTGATGTAGACAACATGAAATTGTTTTCATAATAGGACCAGAGATTCAATTATTCCAAATGACAAGAACTGAGTTTATAGCTGGTAATTACACTTCTTTTACAACGCGAAGTCAACAATAAAAGTAGATTGTAATTTGTATTGTGTATGGAAGGTGAAAGCCTAAATTTCCATTCAAATAAGATGAGACAATGAGCTGACATAAATGATGATAATAGAGACAAGTAGAGGAGTGTAGGACACATCATTCAACGAGATGAAGTGGTGATGAAACACACCGACAATTAAATGAATTCTTGGAACTAAGTAAGTAGATATTGAGTAAATGTTCTGATAACGGGAACTGGTAAGTAGCAAGTATTAATGACTTCCTCCTATGCTATCTTATCAGAAGTCCATATACGACTTCATATACTTTCTTAAGAAGCTGTTGCAGTTGGTAATTGATAAAAAATCCATATTATTCATCATACATCATCGGTATAGACAAAAGCAAGCATATCAAAAACAAAACGACACACCAAATGCGTGCGCCAAATCAAATTCTATAAAAAGTCGTTTACTTTCCCCAGAATACATGATCGAGAGAAACTGAGAGCACACGAGAAGAATATTAAACCCAAAAAAGAGCAAGATTTATCTACCTACAGACCTATAAACAGAGACAAACGGCCGAAACAAGATGAACTGGTTTGAACTGAATGTCAATGGACCTGGTTGAAGGTTGACATCGCCAGACATAATTGTTCTAAATTTTTCATACAAAAATCAAAGCAAACAACAGTAAAACCTTAACAATTTTGAAGAAAGGGATCAAAATTATGACCGATTCAAAACTTAGTTGACGCTTATTTATAAATCTTATGGTATCTACAGAACTCCCCCCTCTGTGTACGTTTCTAGCTGTCTGAAGATCCAAACAATGTTACAATTAGCTACACGAGAAGTAGAACATAACCAAACAATAAGTCATGCTGATAATCATGAAGGATTACTACAGTCAACAAGCACAGATGAGATTGCGAAAACATTTGCATTGATAAAGCAGGCTACTAAGTTCAATTCTGCATCATCCTATATCTTGAGCTTTCACTAGTCGCGTATTGCACGCAATATGTACAGGCACGCTATTATTCACCAATCACAGATATATTATTCGTTTTTCGTACGGCAACTAACGAGGAAAACAGAGATGAAGGTATCAGAGTACGATATGATATTGGAACTATAAATAGTGAACACATTGAGAATTTAGATCTCATCACTGAGTGGAATGGACAATTTTTAGCGAGATTGAATTAGTACTTCGAAAGAGTTTCCTTGGAATAAGGATATACAGGTAATACTGTATGAAAAAAATGATTGCTAAATCACAATTTGTGAGGATAATCATTATTGATAGCTCCATCATTTGAAACAAGTCTATTATTGAAAGAGCTGAATATGTTAAAGTACATCATCCTCCACCGATTTCTCAGATATGTTCGAAATTTGTACATGAGCATTCATAAATTGTGTAGTTTTAGTTTCACATAACATTATAGTGTATTATTACATTACAACATAGCAAGATGATGTCGCACCTATTCTTTGCTATGTTTCCTGGTTTAGCTTTGGCACAATTTCATATAGATTGTGAAACCAAGACAGTGATGATTAAGATAGACTGATTTAAAATTCTGATTATCTTTATTACTTGAGTAAGCGAAATCAGAACTGACCACGTTCTGGTGGAATAAGGACTAGAAGTCTCCAAGACTGACTAAAAAAATGGTTTTCAAAATTTTAACCAGTACCGTAGCCGAGATCTAGCATGAAGATACAGTAGATAAAAACTGTCTCAAGTAATATCTAGTACAGCCTAATTCATGCGTCCGAATAATTTGGAATTGAAACATTATAATCAGTTAGTATCCATATCACAGCAGCTAATTTATCCCCAGCTAATAGTAGCATATATTGCCTGCCGGATGAATCAAGATCAAATCCATCAACCACCAGTGACCTACAACCAACAACAGTATTTCATGTGGTGGGGGAAAATGCAACATCAGTCTTGCATAATGAAGTCGATCATTAAGTACAGTGTAAAATGATGATGCACATTCAGTTCAGTAGAGGATAAATTATTATGATACTGTATATTCTAGGGGTAATAAGTAGCTTGATACTTAAAAAAAGGTAATTCTTTATGCAAATTGATGAGTAATATTTTAAGGGACCCTTTGTTGATTATTATGAGTTAATGAGTCATCGAACGAATTCTTGGAGAAGTCTAATGCTCTGAGTTTCTCATCTAATGAATCCAGTAAATCTGATTTGAAATTCAGTAGAGTGGGGTTAGTAAATTGGAGGACATTGAAGGATGCGTACCTTATTGTTGGGCACAGTCCTAGTAGCACCACCCTCCTCCCAAATGGGGTCATCCCACCCGCCCGACGAGCTGGAGGATCCCCTGCGGGACGGATCCCACGAGTTGCGTCGGTTGCCATCCAGCGAATCCGTCGAGAAGCGTCGCGAATCACGACGCAGCGAGTCCTTCCTGGGGGCCACGTTCACATTGCCCAAAGAAGCACCCAGCGAGTCCCGGCGCAGCGTGGACGGGAACCCCGACGGGTGATGCAAGGTGCGCGAGGGAGAGCCGAGCACCAGAGAGTCCCGGCGTCGGAGTGAGGCCGACGGCGGTGGAACGAGATGCAGAGCCGGCATCGACTCCCGACGAGGGCCTACGGACGAGGAGTTGCGCCGGTTACGGATCACGTCACCAACCGATCCTCGACGGAACGTTGTCGTCGTCGTAGTCTTATCCCCATGAACCTCGCACTTCTTGTCGATTTTAACAGTTTTAACAATTGAGTTCTTGCGGTCAACTGCCGCCCCCGGAGGCGGCGACGGCTGGAGGCTGACGTCACGGAATAATGCCTCCAACCGACGCACGGCTGCCGCGCTGCCTGACATTACTCACACACTCTCACAACAATTCAAATTCAAATAGGTACGCAAGTAATAACAATATACTGTTCTACAGGATATGGAATTGGATTTAGCATTAGATTACACAAATTGTCAACTGAATGACAGTATAGAGCAACTAGTGCAACTGTTCACAACAGTAAATCTGTCTAGGATGAATGACAAACAGTATTCCCTTACTGTGTCAAGATGAATAATATTGATGGCTAGTAAATTGAGTCTCCTCTTGAATTGGATTTAGATAAATGATCGAAACAACACTTTTCCACTGTCCAGATTTGAGAATGTATAGAGTGGCATTTATTTCACTGTAGAATAATTTAATAATTGAGAATACTATAGGTTATAATTATAGGTTTCATGGATGAAATTTCATCGATAATGCTCTTCTACCGTCTAGAGTCAAGTGTAGATTTAAAAAACACTCCTTCACTGTCTAAAATAGTGGAAAGTAGACTATGGAATTAATTTAACTGTCAAATTGCCTTCTGTTGAGAATGTAACTAATACACGAATACTAATTACGGATGAAATAAACACGTGAATACTATTCCACAACCGTCTCAAATACTATGGGAGCAGAAAGTACACAACAACTAGCCGCACCGGTTGGAGCAGAACTGAAGACTGACTTGGCGGCATGGCGGCGAGTTGGTTGACTGTGAGCTGGTAGCACCAACACACTTCCAACGCGTCACTCTCACGCGCAACCACGGGTCCTGACAACAGACGTAACCTTCCTCACACACGGCTAGCAGGCAGGCGGCTAGGCGGCAGCGGCACAAACCAACACCTTTCATAGTAATCGTTCAACAATGTTACAAATGGTAGAATGTTTTTCGAGAAAAGTCTGCTTTTAAAAAATCTGGTGTGGCGCACTCACACAACTTTCCTTGCCGTTATGAAAATTTATCACCTGACGCTAGTGTTCCCGCGCATCTCAAGTCTACTATTCGAATATCTGAGCCAGCTGGTGACAGGACAATAACGCTGGAGACACACGTGGTCTGCTATCTCTTCATAGTGAACGATTTAATAGAATCAACAGTTGCCAACAGTTTGCAATTGAATAATAACATTTTATCAAATTTCGAGCTTATTTCCAATTTTAGGTGAAAATGTTACTGAACATTAATTGTAGAGATTTTCATACTCAATCTTATACACTTGAAATTTTTTGTTTATGTTGTATCTGAAGCCTGATAATAGGGAATCTAAAATCAAACTTTGCATAAATGGGGCGGAGCTCCTGAAATTTTTACAGATATGAGACTTGTGACAGTTGATAGAGCTTATCAATGACTATTCTAGGTATAAATTTGATCAAAATCGTTGGAGCTGTTTTCGAGAAAATCGCGAAAAACCCTGTTTTTGACAACATTTTTGCCATTTTAGCCGCCATCTTGAATTGCATTTGATCGAAATTGTTCGTGTCGGATCCTTATAGGGGAAGGACCTTAAGTTCCAAATTTCAAATCATTCCGTTGATTAGGAGATTCATACACACACACACACACACACACACCACACACACACACACACACACACACACACAGACCAATACCCAAAAACCACTTTTTTGGGGTCCACTCAGGGGACCTTGAAACGTATAGAAATTTAGAAATTGGGGTACCTTAATTTTTTTCGGAAAGCAATACTTTCCTTACCTATGGTAATAGGGCAAGGAAAGTAAAAATGCTCCTTGTATTTCGTAAACACCCATTTTTTAGCATCATCACTACCTTCCATTGTCCTCACATTGAGATCTCGCACAATGATATAAGTTCATGAAACAATGTTCTATCAGAATAAACTATTGGGTGCACTTCACTTCAGTATTTCCTAGTGGAGAGGCGGGCATAAGTACACCTCAAGGATCAAAATTTCAAACACTCATACTTTTATATTTATCATTGTATCGTTATTATTTTATGTATCATTTCACATTATTCTATTTTGGGCATAAGCCTGTTGTGCCTCCTCGTATAACTGTGAAAATAATTGTACGACTGAAAAAATGAATTGTACTTGAGTTGAAAATTGTTGTAATCGTTGAAAATCAAGTAAATGAATAAGCATATTGTATAAAACAATGGTAGCAATCCTGTTTCACATGTTTATGCATTGGAAAAATGATTTCATTTATATATTTTGTATAATCTAATCAATTGTCAAAGACTGAACAGAAAGTCATGTTTCAAATTCATGTCAAGTAGAAGTTTCCGTGATTTTTTATAAATGAATGGTATAACAATAGTAGGTAAAAGTTATTGTACATTTTTATCTAGGCTTGAATAGGAAATAAACAGGAATGATGGATATCATAATAAAATGACCTACAGTTGTTTATGGTAGTAAGCGTCAATAAATTACACAGTACGAGAAAAACGTAGTAAGATACACACGATGACTACCTGGCACTCCCTAGTGCCTAGTGAGTAGGCTCTTCAACAAGAGAAGGAATGGAAGACAGAGAAAAGTGACAGAAGGAAGAAACATATGTAAAGCACAATCTTGACAACCTTCGTCACCCACTACAACTTATGACCACCACCAACATCACCATACCATAACGGACAGAAAAACATTCCACTGATAGAGTGACCAATTACTATGCCGAGGACAAAATTATTCAATCTGTTTCTTCGAAACGTAACTATGACTAAAAGCAACAGATGATGAAAAGGAAGAAAATACATGTGGGATGGACAGATAAACCTACCTGATTTGAAAATACGCAAAAAGTAGATACAATTAGCGTAAAGTTGTTGTTAGACTGTCAAAATTATGTGAACAAGTCGATAAGAATTGCCAAAATACTTACTGCATCATGCAAAATCGTAGAAGTTCAAATGTGAGAATTGGTTAATATCAATAAACTAAATAACCTGGAAACGATTTGATAATGATAGTCCAGTCAAATGGTCGTTTTTCAGGAAACAGCCCCGAAAGAATTTTTCTCGACGGTTCTATATGTATTTTGGGGCGCTGAATTCAAATCCGAAATTTGCTGACACGCAAGAGGGCGGCTTCACCCCCAAAACCCCCAAAATTTCGGACTTTTTTTCGAATTTCTCATTCAATCTCGAAAACCTTGAGATTCTCAAGAGAAATCATTCTCGACAAAATAAAATAAAATAGAATTTCCAATAAATTGAGTGGTCGCGCAGGACTCTACCGTTTCTGATTCTGAAGCTACGAATTTTCAAAAAAGGGGTATTTTTTAAGGATTTTTCAAAATTATGCAAACTCTCCATTTTCACCCTATACAATATTCACTCTTGAAGGTGTGTAATTGTAAAAATAACATGTTTTTATCCAATGTTTTGCTCTTTCAGGGCTTATATCTCTCCAACAATGCATCATAAGAACGTATGCTTATCGTAAGTTTGTAGAGCATTGAATTCTGTTTGAAATGATATATTATTTCACTATTCCAAGTTTTCCTTCCATTGTTATAGCAGCTTCAATGTAGGGGGTGAAATTTTCATTGCTGCACCAATTGAACGTTTGACAATGACATTTATTTGAAGGGGGTGTCTGTGACACAATTTTTGACTCTGCAGCTTGATTTGGACTAGTTAGTAGGTGAACATCTTTATCCCCTCTGTTGAAGGTGTGTAACCGCTCAGTTGACACTTGTTGCAGCAACGAAGATTTCACCCCCTACATTGAAGCTGGTATAACAATGGAAGGAAAACTTGGAATACTGAAATCATACATATTTTCAAAGAGAATTCAATGCTCTACAAAATTACGATAAGCATACGTTTTTATGATGCATTGCTGGAGATTTATAAGCCCTGAAAGAGCAAAACATTGCATAAAAACATGTTATTTTAACAATTACACACCTTCAAGAGCGAATATCTGGGGAACTGTTGGGAATATCACAAAATTCCACTGAACAAAAAGAGTAGAGAACTTATCAAGCTCTTTTTTTTTGAATAGTTAGTTATGTCGGTTGAACGCATTGTTCTCAAGATATGAGCGTGGAAGCAAAACGCTGAAAATGTAACTTTTAATTCACCCTCATCCCCTTAGCACATGAGTTGGAAATGGTGACTTTTGATATATTGTCCTCCTAACTAGTCTCAACAAAGCTGCATAGTCAAAAATTTTGTTTAAAACATTCGCTCCAAGTTCCTTTGTCAATTGGTCTATTGTTGCAAAAATGGAGATTTCACACTCAACACTAAAGCTGTTGCAAAAGGTCTAGGGAAATTCGTAAAGGTGTCAAATTATACATCAAATTGAAGAGAATATAATGCTCTATAAACTCATAATCAGCTTGGATTTTCCCATCGATTTTTAAAAAGTTATAAGAGCAAAAATAGAAAAAAATTGGTGGCAGACGTGTTTTTTTTTCAAAAATGTCACACCTTCAAGAGCGGATATCTCGAAAACTAGAGTAAATATGAAAAAAGTTGTAGAATGAATATTGTAGGAAATTATGTAAGCTTTAATTTGTTATATGCAAGTCTAGTCCTTAGGATACATAGTTTTTGAGTTTTATGCGAGAAACCAAAAAATGGTACATTTAAATCACCCCCACACCCTTAGCACAGGGGGTAGGAGTGGGGAATTTTGATATGTTTACCTCCTTAATACCCTACACAGAACTGCGGGGTCAAAAATTATCTTCCAAACATTTCCCTCTGTAACCTTTCCTTGACTGGACTATAAAAAGAATATCAAACTTTAAATAGTTATTTGTATATCTAGAGCGAAAAGTACTGATTTTTCTTCCTGAGGGAATAGTTTGAAGCAGGAGGCGAAGCCGAGGGCAACAATTTTCCTGAGGGAGAAAAATAATTTTTCACTCATGATATACACAACATTTTTCCTCCACCTACATTTTTATAAAAACTGCAAATAAAATAATTTTTAAAAACGTACTTGACCAAACAATGTGTTACAACATAATCTAAAAAGTAAACAGAAACAGCAGGCTTGTAATCACAGTTCTCCGCCGACAGCGCAATGCGCTATCTGTTGGCAAAAGTTGTAACAACAATGACCGCCACAACTACAGCTATGATGAAGTTCCCGTTTCAAATTTGATTAGTTGATGAGGAATATTCGTTGGCTGGTATTTTGAATAACATGGAATAGAAAAAAAAATTATACAATTTTTTAGGATAGTGATATGAAGTTTGTGATAATTTTAGCAAACAAACATAAATTTCATTTATTGATCAAATGTCTGGTTGAGGTATTGAGTTAAGTTGGTTTAATGACTACTCTATATGCTTCCTCATCTGAGCTTAGACCTTCTAACCTATTTCAAATGTAAGTTTTTAAAATAGAGATGCTTCCGATGTTATTTAAATGGAGTTACTTTTACGCTCTAGGGAGTTTTCCTGTTTTTTCCTCCCGAGAGCGAAAAAGTGACACTTTAGTATTATGTTCCAGGGAGTAAAGTGAGCACTTTAGACAGGAGGTGTGGGAAAAAATATTTCGAGTAAGAAATTGTTTAAAAATATGGAATTTTAGCTGTTATCAGTTGGGGATTAGTTCAGCTAGAGAATTTATATTTGGAAATTTCACACTTGACAAAAAACATTTTTTGAGAAGTTGAATAAGTTTATAGGAACTTCATTGACTGATAAAAACTGAGACGCGAAAAGTGCTCTCTTTGAGCATTTCCTTGCATTGCAGTTAAGAGCCATAATTATAATGAATAGAATTTTTAGAATTACATTTAAACCATTGTCAATATTCTATACACCTATTCCAAATCTTTCATAGTATACAAATAATATTAATATTGCACTGTATCTCAGTTGACATTGGAAATTACATTAAAATATTTCAATATCATGAATTGGAAATAATAATGTTGCAAATTATTGCAATAACAAATAAGTTATCAACTAAATACTGCACTTCTTTAAATTTCTTCAATGAGAATACAATGGTAATACCATCAAATGTAAATGCAAAAGATCATCTGAGTACAAAAAGAAAAGAATTACACCGAGAAAAAATAAATGAAATCATGAGCACAAGTCCGTACCAAGCTTTGTACCTTCGACCCAAATTTGGACGTAATTCGCACCGTGGCATTAGTAAGAACTAGAACTTTGTGAATCAGTAGAAATAAAATTGAAAAACAGATCTATCGACGGCTGTTGAATGACGCAAATGATTACAACAGCTGATTTTATTTCTGTGTGTGGCGAGCTCACAAATCATATCCCATAAGGATTACATGTAAACTTTGAAGGACCGTAGGAAAGAGTCCTGAATTCTGATCATAAATTTGATAGGCTATAAACCTGCTCCTGAACATAACAAACACAACTAAAGAAAAATCATTCGGTGCACACATAAAAAAGTTATTGAATGTCAAAATTTGAGGCTCGATTTTTATTTATATAGATAACTAGCAAGAACCCATGCTTCGCAAGGATCTATTTTAAAACTTGACAAAATGAAAACTTGACGTGATGAAATTTTGAAGAATTGAAAATAGGCCTATAACCATCCTTGGTTAATTAAGAATCTATAAGCAAAATTTCAAGTTAATTAGTTCAGTAGTTCAGACGTGATGATGCGTCAAACATTATTTTCCTATCCCGTACGTGCATAAGCCAGCTCTTTACTTTATATGATTATTATAGATAATAGTTAACGACTGCAAGAGATAGGACTGTGGAACAGAATAGTGGTGAAACTATGATAGCGCCAGAAGTGTCTCAAACACAATAGTAGGTACTACATGAACTTTTTGAAAGTGATTTGAAAAAATGTTAAAACAACAGAACTGAATCCTTATCATTCTACCTTCATTTAGAGAGGCTTTTGTTTGAGCCGAATGGAAATCTATTTATAAAAAAATGAATGTCTGTGGGTTTGTTTGTTCCCTGTAGACTTGAAAACTACTTGACATAACGGCATGAAACTTTGGGAATATGTTGTGTGAATATTGGGGATGGTTTCTGAACAGAAATTTTAATAGGGGGGCTGATAATAATTATTTATTAATCCATTTTACAGACATATGTTTTCGAAATTTTCGGCCGAGCGGCTACTGAAGAACGAAAAGATGATCATGATTCAAGATCATATTGAGATAATATGATTTAGCATCTAAAGTTACCAGCTGAGATACATTGGCGGTACGAAGTTCGCTGGGTAAGCTAGTTGTAAATTAAGCTTTATTATTGATAGACAACGCTGAAAAAGACAGGCTCAATCACCAGGAATACTATAAATCTATGAGGGACCAGTAAGCCATTAATTTTGAGTAGTTCAATTACTTCCATTATGGACAATCAATACGTATGAAATTTATTAGCTACCGTACAGAATAAAAAATTTGATTGCAGTGACCCCGACTACTGTATTATGAATAACCATTCGGATCAAATATAAGGAATTACTCGCATCTCTCATAGACTCGTAATTTTTATTCACAAAATATTAACGAAAAAATATATATATATTAAGTTATATTTAATAAACTCACGGCTAATACTCAATTTTGTCTTTTTCTGGCCGTGCTACAAATAAATGTAGGTATATGTTTGACATTTTGTTTCTGTAATCTTGTTGTCTATTAAAAAAGTTTTCAATGTGGTTTTTGATGGCAATAAAATTTGAATTTCACAACATATGTTAGAATATAATGTGTCAATTATCTCAGTTTCATATGGAGTTCACCTTACCACATGCTTACTTAATAGGATCCTTTTTCATCCTTTGAAATCCTATCTCAAAATCCGTTCCTAGTGCGCATCTAGCATGTTTGAAGAATATTTGTGCAGAGTTTTAAGTCTGTAGGCCAATTAGTTTGAGCTGTAGTGTGATTTTACATCAAAATTTTCGAAAAGTGCCCTCTCCTGAACCCCACTGTGCTCCTGATTGGAATTTTTCTGCATAGATCTGATTTTTTTCGTACCTGAACGAAAAAGTTCCTCATGACTTTGCTGTGCAATGAACGGTTAAAAAGTGAAAATTTTGGGGGCCCAGCTCCCTCAGGGGGGGGGGGGCAGATTTCTGAAAATCCTTTAGTAGTGAATGTTTTGAGGCTACAATAAACAATTGTGCGAGATTTCAAGTTTCTAGGCTAAGTAGTTTGGGCTGTGGTGTGATTTCAGTTTGTCGGGGCTTAGCCTTCTAGATATAGGTAGAAGTATAAGAAGAAGAAGATTATTATGTTGCTTTGGCCTGTGATCTGTATAAATGTCCTGTAACAACTAAAGGTGCGTCCACACATGCCGAACCGAACCTCGAACCGCGCAGCAAACCGTGCATTCCTCCGAACATCTTGCCTTTCAAAGAACATGAGCATATTTTTCATAATGTTAAAAATCAGCTGTTAATCATTCACCGTACCGTACTCCGAACCATTCGCCGTGCCGCTTGCCTCTGTTATAACTGCTCGCCTCACCTCACTCCGAACGCTGAACTTTTCAGCCAATCAGAGCCCTCGATTACAATTCGCTTTGCAGCTCGCTCCTCAATATTTTGGCTATCCATCACAAGTGGAAAACATGCGAACATGAATACAGAAGTATGGGCAATTTTTTATTTCATTAAATTCATGTTTTGAAGAATTCATTGTTACGAATGATAGATTGATAGGAGCTTATAAATATTCTCTAATTCAAATGAAATAACTTCTGAAAAAAATAATGATTGGATAAATACCAATATTGAATTATTGTTGACCAAGAACTCAGTACATCGACAATTCATTCAACTACTTCTGTATTGATAAAATTATAATCATTTTCTCTATTGATAATCAATTTCATCACTAACTGAAAAAAATACTTCAATTTCCATGAATTTATTAATAGAATTATATAAATCTCCAGTGTAGGTCATATCTAAATTCACAAAAGTTCGATTCTTGTTGGAAAGAAAGATGTTATTCAACGCAGAAATCATTGTTATTTTACTAAAAGATAGGATAAAATGAATAGTTCTCTTTCAGGGGGAGTTTTGACAACCCACAAAACTCATTTTTCATTTGAAGAAATAATATCAATAAGGTGCATAGGACCTTACTTTTTTGTTCAGCTTGCCAAAATACCCCTCATTTCAATATTAAAATTTTCGACTGACTGTACAGTGAGTCAATCATTCTATCAAGGCTTGAATAATTTTGAAATTTTAATTAAATGAAAATGGTAGAGAATAATTATCATGTAGATATCAACACCTTTATTTAAAGACATATAAACTGCATGCGTTTTCATATTGCCGATACAGCATTGATAAAACTGTAGACGTTTATTTAGCAGTCTCAAAAAACTGTTCTAGCTGAAAAATTAATAATACATGCCACGTGTAGGCTTATACATTGCATCAGGAAAACGAAGTTCAAAACTATGGTTTTCCTAAACATATGTTTTTGAGATAATTTCTTTGATGCAGCTGTTTCACATCCACCATTATAAATTATACAGAGTTTGAGAAAATAAAAATATTTATTGATTATCAAAACAATACTATTATTATATTAATGATAATAATCAATTATCAAAACAATACTTTTATTATATTAATAATAATATTATTAAACATATTTATCAATTATCAGAACAATATTATTGAGGTTGAGTGGAATCAGGTAGAAAGCAATAACAGAACAGATGTTCTTTTTTGAATTTCTATCATATTATTTTGTTATTTCCAATGATTAGAACATATGTTAGAATATCACATGTCAATAAATAAATTATCTCATTTCCATAAATGGCACTCACCTTACCATGTTCATAACCTTACTTAATAGGATCCTTTTTCATCCTTTGAAACCCTTAGAGGCAAAATACCTCAAAATCCGTTCTTAGTGCGCGTCTAGCATGTTTGAAGAATATTTGTGCAAAGTTTCAAGTCTGTAGGACAATTAGTTTGAGCTGTAGTGTGATTTTATATCAAAATTTTCGAAAAATGCCCTCTCCTGGACTCCCCTGTGCTCCTGATCGAAATTTTTCTGCATAGATCTAATTTCTTTTCGTCGCTGAACAAAAAAGTTCCTCATGACTTTGCTGTGCAATGAGCGGTTAAAAAGTATACAATTTTGGGGGGGCCCCTGCTCCCTCAGGGGGAAAATTTCTGAAAATCCTTACTTAGTGGATGTTTTCAGGCTACCATAAACAATCGTGCAAAATTTCAAGTTTTTAGGCTCAGTAGTTTGGGCTGTGGTGTGATTTCAGTCTGTCGGGGCTTAGCCTTTTATAAGTATAGAGAAGAAGATCAGTTCATCTATTGATAATATCAAATACAAAATTAATATTGGGGAAGAATCAACAGGCATTTTCCCCAAAACTTTTTCGATCCGCCATTTAAAATGAATATTTCAGAATGCATGATCTTATTCACTGATAATTTTAATTCATAAATAATTACAAATTTGTTTAATATTTGAGAGGCAGTGTAATTCGTTATTGATTAACAGATATGTTCTTAAATTCATTTCATTTTAATCTTATTGATAAATTTATTCTATCTTAATAATTAATCTTATTATCATCTGTATTAAAATGGATCCCATCTTTTTTTTCAATCCGAAATCAGTACCAATCTTAACATAATGCGCAATTTCACATTACTCACACTCTTCATTTATTTTACAATATATTTTTACTGTATGCCCCCTTCATATTCTAGAAAATGTTTTTATTGCATATTGTCTTCTTAAGAAACGTAATTGAATCCTATTTTTTTGTAACACTCAATATAAAATGCTTATGTTATTCAACCAGAGTATAACTAGTGAGATGAAAAGATATTGAAACGCAGTTGACTAGGCGATGCAAAAGAAAATTGCCGCGGAAAATTACTATAATAAGAGATTGGTGGGTGTCAAGATTTCACTTATAATCGGCTGCAGCATCCCACTTTCAACTGCACCCAGTATTTTGTTATTCAAAGCAAATTAGAAAATTCACACAAAACAAACATCGATTCAAAAGGAAATGGAAGAGGAAAATCATTTTAATTATTGTGATCCGATGATTCAGGCCATAGAAGAAGCTTTTTAGTATTCATAGTGTGTAATCGATTTTTATTGGTAACTTGACAATAATCAACTGACACGAAAGCAATGACATGCTAGTTCTCTAGGGCTCGTTGCCAATAAACTCCCTTTTTAAGATTATTTACAAATAAAAATAGAATAATCTAATAGAATAGAAAAGAATAGAATAGATTTTTATTCCTTTAAGTATAAAAACTATACAATCGGAAACGTCATAATCTTATATGCATTACAATGATAATCTTACAATGATAATAAATCTAACAGACATTCAATAATAATCACATAATAGGCAATCAAAATATACAAGTCATGAAAGTTTATATAATAGTTCACACTTATTTAAGATTCACTCTAAATTCAAATTTGATCAGAAGTAGCTACTAATAGTTACATTACTCATGTTGAGGAATTCAGTCAATGAGTAAAGCGGATTTTCTGTCAAAAGTGTTCTTATTTGACGTTTAAACTGAGCAACAGATATTTCTCTTACAAAAAACGGAAGCTTATTGAATATTTTTATAGAAATTACTCTTGAACTGATCTGAGTTCTCCTCAGCCTGGCATATGATACTTCAATACACTGTCTGTACCTTGTATTATGCTGGTGAAAATTCTCCCTACGTAGGAAAGAGTTAAAATTCATTTTCACTTCCATAGCTAGTTGACAAATAAGCTATAAATTGTCATTATTTTCTGTTCTACAAAAATTGGCCTACAAGGTTCTAAGTAGTCTGCATTACCAACAAGCCTTCTTCTGGAGGAGCAAGATTTTTTGTACATCAGTAGCACAACCCCACAATGATAAACCATATGCAAATGTACCTTGAAAGAAGGCAAAATAGGTCATTTTGAGGTAATGTTGAGGTACATATTCTTTCAATCTTCGTAATAGTGTATTGCGGCAAACTTGAAGCCGGTTTGCCGGCATTTTCACAACAAAATATTGCTCTGAAAATAGTTAAATCATAGAGAAAACATTCGAAGATTCAATCTTGAGTGGGCCTAATGTTTTCTCTATATGGTTTGATATTGAAGAAAAATTATCTAAAAGTTTTAATAATGAATTATGGAAAAATTACTAGGAATTTTTCAGTCAAGGCTGAGTTTCACCAGTAGGCTTACCTTAAACTTTAGATCTCTGCTGTATTTTCCTATTATTATTGTTGATTGTATTGCATTAAGAAGTGGAATTCGATAATAAAAAAGAAACAATTATTACTCTACCTCACTTTTAAATATTGATACAATTATTGTACTTTGATTTCAAATTCGATTCTTCACTTTTAAATACTTGCGATACGTACCTTTCTGACAATGGACAATGCAGCCAACATTATATTGTTGAGGCTATGGAGATATCATCGTATTCTATTGTTTGATATCAAAAACACAATAATAAATATTAAATTATGAAACAGTAATTCATAAAATATATTATAGACATGATACCGCGATTCACGATACATAACTATATAGATTATTACAGTCGTTGTGAGATTATCTCTATGATTTTTGTGAGATCGGACACGATCAGCTGTTATTCAAGGTCATTTTACAGCCCTAGGGCCGTAAAGTTTTACCGGCCTGGTCGGAAAACAATCACTTTCGGCCTCCATATGACGCACGTAAACCAGCTCATTACATCCAAGTGTGGCGAAAAAGATATAACACTCGGCTCAGCTTGGAACAAACGTGATCAATATGTGCGCCCCATGTCAATCCTTGATCTAGATATATCCCCAAAATCTTCACACATTTTAAATTATCTTTATCAATTTGCCTCAACCCTAGAATTATTTGTTGCGTTTTATTGCTATTGAGAAGTAGATTATTTGCCCTGAACCATATGCTCATTTCATCCAGACAGTTGGACATTTTTTCTTTTAGAGCCAGGATATCAGTATCTACAGAAAACATAGATGTGTCGTCAGCATAACAAACTACTTTAGATTTGGTACAATAATCAATATCATTCATCATTATCAGAAATAGCAAGGGTCCTAGTATTGATCCTTGTGGTACACCATGACGTACAATGCAACACTTGGAGAATTCGTTATTAACATTTACAGTCTGCCTACGATCACTCAGGTACGATTGCAACAGTTTAAGAGCTTTCCCTTGCACACCTAAATAATACAATTTTTTCAATAAAATTTCATGTTGGACAACATCGAACGCTCGACTCAGGTCATACAGGACTAAACCTGCATAGTTCTTTGAATTGAAGCAGTCTAATATGTCGTCTACAATCGAGCCAACTGCATCTATGGTTGATCTACCCGCTCTGAAACCGAACTGTGCAGTGGTAAGCAGGCCGTTGCTCTCAAAGTATTCATAGAGTTGAATGGAAATGATATATTCATAAATTTTACCGAATATTGGATAATATTGAATTTTACCAAATAATAGATTCTCATAGTTTATGACTTTGAGATCATGACTTGGAGACATTTCATAATCAAAAATATTTATTTATTTTCCTAAAAATATAGAAAGGTAATAGAATTGGAAGAAAAATGATTTTGAGTACAAAATGATCATCTTTTTGTACAGATGATAATAAGATTAATTATAAAGATAGAATAAATTTATCAATAAGATTAAAATGAAATGAATTTAAGAATATATCTGTTAATCAATAACGAATTACACTGCCTCTCAAATATTAAACAAATTTGTAATTATTTATGAATTAAAATTATCAGTGAATAAGATCATGCATTCTGAACTATTCATTTCAAATAGCGGATCGAAAAAGTTTTGGGGAAAATGCATGTTGATTCTTCCCCAATATTAATTTTGTATTTGATATTATCAATAGATGAACTGATTATCTATATAAATAAAAATCGAGCCTCAAATTTTGACATTCAATAACTTTTTTATGTGTGCACCGAATGATTTTTCTTTAGTTGTGTTTGTTATGTTCAGGAGCAGGTTTATAGCCTATCAAATTTATGATCAGAATTCAGGACTCTTTCCTACGGTCCTTCAAAGTTTACATGTAATCCTTATGGGATATGATTTGTGAGCTCGCCACACACAGAAATAAAAATCAGCTGTTGTAATCATTTGCGTCATCCAACAGCCGTCGATAGATCTGTTTTTCAATTTTATTTCTAATGATTCACAAAGTTCTAGTTCTTACTAATGCCACGGTGCGAAAGACGTCCAAATTTGGGTCGAAGGTACAAAGCTTGGTACGGACTTGTGCTCATGATTTCATTTATTTTTTCTCGGTGTAATTCTTTTCTTTTTGTACTCGTAGAAGTTTATTCGATTAATATAGTATTTTGTTTAAATATACTCCAGTAGTATATATCTATATATATATATATATATATATATATATATATATATATATATTATATATATATATATATATATATATATATATATATATATATATATATATAAGCGAAATGGCACTCACTCACTGACTGACTGACTGACTCACTCACTCACTCACTCACTCACTCACTCACTCGCAGTACTAAAAATCTACCGGACCAAAAACGTTCAAATTTGGTAGGTACCTATGTTCAGTTGGCCCTTTAGAGGCGCACTAAGAAATCTTTTGGCAATATTTTAACTCTAAGGGTTGTTTTTGAGGGTTTAAAGTTCGTCTTTTAGCATGTATATTCTTCTTCTCCCAATCTCTTAATTATAATTGAAATTTCCATATCATATGTTACTATAGAACTATAATCTAGATAGAGTACCTCTTCGAAACAGTTGTTAACTGGCAACTAAATTAATAATCTTGTCAGGTTGGCATTAAGTTGAGTTGACATTGTTAGGTTGGCACCAAGTTGAAGATTTAAATGCATTTATCGCGGAAAAATTGATTGGGCACTGCTACTTCAATCCTGGGAATATTATATTACTAGCCGTCAGGCTCGCTTCGCTCGCCATATCCGTTTAGCCAGACGTTCAGTCTGGCCCTCGACTAACATATGATAAAAATGCTCAAATGAAAAATGCAGGCGAGCGAAGCGAGCCTGCTGATTTCATTCTTGGTCGAGGGGGTCTCAGTCGGGGGTCCAGGGGGCGGAGCCCCCTTGCTAGACGGATAAGGCGAGCGAAGCGAGCCTGACGGCTAGTATATATATATATATATATATATATATATATATATATATATATATTCTATTTAGGCATTAGAGCCTCACATAATAAGATGGATGTGGTAATCTGTTTGAGAACTCAAGTTGATGGTTAATAATGCGCGATTACTTACAATTAAATCACCAACAGAAAAAAGTAGTATTCAGATAGAAATGATAAGAATAAAATATGTCGAAAGATCACTCTGCATTAAAATTAGCATATCTTTTAACTTAAAATATTCTATGCTGATAATGAAGCACTGACTCAACGTTCTAGCCCTAGAGGATGAGGCACTTAGATAATACTCTATCTTTCAAGAAAGTAACCCATTCTATACTGTTCAATTGCCACATCTACCATCACTATTGCGCTACTCCATTCCTGTCTAATTATTCAAGGAATTTGTGATCTTATTCTATTGAATCATAAGAGTACATTATTATTGAAGGCTGCTTCCAATTATTGTTGACATAGTAGATGAGTAAGAAGTTTTGGAGAGTTAGCCTCGGTGAATATTGTCCTATTTCTACTTCATTATTTTTGATGAAATGAAAAGTTGATATTTCGTTTATCCTTCTATTACTTGAAATTTTATGTTAAGCCTATTTATTTTATACAATAAATAGATATGAAATTCTCACCTTACACCTACAATTGATTATCTTCAATAATGATCATTATAAACTAGATCAAACAAAGTTACATTGTTCCATAGTACATTCTAGCCCATTCTTTACATTTATTCAAGTATTATTAATCTCTAAAGATAATTATGCCATTTCATATTCGAATCAACTTATCATATCTACAATACCGTACCAACTTACTGAATGGAGACTAATATTATGTATCCTTCTTAATTTCTATAAAAGGCCACTGTATTGTTGTTAATTCTATCAGATTTAGCCTTTTCTTTTGTGTACAAAATTCAAGCAGTTTATACTATTCTTAAAAACATTCAATAACAGCTTCTACTATACGCATTTGAGGAATGGAGTGAGGAAAGAAGAAGATTGTTGCTCAGAGAGCAAATAATATACTTTTATATAGCCTACTCTTCCACTGGTAAGGTTTACTAAAAAAGAGGCCTACAAAAGGTGGTCAAATTCTTATCGTTGGAATTTGATAAACAGGCCTTCAGCGTTAAAACCTAGTCCCATGCAGCTTATCGCTAATCAATTGCAAACGTTCATAATCTGCGTGAAAGCAAAGGAATATAGTATCAAAGTCAACTTTGTTTCAATATTTATCTTTCCTTTCTTGTTTTTCATTTATCTTACATATTTGAAAGGTACTCACTATGTTCATATGAATATTCCTTTATGCGGTCAATTACTTGTCACTGCTGGTCGGACGGCTTGACGTCGTTCGTTTTATTATTTCTTCTTTTTCTCTTATTATGATAAGAGATGCAGTAGAATTATTAGATACAGCACCTATAGATTGTGTAGTGTACAGATATTCAAAATTTCCATTGTAAATTTCTTGAGAGCGGGGGACCCGGGAGTGCAACCCATCAAAAGTTTACAGTTATCCAACAAAATATTAGGAGTTATAAGAAAAATATTGATGAATTTAGCATATTATTACAAAGCCTCAATTATCGTTTTACATGTATAATTCTAACTGAAGCTTGGTTAGGTGATGAGAGTGATTTGATGGAAATCCCAGGTTATAGTTTGTTCAGATCATTCAATAATATCAATCAAAGCGATGGAGTAGTAGTATATATATAGATAGTGAAATATCTGCTGCTTGTCGCGAGCTTCAATTAGGCGGTATTGCAACTTGTCTCTCCCTTACCTTCGACTGGGCCGGGGTGCAATGTGAACTATTAGCCTGCTATCGTAGTCCCAATTCTAGGCTTGGCATTTTCATTGACTCAATTGATTCGTATTATAACAATCAGAGGAATACGAATAATGATAAGTGTATAACAATTCTTGCTGGTGATATGAATTGTAATGTTTTAAATGTCACAAAGGCGCGAAATCATTTCCAATCAATGCATTTCCCAGAGATAGTGAAACGACCCTACACCAAAATATCAATGTTATTTGTAAAAATTTCAATAAATATTTTACCTCAGTTGGATCCTCACTAGCCACATCATTGAACCCAATTGGAGAACCGGAAATTAATTATAATGATTGTGGAGTTGATTCAGTATTTGAGTTAAAGATTGTAACACTTGAAGAAGTTGCAAATGTAATAAATAGTCTTAAAGGCAGGAGTGCACCTGGGTACTACCTAATCCCAACTAAAATCATTAAAGATAACGTAAATTCATTAATATATCCCATCCATCACATTGTTAATTTGAGCCTTCATTTGGGCCAGTTTCCAGAGAACCTGAAAATTGCAAAAATCATACCAATCCACAAATCCGGACCCAAAAACGAACTCACAAATTACAGACCGATTTCCCTTCTAGCTTCTGTTTCAAAAATTATTGAGGAGTGTGTCAAAGTACAATTGATGGAATACTTGACAAGTAATGATATTCTAGCAAAGAACCAATATGGCTTTCAAAATTCTAAAAATACTAATGAAGCCCTTTTTGAGGTAACTAGATACGTAATATAATCAATAAAATCGAAAAATAAAGTAATTATTTCTTTCCTTGACTTGGCTAAAGCATTTGATTCGGTCGATAGGGGAAAGCTATTGAAAAAAACTTGAAGCTGTGGGAATTAAAAACTCTGCACTCCATTGGTTCATTAGTTACTTTGACAAGCGTTTACAATTTGTGCAGATTGAAGGGGAATTTAGTGAGAGGGATAGTGTTGAATACGATGTCATTCAGGGCAGCACCCTGGGCCCAATATTGTTCCTGATTTACATTAACAACATTTCCCAACTGAACACAAGAAGCAAAGTACTCCTATTTGCTGATGATACAATTGTTATTTCAGCAGGTAGAGAGTGGGAAGAAGCCTATGAGAATGCCTGTTCTGACCTATCAAAAATTAAAAATTGGTTTGACCACAATAGTCTATCGGGGAATATGCATTGGGGAATAACTTTATACATTAATATTTCGAAATGCTAAATTCATTTATACACTCATACCTCACGTTCAAGTATTTAGAGTTTCAAAACATGATAGAGGCTTATAAAACAATAAATTACCTCCGGTTTTTGGGTCCTCTTGCTCTCCCACTCTAGATATCAAGCTACCCAACACTCTATATTATGTTATAACTTATTATTCACCTACTGTTATCTGAATCTTAGTTTTGTAATTTTAATCACACATATTGTAATTTATAGTAAATATAATACCATATAACTACTGAATAATACTGCTTGCAGAAACTGTACCCCAATCTCAGACGCATAGTCTTACTGGGGGAATTCCACTCAATCAATATGTTCTTTGTACTGTTTTTGTAAAAATGTGATTCTTATTTTGTTGAATTTCAAATATAAATATGTACATGTATTGTATGCCAAGTGGGAATAAACGAATTGAAATGAACGAATTGAAGAACTCGAAATGCTGTAAATTTAGAATATGCACGGGAAAATCAGCAGCAAGGAGATACACCATTCAATTCCCAGCAAGCTGCATTCATCTATGACTAATAATACAAACTGCTGCACAACTAACTAAGCACATAGGAAGTCCATATTGAGATATAAAAGTGAATACTGATTGTTGGAAAATTTTCATAGAAATATAGTGCATAATTAAGCTAAGGTTAAGCACACCCGAGGAGGTGCGGCTTGGTGATACAGAGTGTTGATCTTATGGAGATTGCCTTATCACACCGTTCCACGCCATGCCCGATTCAGTGTGTGTTCTTTCATTCAAACCAATAAGCAAGAAGCACCTGCATGTCGAATGCTGCATCGCGCCTCCTCAGGTGTGCATCCAGCTAAAGTTTGTCATGAGACGCATTAACTATTTGGCGGTACGAAGTTCGCCAGGTCAGCTAGTTATAAATAGTATCTCCAGTTCCGGGAATATGCCTGTTGATTCTTTCCCAATTGTATTCAACATTCATGAATAAAAGAGATTCAAAGTGGAAAGTGAGTGGATAATGTTGAATGCTAGGGAAGACGTTTAAGTCTAAAGCCCCACTTAATAAAGAGTATTTTCATTCAATTTCATTTCAATAAGTATAAATTGAGTGTATGAGCAATCATTAGACAGAATTTACACTCTACAGAATTCGTAATATAATAGGTTCGGTACATTCATGTTTCGAATCAGTCAATCCTTAAATAGATCATTAGATAAATAGATCATCTCATCTAAACCTTTAATAAGCATTTTGTTTTAATTATAACGATTTCAAAGTATTTTTTCCGTTATATTTTTCAACAAGAAAAAATTGATACAGCTTCTTCCAATAATAGCATAAACAATTCCAATTCAATTGGCCAAAATATTATCAATGATCGATTATCAAAATTGATTGTTTTTTAATATGTCTATGCTGGAGCAAATATTGTTAATAATATGAATGGATTTCTATCAACATGATTAAATTTCAAAATATATATTTTTATAATATTCTATTAATATGATCATCAATGTATTTCATTTCTATATTCAGTGTCAATGAACTGTACGCATTGACATTAATATAATATCGCATTATTGATACAATTGGAATCGATTGAATCGGCTCAATCGATACAAGATACATTGAATACTCCTATTCGATGCAAATTTAGAATTGATTTCCCCAACATTGTAATCAATAATTACTGTCAAATCTCTTTCAAATATGAAGCCCACTTTCATATTCAGAGCTCAGAGCTCACAGCGTCGAAACTTCAGCAAAGATTGTATCTCATTACGATGAAGAATCGCATTCACCAAAAGCTCAGCATCTCATTATTAGAGATATGGAAGCGAATGACATTGAAGTGAAATTCCTAAATGGCGGATGTCTTGATTCATTAGTAATTTGAGCACTTGATATCCACATCACACACTATACATAGTCATGAGCCAGAAGAATCGAGAGCTTCACTTTTTATTTTCTTTATTAAAAGATTATTCCCCTGCTTCTACTTCGTTTCCCCCTTATTTTTCTTCCATGACGAGTTGTTATGATTGTTGACCCGACTGAGCACTGAGCACGGAGGTGTAGCATAAATTACATGCAAAAGGCGTGCATAACATGGGACCTGATATGAGTTCAGCTAGCAAAACACTTGTGGTATTTTGGCAACTCGATTTTCGGGCGTAGGAGCTTCATCCAAAACTGGATGTGTTCATGGAAAACGATACAAAATAAGAAAACTGATTGGCGGAATGAGAGAAGAAGGAAGACGAGGAGGAAGTGAAGGTGGTGGAGGATGATGATGAAGAGGAGGAGGTGGAGGAGGAGGAAGAGAACAAGGAGGGGGACGGAATAAATGAGAGAAGAGAGCCGAAACGGAAACTTAGTAAAAAAATTTGGAACAAATTATTTATTATTCTTATACTGTCCAATTGTTAATTATTAATTATCATCGTCTAATGAAAGATAAAATAAAATAATAAGATTACAAAAAACAAGACAATGAAAAAGAGAAATGAAATTTCCACTTCTTTCAATAGAAAATTGAAGACACAAGTGCATAAGACAAGGAGAAGCCACGATACAAGATATTGAGAAAGCGATAGAATAAGTGAAGAGAGGAATGCATTATAATAAGTATGTTATATTGTTATATGTATGACTATTGTCAATATTTAGTGTTGTTACTATGAAAAATCACAAATAAATTTGGAATTTAGAATTGAAAAAAGACTGAAGTGGACATCAAGACAACATAATTCAGAAAATATAAGTAAAAATAAGAAGATACAGAATAGGAAAGAGGAACGTTGCTGAAACGTTCGCGATGAATAAGGAGCAGGACAAAAGGAGAAAAAGCAGGACAATAGAAAGAAAAAATAACAAAGATGTAAAAATTACGAGAAAGTGTTCCAGAAACCAAATTTAATTATTAATTCAACGAGAATGAAGAATAAGAGGGAATAAGTAGGAAAATAAATAAAAGAAGTTGTTATTGATAGAGAAGGAAATGAGTGGAAGAAATATTGAGAGATGAATGAGTAAGGAAAATAAGAGGAAGGAAGGAAAAAAGTAGCTTGAAAACACAACAACACGCCCGCTTACTTGTCCCAAACTATGCAAAAAAGAAACCGCTTCATCCTCTGCTTACAAAAATAGCAATTATTTTTGGAGAGATTATCGAAATTGCATACTTGAGAATGATGATACATCAACAGAGAGAACAGATTTTGTTTTGTGAAAATGTTATAGCGTTAAATGTATGGGTATTATAGTACGAATTACGAATATTTCATCCAAAGTATGGCCTTTGAGCGTGGATTGAGTTTGACATGTTGTGAAGCAACTTCTAGATTGGGTGTGATACGATGAATTATGAAATCAATTTTGTGAATGACACGTTTCTGCAACAAATCTCAGAGTCCCAACAGTTTTCTTACAATTTACCCTCCGGAAAATATTTTTTGGAGTGATTTGAAGTCTTCCAGGACGGAGATTTTTTACTTATTCATGAAAATACCAACAAATCATCTGGAAATCATCCAAATCACCAACAAATCATTACCAGAAAAAATGTTCTATTTATTAGGTTTATTCTATTATTATTCATGGATTTTGAAAAAATCTTCATAAAAGTTTTACAATGTTCAGACTAGTTAAGGGGAGTTTGAGACCTGAAGAATGTCGACTAGATAATGTATTTTGGGAAAAACTATACAGAGATACATCTTCATAAATTCTCAAAGTAACCAAATACTAAGTGCTTTTTCAAAATGAAGTATAATCCTTTTATCCGTGGTACATCCTGTGATGGAGTATGATGGAATAAAAGAAGTATAGTAGTGTATCAAGTAACACAATTTTATTGTAACACTATAAAATTGCGATTTAATAGAATTAATAGAAGGAATCTCTGAGCAGGAGAAACAGTGCTATAAAATCAGATTCAATAATGAGTTCAGTGTATTTCAGTTATAAAGGGGGAGAAAAGTAACATTACCCTACCCTAATATAAAACCAGTTGGGTACCGCCTCATACCTACGCCATTTGAGCCCTATTAATATGCAGTCTACCTTTGTTGAGCTTGATAGCTTGATAGCAAACTATCTTTTTCTCCTTCCTCATGCGCTTGTGAGCCATTTCTTTTCAATCTTTCTCCTTTCCACTTCGCGATGCAATAACTGTAGATGTCTTAGTATAGTATGTACCTAGCGAACGAATTATCTTCCTCTCCCACAAGCATTCCAAATACAGAGCTCCCATGAGAGAGAGGTGCGGCTAGCAGAATGGCAGAAGAATGGTGGAAACGAAGAACGAGGGAAGAATGAGAAAAAGGAATCTTTTTGTGTAGTTGAGAAGTTGATATTGTGGAAATTATTCGTATTGAATAAAAAGACTGAAAAATAGTCAAAAACCACAGATTTTATTGAAAGTTGGAAAGACCGGTTTCGGTTTTTACACCATTGTCAATCTCTGATAAAACAGGTTTAAATCTCTTAAACAATAAAATCTGTGGTTTTTGACAATTTCTTAGTCTTTTTATTTAATGAGAAAAAGGAATAGCACATAGAAGGTGAACAGAGCACAGGTAGCAGAGAAGTAGAAGTAGCAGAATGGTGAATAGGAGTGAGAAATTAAAACAAGATTGAATAAGAATTTGGAAGAAAAAATAACACAAGGACTGCCTTAGTATTTTATCCATAAATTTTTTACATCAGTGTTGTTTGTTACTAGGATATGGATCGATTGAAAGAAGAAAGGAGTTGGAGGTAGCTTGTAGCAATAATTGGGAGACAGATGAAAGGATTTAGTGGAAGAAAAGGGGTAGGAAAGGAAAGGAACAGGAGAGAGTGTGCGTACAATGGAGGAAACAAAAGGGAAGACAAATACAGTGTATCAATGATTAGAAGAGATGGAGAAATACGAGTGGCTATCAGAAGATAGACACAAGAACATGAAGGAAGCACCTAGAACAAATTGAATGAACTTCTGAGTTGATCGTAATGATCATGTTGAGATATGACACTATGGCACAATATGTTATATATGACACTATGGCACAGTATGTTATATATGACACTATGATATATGACACAATATTCTACAAGGCCGTCGAATGCCAATAATAAAGCTCGAGCAGTAGAGAAAGAGAGAGAGAATGATAAGAAAATAGAAAAATGGAGGAAATGTTGAAGAATTGAGTGAAAAAAATGTAGAAAATAGATTTAATGAAAGTGACATTACAGAACGAATAAACGGATTTTGGGGGAGAGATTTAATAAGAAGGAATTTATAGAATAGTGTAGGAAAAACTTGGAGGAATGATGAGAAGCTTGATGCTTGAGATGAATTGATAAAACACTGAAATACATCCAGAACATGTTTAACGGTAGAATAATAAGAAACTGATAAAGAAAGTATAAAAGGAGAAGGAAAATGAGAAACTGACAAGGAGAATGGATAAGGATGAATGAGAAAAAGTACCTGACTCTTGAGACATTGCCCACAGTAAAGGTTGGTGAATAATTTAGCCAGCAGCAAGCACACGTTGAGGATTGAAGAGAAATAGAGCCCAGAAACAAGAGAAATGGCCTCAAGCACCTAGCAGTAAGCAGCAACGTCAAGTCCCTGTTTTTCAACTAGCAGCTGGCTCATCTATCTCAAGTACTTGTTCATCTCTTTTTCATGAAATCTTCCTGCAAACATTACATACATTCACCGCTGGTATTATCTACCTGAGATACGAGAGCAGAGGGGTAGCATTACTTGTAAGTGTTGTTGCATAGGAAGTACAGCAATATTGGAGTTAGGCTAATTAGATCAATGGTTACAGACAGTGCTAATCAGGGCTTCAAGGTTGCAACACAACTTATTCATCTTTTTCTATAAATTTTGTGATGTACTTCTAACAACGTTGAATGGTTAGATGGATCATCATCATCATGAATCTATGAAGACTCTTCTTATCTCTCGAATGATTCTCGGTAAAGTAGAAGCGAATTGGAAAACTTGGATGTATACATCACTACGAAAGCTTTTCATTTTGTAATTGAAATTCGTAATGATTAAACGAGATTATGCATGTGTACCAGTAACATAAAAATGCATGGAAGTTTACCAAATTAAATTTGAGTCATGATGGAGAGCATGAAATAATTCAAGATTACATTTCGTGTAGTGTAGAAGTAGAAAAAACAATTCGAAGATGAAAATTGATGCTATTTTTCAATAAAATAGATGTTTAATTCTATTCAAAAATAAGAATTTTTTTTTTGAATTTACCAGCGACCACCACATTGTAGTACAAATTTGTATTATGTGGTCGATAGAATTTACCGATGAATTCCATTTTACTCTCCCCGCGATGAGTAAGAGTGCATGCAGAAATTCAAGGACAACATTTACAAGTGAAATTATAATTATTCGAAAAGTAGATCATGACATACGGCTTCAAGCCATGAAGAACAATATGAGAAAATTTGACATCAATGCAAGTCGGAGAGACTTCAAAGTGTCAATAATATTATCTAAAATCATCCTAGAACAATGTACTCAAATTGCAGTTTCAAACGTATGGTACAATTTTTCTAAACCAGAACCAATCAGCAACAAGCTCGGCAATTTAAAATGAAGCAGAGCAATACAACAATAGAGATAACCCTAACAATGGACAACTTCTAACTTCTAAGAACTTGTGGAACACGACATGATAGACAGTTGTTAAAAATTGATATCATGATGAAGAAAACAATAAATCATCACCTGCGAAGACAAACAAGACAAGGTCAACTGTTGCCAATTAAAAATGCATGCGGTCGCTGGTAAATTCATTCAAAGTTTCACATTTTTGAATAGAATTAAACATCTATTTTATTGAAAAAAAGCATCAATTTTCATCTTCGAATTGTTTTTTCTACTTCTACACTACACGAAATGTAATCTTGAATTATTTCATGCTCTCCATCATGACTCAAATATAATTTGATAATCTTCCATGCATTTTTAGGGTTGTACATCTAGGGACAATGGTGAGACGATTGAAGCCTCAATAGAGATAGATAATACAATAGCTTATGTAACGCCAAATGCATGTTTGAATCGTTGATGCACTGTGTAAATACTTACCATCATATTTTGATATTTGGGAGATTTTGAAGGTAACCTGTGCTATTTTATTTGATTGAATTGTATTACAGTGCTGAATGAATCAGTGAATTACAGTGAATTGCTGAATTATCTATTGATTTTAAAATAGAAAAAAGAAAATAAAAAGTATTGTTATCATTTATTGCAACCAATTATCGGAATTGATAAATGAACATTCTATTTTATTTCAATTTATTATTAGAATAGAATTTAGACTAGTTTTCATTTCAATTTATTATTAGAATGAAATTTAGACTAGTTTTAATCTCATAATATACACTTTTTAAAATTCTAGTAGAAATATTAGTCTCTTGCTTCCATTGTCCACACCTAGATTGAGCTGAATGAAATTCACCAATGTTATTAAAATCTGTCCAAGCGTTATAAAGTTTAGTGAGAGAATACACCCAACTTCAATGGTTATTTTAATGATGGCTTGATGGAGAAAATAATTATTTTTAATATTCAGGGAAGATGAGGCGCATAGATACTGAAATTATCTGGTTATTTATTATTGTGAGTTATCACAATGCAAATACTGAATGCAGAATTCAATTTATGCTGAGAAACAATAAGCAAAATCATGTATAAGTTTGAAGTTTCTAAGCAAAATAAATACTTTTTGTACCGTATGTGAGTAATTATCGGAATGGTTGAAATAAACACTGTATTTTATTTTAATTTATTAAGATACCGCACAAAATAATATGTATTTACGTCTCTCCAGAAAAAAAATTAAATATCAGAAAATAATATGAACAATTCATTCATGTTTGTTCATGAGAACAGAACTCCAAAAGACTTTGAAATAATTATTACACTAGTAAATACTACTGGTACGCCATCGGGCACTCCGCAGGAGACAGTATCTATCAAGAAGTAGACGCTATCTTTTCTTTGTGGCTGCAGTCACTGTGAAGGAAACTACAGGAGGTATTATAGTCGAAGTCACTGTAAAGGTACCATACGCCATCTACAAGGGAGTAGCGAAACTACTACCAGCTAGTAGAAGCAGATGCAGTAAAAGCAGTAAACTGATTGCTCCATTCAAGAGATGGGGCAATAATAATATTGTTTTCAATAATCAACATGTGATGTATTTGAGAATCAACTTTGAATAATAGTTTCTAACTGAATTACATATTGTTTTTATCATAACCAATCAAGTTATAGACAAATCTGTTGTAAATGTTATCAGAGACAAACCTTACGCTTATCCTTTCTCTATGATGTTAAGCCGGGTCCAGACGCTCAAGTTGCTCAAGCAAAAGATGGATCGTTTGGATCAAGCAAAAGAATGATGTAAAATAGCGTCCACACGCATCCGTCTTATGTCGTCCGTTTTCCTATTTTTGTGCTCACAAGCTCAGTTCTTGATATGTTTATTTATTTATTTATTCAATCATACAACTTACAGAAAAGTACCACAGGCTAACTTACGCTCAAAACGGTTCCAATTCTAATTTTTACAACAGTCTGTTTTTTTTTTTTAGAAGTTATCATGTCTGTTTTATTAATAAGAGGACTTCAAAAACCATTTTTCTCAGTTGCAAAACATGAAAAGTACCTAGACTAGCATGTAAGTCCTTAAATTCATCACTCACTTCCAGAGTACTTGAACCAGTTGCCAATTTTGAGAGGGGCATCGATTGTTCCACTGATACATCAATCTTTCAAAATTATTTTCAAACTGAACATTCGAAGTTCAATTTTAGTGAATCCGTTAGTCCAAAGTAGCTAGAGGTTATGTGTCACATCAATATGAATTGTGATATGGTTCATTGAGTCTGAATTGTACACGGTTGACATATATCCGGTAGATGAGTAATAATTATTATAATTATCGTATTTTTTCGCTGATTCAACTGGATAATGCTATATTTAACAACATAATGACAAAAATATTACTCTTAATCGCTAAATGGCTTTGTTTACACGTCATATCTCGAGGCACAGTGATTGTAAATGGTTTGAAATTTTGTAGATAGTATTCTTATTAGCAATATAGTACATCTTAATATATCATTATAGTAAATCATAATATCAACATCAAATTCTGAGAGCATCATGAGAATCAAGGAAGAAAAAATGGTTAAATGGCGTTATATAATCGATAAAAAAACTTGCTCATTTTCAAGTACTCGCGAGGCATTTTATTAATTTGAGGGCGCTGAATCCGAATCTGAAATCACAATTTCTCTATTTCCATTTTTACGCGATTTAGGTTTTGGTGGATAGGCGAAAGACGGACGGTTTGATGGAAAAAGATTCCCGGCCGATACATTTTAGGTTTGACGACTTAGCTTGAAGACGCATCCGTTTTACCGTCCAGACGCAACGACTTACATGCTCCGACTTTTACTTGAGCAAAAGACTGAAGCGAAACTTGAGCGTCTGGATCGGGCTTAATGTGATCAGAGAATATAGGCTATACATTGCCTAGGCCTACCCTATATAGAATGTTGACATTATATATTCTATACTCTCTGATTGTAGTACGCTGATTTTGATTTTATGCACTCTTATGGAATATGAAATTTTAAAAATTGTACATTTCATCGAAAAGAGAACGAACTCAAGGTAAATCATTCAATAATTCTACTCCATTTAACAGTGTTAATAAAACAAAAATCAACAAACCTCATTATACATCCATGTACATTAACAGAGGTCTAATGATTCGAATGATAATAATTGCCTAAATAGTTGCCATAGAGAAAAACTCAATAAAAATGTCAATATTTTTTCAAATAACCATTTCATTGTAATCAACCCGACTTTACTGTGATATGTTCAAATGATTTTTTGAGAAAGGGTTGAAATTGAAGCACTTTCGATGACTAATGTAGAGTTGTTACCTTGACAGTGTCGTAGTGTGAGGTGTCGACTGCTGGAGCAATGGGTGGTGCCGATCCGTTGGTGAGTGCATGCCTTGGAGCATCCGCCTTCACAGCCATTTGCACACCTCTCACACTGAAAAACAAATAAAGAAACGGTTAATTATATGAAGGCTACAATATACAGTAACATCATCAAACACTGAATCTTATATGTGGAAAGTGCTAGTCTCAAAATATTGTATAATTAATTTTTATTCCACAATTATTATTCTCAATGTGAAGTGGCTTTTTTATCAAATGTATACAGAGCAAATTGTAAATTTGGAAATCTACCCTGCAATTTCCTCCTTCTTGGATTGCATGACCAGGAAACCAGTAAACAAACATAATTCACTGGCATTTAGAAAAGGAAGGTGATAAAAATTGAGGAAGCTACTAGATAATCGACTTCTGAAGAGACATTATATTAAAAAACGATTCTCAGCTTTCGGATAAAGTAGAAGCTTGGTTCTACAAAAGAGGGAGAACTGACGTGAGAACTTCTGACGTGAGACTGAATACATTACAGGACAATGTGAAGAAGAGGGAAGATAAGAGGAAGAAGTCAAGTGAAAGGGACAGTTAAGTGTAAAATGAGGGAAAAGGGAGCCATTCTTTAGGGCATGAACTCTATTCAAATCTTCGCTTTGCCCTCCTCTTGCAAGCTGGAAAATGACGGTTCAAATACTATGACCCTGACTTTGGATGCAGACTATATTTGGGGGAACGCGGAAACCACTCCACATTCCTCAAGTTTTATGGGTAAATGGAATTTATGAGCATTTCATTGCTTTTCTTGATATTGAATCATACTTAAAATGGGATATAAACTCAAATAAAATAATAAAAAAACGACTTGAAATGACATAAATTATATTTTATATTAACTCTCTATACTTGTTAGTTTGTTACTGTTCACTTTTCAATTCAGAATAATGAATCGCTCTACTCTAGAGTTTTGAACATCGGGGAAAAGGTTTTGGCCAGTAAGACTGTTGTTTCTGTACAATTACTGTAGTTTATTGACCGGAAGGGTTATATGATAATTAAATCTTGTGTAAGCATGATCTGATAAAATAAATAGTTGGTGTATCAGTGTGGATGTGCATAATTATGGTTTGAGACGTCGTTCAGTTATTTGTTATTATATTCTTTAATTTTTATAAATTTTGAATTCCCAATTTGTTTTATTTTTACTTTTTTCATAAGTATTTGAAATCTTTGTATTTTTCATGTTTGTATTAGGTGGTATTTTTGTTGTTTGGTATTTTGTTTTTTTTTTGTTGTATTATTGCATAAGTTCGTATTATTTTTATCATTATTATTCTTTTTTCTGTACAATTTTTATTGTTGAGGAGACATATTTGGGGGAACCCGTTGTCTCCATTGTGAATAAATGAACTGTTGATTGCGTGCAATAACGCATGCAATTAATAACTAAAATAACAGTATTGTCTCTCGAACTTTCTCTGCTTTGAACATGGGCTGTCCTGTTGCCAGTATGTCTTGGAGGAGATTAGCTTTTGATGTTAGCATTTTTGATACACTAACCCCAACAGCCATTAGCCGTTTTCACACCGATATCTCGCCGACACGACATACAGACAGGATTTACTCTGATGGACAATATAAGAGGAGGCTGCGGTTTATAACTACGCGACGTCTACTGTTCACAGAACTACTAGTAATTATAAAATTTGTTGATTATACGATTACACAATAGGAACTTGCTATTGGCCCCTGTAGAGTATATCATGCTCCAGAAACTCAGTTGCCTCAAATTCATCTTGCATTGCGTGTTTTTCAATGGAAAACTGCCAAGCCCAAGACAGTGAAAATGAGGTAAGCATCGCCAATATCTTGAATTTATTGAAACGAGCGAATCGAACTAAATAAACATTATTTCTCATGAATTCGCTGCAAATCAAAGAGAAGATTATGTTTTACAATTCAAGACGAAGAGAATTTATCTTATCAGGATACCGAGTTACACAGCTTTGAATATGAAAATATGCCATTTTTTGTGTATAGAAATACGGTTTAAGTCCACTCAATAATGAATTTCCAATTTCACATGAGGATTAAATACACTTAAGAAATTTTTTTCAATTTTTACGCCCAGAGGGATTTTGAATTATAAATTTAAATTGTAACAATCTAAATATTTTGTTGATTAAAAATAAAAATTCATTGAAATTTATTTTTCGTAAAATTTCACTCATTAAAAAAAAAGCATGTAACTCAGTTGACTCATTGAAGATAGAAAGTTTGGAATAATCTCATTTCATTCAAAATGTTATTATCCAAGAGAAAGGTGAGAATGATCTTTTCTGTCCGATGGCTGGTTTTGGTGGAAAACATTTTTGAAACTATGAAAGGATGAGAAAATTTGAGGTTTTTGAGGCACTCTGTATAAAAGTACAAGGACATTTAGCATGAAAATAATGGTTCTGGACTTCTTCCATGAATCTAAACTACATATTAAAAATCAGAACAAATTTCGCAAGCACACCCACTTTTTCATGCCAAAGTTGACAACTAACAACTATAAACAACTCACCCTGAAGCAGAGGATGGACCACCACATTTACAACAAGCTGCCAAAGTCACTTTTCTACTGGCCAACAAGTCTCTTGGCATTGTTTCGATAGAATCATACACTTTTCACAAAACTACTCTCTAGTCAAACACTTTTAACATAGTTCTAGTGATCCAAGATTTATTATCTACAACTTCCTCACAAATATTTCATCGGATATTGTTAAATGTATTCCACCTGAATAATCTCACTGATAAAAAATAGAAACCTATTCAGTCTAAGACCATCACATAACTGAGTAGAAAGTAAACTGATCCATTCTGAGGCAAGTGAGTATTCGTATTTGCTGACACTAGATGATGCTAGAACCCCTTCCAAGGTTGTCGGAGATTACTATTTTAACGCTACAAGTCTCCGAATTCTAAATGGACCTGTTTTGACCAAATACAAACTCAGATTTTATGAAGCCAATGTTGTTAGGTCAAGGTAGAGTGCTACTTTGAATTTTAACGTCTACATTTTGTTGAATGACATGATTTATGTTTTTAATCTACGAGAAATCAGAGGCATATTTTAGGAAAAAAGGGCTATTTCTATCATGTTTTAAAATTACCTTCATATTCTGCAACACGTTGGATTCTATCAAAAATTGATGGACTGTGATGAATCATACAAAATTCAGTATTTGAAATGTGATTATTAGAAAGTGAAATGATTTAAAAGGAAACAGAATGAGAGTTCTTTGAGTAATGCATGATAAGCTGAACCGCAACTGATCTTTGAAAATTCATTAGATAACATAAAGGATAAAATAAATAAAAATTGTGTACAGATGAAATTTTTCTATTTTATATTAGTGTTGAACATTTCAAAATGATTTTAGAATATCTTATTTTGAAACTTGGAATTTAAATGAGAATGTATAGTAATTGTGGTGGAAAGTTTGTAGGATTCGTTGTGGATGTGGGTGCAATGAAGCAAATTAAACAGGATATTTCCCAACTCCCCTACCAATATTCTATGACATTGTTCCTAACAACGAAAGTTATCTAAATATCATTTTAAAAATGTCCGAAAGTACTTAATTATATTTACACAGCCGCAATTTTAACTATTATTAAACGAAAATCCCAATTATTTTCATCTGTTAGCAGCAATTTTGTTTTTTTCCCTAAATAATGGTTGAACATGCAGAAGTGAAACTTTGCTCAAACATTCATGACAACTAGACAGACACAAACATTTTTTTTTCAAATTTATGAAACAAAATATCGGCCGCTTAAAATGCTATAATCAAAACAACCATTGATAATGAAAGAATAATTTTTTTAGTAAATTTATTCATTAAAAATCGATTTTTTGATCTTATAACTCATAGAATGTGCTCTGTCACACAAAAATTAATGTTACAGAATGACTTATAAAAATTAGCTCTGGCACTTAAACTTATGACTCACGATTTTAACATACAACATCTTAGACTGGAACATTATAAATACTCATAAAGACTACAGGACTCGAAGATTGTAAGCATTTGTAGGTTCTGAGCTCAAGGCATTCTCCTGCATAGAAGTTATACAATATAGAGGGAGAATAGCACGCCTTACTTTCACTGGAGAATAAATTGTGACCTTTTAAAGGTGCATTAAGTGCAATACAACTTCACAAAATAAAGAGGTTTACTGCAGCAGGCCTATAGAATCTGCAGACAAGTCACAATGCCATGGTACCTTCCTTACTATAGCTTATTTCTGAATAATTTCTTGCCACTGTTTGGAATATATATATATATATATATATATATATATATATATATATATATATATATATAGCACGTAACAGAAGACACTTTAAAGTTTGTAATATAAATTAAAACAGGAGACATGATCATGATATAAATAGATTGAAAACACTCTTAAAAAATTACATTAGAAATGGGGAAATTTTCGGAGACTGTGTCTCCTTTCTCAACCGAGCACAGACTCGGTTTTAGCATTCGTAACTATCAGAGTGAAGTTCAACGAAAAAAATGTTATTTTTGATTCCACAAATTACATGAAAAGATGACATATCTATAGTGAGGTCCACGTTATAATGTAAGTCGAGAAAAATAGGATAACAGAGTTGCCATTTTTCTGCCTTGCCACTGTTTACTATAGAATTTAATTGATACCAGTATATCTGATAGGTTAACAAACAAAGACAATGATAATTAGTAAAGAAAAAGTTGACAATGTGCATTTTACTATTGATGGTAGGGTAGTGGAGAGAGTGCCAACTTATATTTACCTGGGTACAGTTTTGAATGAGCAGTGGGACCATTCTCAGGAGGTGAGGGCTCGGATTGAAAAGGCGAGAGCGGCATTCAAAATCATGTCAAGAGTATTCAAGTCGCATAATTTGACCCTTGAACTGAAAATTAGACTCCTCCGTTGTTATATATTTTCCATTTTGTTATATGGAGTTGAGTCTTGGACCTGACTGAAACTACAACAAAGAAACTAGGAGCGTCCGAGATGTGGACCTATAGACGAATCCTGAAAATATCATAGATGGACAATATTTCCAACAACAGGGTTCTTCAACAACTCAATAAGAAGACGGAAATAATGAAAAATCAAGAGACGAAAATTGGAGTATCTGGGACACATTAAGAGGAATGGAACTAAATATCAGTTGTTGAAATGTGTACTACAGGGTAAAGTTCTTGGCAGGAGAGGTGTTGGTAGGAGACGAATTTCCTGGTTGAAGAACATGAAAACATGGTTTGCAGTGTCCACCCCGGAACTTTTTAGAGCGGCTGTCAACAAGGTTATAATTGCCAGAATGATTGCCAACATTCGGTAACGGGTAGGCACCAGATGAAAATGATGATATCTGATAGAATATTAAATGTTCATTCTTGTTAAAAATTAACAAGAATGTTTTTTATTAAAAACATATGTTTTTTTATTAGAAACATATTTTCGTCAAGAAAATATGTTTTTAATAAAGGATTTTTATAATTGAGATGAAAAATATTTTATTTTATATTGTACATTTCTACATTGTTGAAAACCGATCAGGCAACTTTGAAAAGGATGACTATCTGATTTGTCAAATGATATAAAAGGATAGCAATACCAATTAAATGTTAATCAAACATATTTTTAATAATAGATTTTTATAATTGAGATGAAATATTTTATTAAATACGTATATTTCTACATTGTTAAAAAACGATCTGGCAACTTTGAAAAGGATCTGCTTTGTCGAATGATATACACGGATAGCAACACCAATGTTAATCAAATACTGCTAATATAACGTGTACCTCAGTATTGATGGCCATCTTAGGTATTCCATCAACTAGATTGAATTGAATAAAGTGAGCACTTGTAATGCTTATCTAAGTACACTAGATCAACGAGTCAAAGTGAGTCAGAGGAACTCATTGATCAACGAGTGAGTCAGAGGGACCCATTGATTGCTACGTGTGCAACGCACAGCATAGGGATGAGTCAGCAGCAACCCTCCAAGGACTGCAGAGCTACAAAATAGTTTTGAGGCAGCTAAAGGACACCGCAGGACTAGTTGTCACTTGGACTTGAGTGACTGGATTTCACCAACCACTTATCAAGTTGTTGTAGAGTGTAGATGAATCTTGCGGTATCAAGTTATTGAATAAAGTCTATAGCTATGAATTATAAAATGTAATCAATGATTGGTGTCTCATTTCAAAATTCATATTTCTATTGGGTTAATTAGTGAATGAAAAATGGTGAGATTGCGTACCAGACAAAATTTATCACAAAAATGAGATACAATGGTTGCAGCTACAAGAAAACATCTAATATCCACTCATGTGGAGAAAGTGGAAATTGACTCCAGAAAACCGAACGTGCGCATGGTAATGATTGCTAAATTATAGATGAATCTAGAAAATGAACCGTTTTGAAGAGATCTGAGATGAATGAGCCAGACGTCTTTACCATATTGTTCAGTGTAATAGATCTCTACTTTCAAAAGAGCTTCATTCAGATGCCACCCAGCTATTTCAGTCTTTCAAAAGCTAGTAGTCATTTACTATGAATAACCATTTACCTGGATAATGTTTAGGTTTTGTAAGGAAGGTTTGATAATCACGAGCTTCATGAAAGGTTGCGTTTTCAATATGTTCTATTGAAGAAACTTTCTTGAGAAGTATGCTACACACACAATGTGGAAAAATGTAATTTTCCCAATAGTAATTTTGTGATTTGTAAAGAGATGTAATTTTTATATTGAAATTCTGGGAAATCAAAATGGCGGAAAAAATACTGATAGAACAAAAAATTTACATTCAAAATACTTGCCAACAGCTGATTGGGATGGCTGCAAGATGGCTGAACCGACAAGCGCGCGACCTAGCGGGAAGAATCGTACCTAAGTTTGTTTCATCTAGCTAAAAAATACTGAAACAGAATTCAGAAATTTAGACTTTTGCTTAAATTACCGAGAAAAATGCCCAAAGTAAACTGAAACATATTTATAAAAATAACATAGACAACAGAGAATATTTATTGTAGTATTGTAGTATTGTTTTGTTTTTTATTATTTTTATTTATATGAATATCGAACAGTAATCATTTAACCTCAAAATTCGAATTTTATAATGTATATTTGCTACTTTTCTCATTTCTTGCAGTTGAAATAATAATTATCAATAGAAAAGAACTATTATTTATTATTAAATTATGAGAATTCGTAAATGATGATTATTTAATTATGATTTAGATGAACATTATTCTTGTTTTGGATTTCTACATTGGGATTTCATCATAAAAAAATGTAGGGTAGCCATTGAAATGATTCTTATCTAAATCTAACCACAGTCATTGTTACCAGCTTAATTTTTGTTTTCATGCACTAATCCTCCATATAACCCACCAACTATTTTGTGTTGCCATGTTGCAAATCTGGAGTGCAGAAAAAATTTTTTCCTACAGTTACCTTGAAAAGTGACCATTCCTGCACTGTTTACAGAATGCAAAGAATCACTTTCCCGCAATAGTGCATGAAGTGATTACTTTGCGTACTCCAGATTTGCAACATGGCAACACAAAATAGTTAGTGGGTTATAAGGATGAATGGTGCGCAAAAGCCAAAATTAAGTTGGTTAGAATGACTGTGTTTGGATAAGAATCATTTCAATGGCTACATTTATGATAACATCTCATTCTAGAAATCCAAAATAAGAATAATGTTCATGTAAATCATAATTAAATAATTATTACTTCTCATCATTTCATAATAAATAATGTTTCTTTTCTATTGATAATTATTATTGCAGCTGCAAGCAATGAGAAATGTACTCTAGCAAATAAACATTATGAAATTTGAATTTTGAGGTTAAATAATTACTGTTCATTGATATCCATGTGAATAAAAAAACTACAATCAAAATTCTCTGGTGTCCATGTTATTTTTAGGCTACTTTGAGCATTTTTTCGTAATTTGAGATCGTAAATCTAAAATAATTTCTGGAAACTGTTTTTAGAAAGTTGGAAAGATGGATTGAACGTAGTTACAATTTTTCCGCTAGGTCGCGCACCTGTCGGTTCTTCATACTTCCATCATTCAAATCAGCCATTGGCGCGTATTTTGAATGCAAATTTGTTGTTTCTTATTTGATTTTCGTAATAATTTGTGTAAAAAATGGATGTGGATAGTGTTGAATGTGATTGTTGAAGTGAGACACAGTAGGCAGCAGCTGTAGCTCATAAAATTGACTAATAATTGAAGAAAAACAATGAACATACAAGAAAGAAGAATATTTGAATTCCACTTTTACTCTCCGGAAAAGGTAGGTTAGAAAACCCTGTAAATACTAGATCTAAAGCGAAATGAGTAAAACTATATTATTTCATACCTATGTAGAAAGGAATTATTTTCTAACATCAATCATATTATTTTGTTATTATAATCTTCATTATAGTACTATTTTAAGATTTTTTGTAGATGAGATACAAATAATTGACTCCTGGATAACTCTGAAATAACATGTCTATTGTCATTTCCATTAACTTCTGAACATTTCTGTATGTAATGATTGCAATACTTCATTATCAGCAATTCAAGTGCCACAATATAACACTCAAAAAAAGTTGATAAATTATGAGACATTTTTACCTTTAATTACCTATTTTTTACATTCAATGGTAACTGTAGAAAAAATTTAATGTGAAATATGTGTGCAAAGTTCCTTTGCTGCACTCAAGAAACCATTATTCTGCACTCGCCTACGGCTCATGCTTAAATGTTTCTTTCGGTGCAGCAAAGTGTCACTTTACGCACTAGTTGCACAAATAACTATTCCCGCACTAGAGCAGAAAAGTGAATCTTTGGGTATTGTAATCAGAACAGGAACAGCAACTTTCCGAGGTAGCTGTAGGAAAAATAGTTAACATGCTTTATGACAGTAGAGTGCGGCTAAGTAAAAGAAATGTTGGTAAACCTGAAAATGTTAATGGCTGGAAATTTTTGTAAAACAGCTGATTATTACTGCCAGATATTGAATAACAAATAGTAAATAAACAAGAAGTTTTAATAGTATTCAATATCAGTATTTAATTTCTATTCACGTTATCATGAACGATTTTTTATGTGTGAGATGCCTATATTTTTAACTAGAATACATTGGCCAAAACATTTATCGACCATTTTTATGATCAAGGAATCAAGTACTTTTATATCTTTATTCACTTTTGTGGTTAGGTTACTCTTGTTTCTGATACTAAGGCTGTGATTGTTATATTTTCAAAACAATAATGCATCCATTAGGTTTGAAACATAAATATTTACACTTCAAAAAAGTTATTCAGTTCTTCAACTCCCCGAAACATCTCTACTCACATTTTCGTAGAACAACTTTAATGAATGCCGGTTTATGAATTAGAAACAGAATACAGAATGGATGTTATTGAATACCGTAATCAAAAACACTGGATTTACATCCCGTTTACTCAACAGTGACTTGAATGATTGAATTTCATCATTTCAGGAGAATGTAATGTCTATATAATATAATTTAATCACGTTTTAAATAATGCAGTATAATCTTAATTATAGCCTACGTTTCACGCTGCTACTGGTCGCTTGGCCAGAAAGGCCAAATTGACACGTTTACTAATGTATTTACAAGAAAAAACAAGCTAAAACTATATTTTTACACTAATTGTGTATAATATATCATTCAGACTCAAACTTGAGGATGTTTGGAACTAGAATAAATTCTATGAAAATTTCATAGAATGGTCAGGTTAGACTTAAGTCTGTCCTGAGGGCTGATCACTAGCCTAATCCTTGATCAGTCCTGGGCATATTAACTTATTTATTTATTTACATTAATAGAAACATTAAACATAAGCTTACAGCTTTGATCGCATAGACAAATTAATCAATAAAACATATTAATGGGCACCGTATAAGTATAAGCAAAGTTTTGCTGCAAAACTTTTGTGTTTTTGGATAGGAGAATATTAAACTGTTAGTCACGGGTGAAGTATAACGTTTGTGAGGCTCATTGATGGCTCAAAAACATATCCAGACAAGTGATATGGCCATTTCTACACTTGCTGATGACTTCTTGTAGATGAAGTATTATTAAGATAAGATAAGATATTTATTGACAATTGTTACTAGGCTCTTGCCTATGATAACATTTACAAAAATTGACATAATAAAATTAAATAGTAATATTATTATAATTGAATCTCATATAACTTTATAATATTCATTCTATTGTCATTTAGACTGAATTTGGAATAATTCTGTTGTGGAATGGTTGCAATATTTATTATCAGCATTAAAAATACTAAAGATTTGCACAAACAAATATTTTATTTGGTATAGGACATGTTCACCATCTATTACTGACTTTTCACATTTTATGGTAACTGTGGGAAAAATTCAATGTACAATACGTGTGCAAAGTTTCTTTGCTGCACTCAAGAAACCGTCATTCCGCACTCGCCTACGGCTCGTGCGTAAACGTTTCTTTTGGTGCAGCAAAGTGGCACTTTGCGCACTAGTTGCACAAATAACTATTGTACTCGTGATATTTTTCAAAATTTTTCGATTTGTATATCATCAAGCTATCAAAATGAAAAGGTTATCTCAGGAAAGCATTTCTGATCATTCCTTTTTGAGATATGAACGCCTAGAATTTAAATTTTCGGGACAGAACATTTCAAATTCTGTAAAAGATAAATCCATGAGATTTAGAGGATAGATCCTTCATGGTATTTTTGATCTAGTAGAACAAAAATTTTCTGAAAATAACAATTTCTAAGATAGTTATTCAATTTACTAAAAATAACCAAAAATAACTTTTAGTTGAGTTATTTTTGGTAAATTGAATAACTTTTTCAAAAATTGATATTTTCAGAGAATTTTGGTTTTTCTAGATTTTTACAGATATGAGACTTGTGGCAGTTGATAGAGCTTATCAATGACTTTTCTAGGTATAAATTTGATCAAAATCGTTGGAGCCGTTTTCGAGAAAATCACGACAACATTTTCGCCATTTTAGCCGCCATCTTGAATTGCATTTGATCGAAAATGTTCGTGTCGGATCCTTATAGTGTAAGGACCTTAAGTTCCAAATTTCAAGTCATTCCGTTAATTGGGAGATGAGATATCGTGTACACAGACGCACATACACTCATACACACACACACACACACACACACACACACACAACACACACACACACACACACACACACACACACACAGACCAATACCCAAAAACCACTGTTTTGGACCCAGGGGACCTTGAAACGTATGGAAATTTAGAAATTGGGGTACCTTAATTTTTTTCGGAAAGCAATACTTTCCTTACCTATGGTAATTAGGGCAAGGAAAGTAAAAAGTAATGATCGGAAAAAATGTTTTCCTGAGAAAACTTTATCATGTTGATAGCTTGATGATATACAAATCGAAAAACTTAGAAAAATAACACGAGTAGAAAGTTTATTTCTAGCCTTTGCACAGCCTTAAGGCTGTTCCGTACACTTTTCTTTTTTTTAATTGGATAATCGTTTTCAATATAATTGTTAAGATAAGAGTGAGAAAAAATTGCAACTGAAATTTTTAAGTGATCTAATAAGCGAGTTATGGATGTTGAAAGTGCTAATTCCGTTTTCTTTCCAGATCATAAACGGTTTAGAATTTCCCATTTGAGTTTTTTTTAATACATTTTAGTATATCATCGGCTTTGTTCTAATATGCGTTTTTCTCGCGATTCATGCCGAAATAAACAAGTTATCAAAATTACAAAAAATGTTACTTTTTTATTTATGAACCAAAGGCCTATGGGGAAAAAATGTTTCAGTTTGGAAAAAAACGTTTTTTGAATTCTTAATAGAAGTTCTAATAATATAGTCGAAACCGTTTATGATCTGAAAAGAAAACGGAATTAGCACTTTAACGACCCATAACTCGCTTATTAGACCACTTAAAAATTTCAGTTGCCACTTTTTCTCACTCTTATAATGATCTTAACAATTATATTGAAAAATATTATCTAATTTGAATAGAAAAAAGTGTAGCGAACAGCCTTAACAAGGAACTACATTACCCTGAAAAATTTAAGCAGTGCACAACGATGCTTTATTAGAAGCTGAGTAGGCCTACTCCTAACGCGATGCTTCATTACAGAGTAAGTACTCAACTCTTAACTCCTAACTTCATTAGTTGGTTGGGCTCGTTATGACATGACGCGACCAATGCCTGCACAAGAAAATAAACGTCCAACCTTTTAGCTAGGTAACTGATGAGTTACTGGTGACTTTAGAATGCTCATTTAAGGGGATAAGTGATGACTATCGTGAGCCAATCCTACTAATAAAGCCAAATAGACAGTGGCTAGCCTTGGCGGGATTTACAATAGTGCAATTTAATAGTGGACTTTGATGAAAGTGCAACAATCGTGACTCTACCAACATGGTTCGAGGTGCTGGAGAGGCTTTACGTGTAGCATAAGGCAAGCGGTATACATAATCTTCTACTATTTTGCAGAGTTGCTTCTGAGCAATTGGAATCGGAGAATTACAATCAGTATTCTTATAAAAGAATAAAGATTGATCCAATAGTCACACAAACAAATTTTCAAAGTCCTGTAACTTCGACAGAGGAATATGTAAAATATGATTTGAATATAGGATTACAGGCTATAGAGATCTCAATAAAGGATATAAAAATAATAGGTTGAGGAGATTAAAGGAATTCACGCTCCTTTGTTAGTGACTCAGTTTATGATAGCACTTCTAGATTCTGGCACCGGAACGCAATGAGCCTAGATTAGATTGTTTAGTTCGTGCCATAATGTATATTTAATGAGAAAAACAATATCTTTATCACTTCAAATTAATAATAATAGGAATCAAACGTGGAATGTCAATACCACGATATCTCATATACCGGGTGACCCAGAATAACTGGAACTTATAAACGCCATGAAATATTAGTGGGAAGGGCAATCATGAATTTCTTACCCAGATTTTAACAAAACTATGTACGTCGTGTGGTCGTATTCAAATCAAATTTTATTCACTCGAAATTCATACAAAATATTAACAAACGTATAACAAGATAAGTTAGAAGTGAACAAGATACTACTCACAAAAAGTACAGTATGTTACTGGACTTTGTCCGCGAATAGATTGTATATAAACAAATATTAAATTGTATTATATACTAATATTTGAAGTTGATATTCTTATTAGAAAATGTAATAGCCTACTGCGCGACTTTGAATCAATCTTTATTATAATGAAAACTTGAAGAAGCTAAAATTAATAGATTATTCAGATCAAACTCAATTATTAACACCTTCATATTTTTACTAACTATTGAGCATTTTCTCTACTGCTGAATTAAACTATTTAACATATTTAGAAATTGAATAATATAATGATTAATGAACTCTTATGGAAAAATGAATCTGAATTCAATATCACACACTAATTCAAAAACATAAATAATGTGTTCCTGATCAAACTAAGGAAATATGGCCTAAATTTCTTATACCAAGTCATAAAAAATCATGCGTTTGTCTCACTAATGAAACTAAGAGAATTAAAAGCGCTGATAATATTTTTCACACTAGTTCAACTAAAATAAAACAATTCTCTACAAAAGCTACGAAAGCTTGGGCTAACATAAATTTAAAAAGAAATTCCCAATCCACTCTTATTAAAATCTAAAATGAATGTAATTTTACACTCTAATCCGACCAAAAAAACTAATTTCTCCAGCCTGATAAAATGTTTGCAAACTACAATTTCCCACACAAATTCAACAAAAACGTACTATCTCCAACACACTCCGCGACCCAATACACACACACAGACACTAAACTGGAGATGAACTAAAGTACAACTAGGTGTCAAACAGGAGTCACGCACTAAAACACAGAAAACCGGCATCGAAAATAAAACAAAAACTAGCGGACACTGCGTAATAATTTGGGCCGCGACTGACGAAGCCGAAAGGTGACAAAGTTAGGACACGATTGCAACCGCATCGAAGACTGACAGGAAACTGAGCAAGAGCGAGCAAGGCAACGTCGGTTGCTGATAGTGATAGCAGCGGGCGGAGAGCGGACCTAGTGGAGAGAAGTGGCGCCTCTACTCGCTACTAGCCAGCCACCAGGTCACAGCTATTTCGCATCCATTTCAGCCCGGCAGGATGGATCATGTTGAGTGGTAGGAGTGAGCTTTTGAGGAAATTTTGTCATCAACAATGAATAGATTACTCATATTTTATTGGAGGTGGAATTGGAATAATTGAGGGGGGGGAATATGAGATAGGAGAGGAGATAATTTTATAAGAAGAAAAAGAAGAAAAGTAACAAGAAAATTATTTAGTGTCGGTTGAACAAAAGCCTGTTAAATTTTAACCGTGATCAATTCCACGAGAACCAATCAGCGAAGCCGTCTTTACCAGAAAAGCCTTCTCTGATTGGTTCTCATGAAATTGATCATGGTTAAAATTTAACCGGCTTTTGTGCGACCGGGCCTAAGAATGATAAGAAATTGTTCCAGTTTTATTTCCTGAAATGAGGTTAACGGGCTGATACAGGGAGCTGACCAATTTAGAGAATATAATAGAAATCATTGGTACCCACAAAGGAACACAAAACTCATTAACTCATGACTTGGAATACTAATCACTACTGTGACATTCGATATTTCTGGTTTCCAATTATCATAACATTGCACCAATCAGAATCATAATTTTATTTATTAAAAGGAATTTTAATTATCACCCTGCCAGTGAGCACTAACGAGATAGTTACTCGCAATATTGGCCATGCTCCCCCGCCAATTATCAACTCGCTATGATGAGTGTTTTTCAGTACATGCTGAAAATTGTTTTTTGGTGTGGCGAAAAATAGCATTCGCAACATGGGCAAAAATGTTTTTCCGGCTCTTGAACGCTTCAAGTTCTCGACTTCGTCTCAAACTTGAAAACCGCGATCTCGAGCCGGAAAACGTACATTTTCGACCCTAGGTGTGAAATATACTATTCCTATCTGAAAACAGCATATCCCTATCTCTCGTGTACTAAATTTAATACAGTCATTTTCATATGATACTAGCCGTCAGGCTCGCTTCGCTCACCATATCCGTCTAGCCAGGGGGCTGCACCCCCTGGACCCCCAACTGGATAGTCCAAAAATGAGATCACCGGGCTCGCTTCGCTCGCCTCCATGTAGAGCTCAGTGGAACCTCTGTACCGAATTTGAACGTTTTATGTCAAATTGATCTCGAAAATTTGAGAAAACATAGAAAAACGCTGGTAGAAACACCTGTTACTATATCTGCGTATCTTTGGCGAACAAAATAATTCTTCCACCTCAGCTAAACCTGTGTACTGATTTATTTCAATATATTTCCATCAATTATTGAAAAAGGTAAGAAGACGCAGAAAAACTGCGTTGGAAACATTGGAAAAACGCTAATTTTGGGCGTATCTTTGGCGTTATTTCAAATCCTTCTAACACAACATTATTACACCCTAGCTGAGCTTCTTTACTAAATTTGAACATTTTCTGTTCATTTGTTCTCGATTAAGCTGAGAAAACGCTAAAAAACGCTGGAAAAACGCAGATTTTGGGCGTATCTTTGGAAATCTATATATATATAGATCACAGACCACAGATCATGTAGATCTAACATGCTTAGTTGGTCTGTGATCTATATAATATATAAAAGCGAAATGGCACTCACTGACTGACTCACTCACTCACTCGCAGAACTAAAAACCTAATGGACAAAAATTTTCAAATTTGGTAGGTATGTTCGTTCAGTTGGCCCTTAAGAGGCGCACTAAGAGCGGATTTGGAAAAATTTTCAAAGATACGACCAAAATCTGCGTTTTTCCAGCGTTTTCTCAACTTTATCGAGAACAAATTAACAGAAAATGTTCAAATTTTGTTCTTAGTGCGCCTCTAAAGGGCCAACTGAACATACCTACCAAATTAGAACGTTTTTGGTCCGGTAGATTTTTAGTTCTGCAAGTGAGTGAGTGAGTCAGTCAGTCAGTCAGTGAGTGAGTGCCATTTCGCTTTTATATATATATATATATATATATAATATATATATATATATAATATATATATATATATATATATATATATAGATCACAGACCAACTAAGCATGTTGGATCTGAGATAATATACAGAAGTAGGAATGAATGGACGTGTCATATTGACTTCTTCTAAGCATAATGTTATCTCTTCATTTCAATAAAAACTTACAATTACTGTACCATCACAAAAATTCATCCGAGATGTGAACTTCTCTCCGCACCACCGACAATGAGGTTGTCCAGATTGATTCAGCAGTCAGCATTGAATCGCCTCAGGCAATCACATCCATCTCTCATGTTGCGACAGCCATCTGTTGTTATATTACCGCTATGCCACTATAATCTAGTCTCCGCACCGGCCACTGCTATAGACGAGCATTGTTCACAACACGGTCACTCTGCACAAATAACGTCTGTCGTTTATAATGCACCATCACTCACTTCATATCCTATTCGATTTTCTTCTTCTTGGTCCAGCTTCTTTGAGAATGAATAATCCAACTACTCCCTCTTAGCACCACAAGTGTATTTTGATTTTCTTTTCCTAGTATAATCTTGTCTTCTCGTCTCAGCTTCTTGGTCCTCCATATTCTAGAATAGATATTTCATCTACTCCTCCACTCCATCACATCACTTTATCGATATTTCTTCTCCGAGTACGTATCATTCTTCATTCTAATTCATATTCTTTCGTTAGGTCAAAAACATTTTTACTAACTGATACATATTGGAAAAAGCTGCACTAGACAAAAACGTCTTCTCTTCTTTCTAAATTTAGTTTATTAAATTATCTAAAGTGGGTTATGTTCATCACGTTGACAATTTACATATTTCTCTTAAGACTTCGCATTTCACCTTTAAACCCATCTTATACTGTCGTTTTTTCCATTTTATGCAACCTCTTCCACTGTTCCTTCCTTCATCTTATCCTTCTACTAGTTCTCTACTTCAATTACTACTTCGCTTTCTCTCTACATCGCAATATCACCTCCTACAAACTCTTCAATCCTATGATTAGCTGTGGTACAGTTGCCTGTGTCTGGCTGATGGACAAGAGCATCTAGAAAGGCCGCTTTCGACACCACTACTGCCATCTTTTGAAATTGGATAGTAAATTCTATTCTTCTCCTACTTTATTGTTCATCATTATTGCACCGAAGAATAATGGCGAGTGTGTTGTAGAGGCAAGACAAAAGACAATTTACATTATTCCACATAATTTTGAACAGGACACCGAATAAGCATCAATTTTCGTATTATAAAATTGAAAGAAAAAATTGAAGAGGAAAGAGCTGGTAATTTTATGAGCAATACAAAAAGCCACTCTCGTTTCTACTACATAGAAGAATGACTGGATTTAGTACAGGAAAGATAAGTATTAGTTGTTTGATCATCATCACATCTGAACTATCGAACTGATCAACTTAAAATCTTTGCATGAAGATTCTTTATTCACCAAGGCTGTTGATATGCCAATTTTCATTTTTATCAATCAATTAATTTCAAAACTAATAATTCAAAATTTCTAGCTCATAAATATTGTTGGACAATATTTCGACTTGAACTTTCAGTTGTAAAAACATAACCTTTTTTTGTCATGTTATAAAAATTTGGGAGTGGAATAGCTTTGGGCCAAGCCTGTTGTTCAATCCCAATCATATGAATAATATAATCTGTTATTCTATCCACAAATGAATAAATAAATATAATTAATAATAATAATGCTTATATCACTTCGGAATTTCTGACTGAATATAGGTTTAAGATCAAGCAAAGTGGAACATTTTCTATTCTGTATATTTACTTCAATATTTATCATTCCTCATATCTTTCTTTGAAGATTCATATGCTTTCAAGGCTAACATTCTTTCAAGATTCATATTCAACCAGTGCAAACATTAGTTATTCAGCCTTGAATTCTTCAGTACTTGTGTTTGATCAAGTGAGCCACTAGCATAACACCATAGATGTAAACACAGTGTTAAATAAATGACTACGATCGATGACGCCCAACTTGAACGCAAATATTATTTCTAGCAATAGAAAACACTAAAATAATATTCAGTAGGTCTAGATGCATAGCTCATTTTATTATTGTTTTGTCAATTCAAATACTGTTTATTGCCAACTCAATGATTAATGATACTATAAAATGGAATTGGAGAAATAACTGGAGTTTTGGGAGAAATTTGTATAAAATTTAAGTAAATCTAAAAGAGAAAAACATTCATTGAAATACTCATCTGTGTTCATTATTTCTCCGCATTTTCATTAGTCAGACATTTCATTTCCTCTCAACCTTCTGACTTCCTTTTAATTGAAAAACCTCTGCTTCCTTTTTTTAATCTAACAAGAATCTCAGTGACCAGATTCAAATCTTCGGAAGAATATGAAAAACTCACTCTACAGTTCTTGAATAGAGGTTTTTTTGTTCAAGGAACAAACTCGTGTCCAAGAATAATTTAAAAGTACTTTCAGAAAAAGAAGAGCTAGAATATGTGCTATCTATGGGAATTTCATCAAGAAAATGAATGATTATTAGTTTTAGACTATGCAGTAACCGTAATAATCAAGTTATGCTATGATGATTTGACAATATTGCAAAAATACAACAATATGATAGGGAATATTCAAACAGCTAGAAAATTGAATCGGATCAAGCATTCAATGATTGGCAACTTGATGAAGAATTATGTGAAGGGATTCATTGAAGAATTGGATGCTTGTCAACTTAATGAAAGTATTTTTTCTCAAGAAAGTCATTGAAAGGATTGGATGAAGCAGGAATGATTTAAAACTTGATTTTGAGTTTCGACATATTGATAGCAAAACCTACTACATAACCATTTCCCAAATAACAAGATGTTCTTGTAAAAACAAACAACTTTAAGAAGTACGATAAAATCAAAAATTTTAACCTTGTTTCATCCTTGGAAGAAAAAGCTCTTTACCGGAACACATTGACAAATTCCCAATAAAATAGAAAGTGGCCTAAACGGCAGACTTGAACGGAATAAGAGTGACAACCAGTTTCGAAGAAAAGAAACCAAATCGTAGATTAATGCCTGTGGAAGACGATTACAGTCTGTTTTATCGGTTAACTTTGAAGGGAAATCAATTCAGACATCTCAATTACTTATACGACCCAAAATTTACAACCGAAAAGCTAGTCGTGAGTTTGAGCAGCAAAACAAAATGAGAAGAGAAGAGAAACTCATAAGAGCATGTTCAAGCAGATCAAAAATAGTAGAAGATGAAGAAAGGACTACTTTATTGCTTACTCTATACAATAAATAAATAAATAGATAAATAAAATAAAGGGAAAAAAACGAGAAAGGATGAGGAAAGAGTTAAAAAAATCCGATGTCTGGAGAATAAAAATGAGTGAATGACAGGGAAAGAAATAGCGACGATGAAAATCTATCAAATTCAGTAGAATATGAAGAAGAATGAAACAAATTGATGATGTTCATGCAAATCTTGCAATAAAACAAGAAAGAGCAAAGAATATAGATTCGATAATCCAATGATATAGAATATGGGTATATAAGACGAATAAAAACGGAAAATGGAAACGCACAGAGCACCCAACACGATGAAGTGACAATAGAGAACTGAAAAGAAAGATACGAAAAATCTTCAAAAATATATATACATAATAGAAACAAGTAGTGAAAGAGAAAGCAGAAGATGTATACAACATATGAGAAGAAAAATACTTAGAACAAAATTTATAAATAATATGAGGAGCCTCAGAATAAGAAGAAAAAGTTACACCTAATAATCGTTGAGAAGTTCAAGAACCAGAAAAATTAGAATAGATGAAAAGTAGTGAAGATGGAGGAGAATAACAAGTTGTACAGGGTTGAATAAAAGAATAGGTTGAACGGTGAGCACCGTATCCATGGTGACGATGAATTTTACTGTCGGGAAAAACGTCATGTCGCAGATAGTTGACCGGGCCATAATGATGCAGGGAGCTAGCAGCTGACTGTAAGCTATCAACAATGCGCTCTAAATACATATACAGTACATACTAGTAGTTCTGTGAACAGTAGACCTCACGCAGTTTTCTCATCCACAAGTATCTGATGTCACCTGTTTGAAATGTTAACAAACTCAGTTCACGTTTGAATTTGTATTACATACGATAATTCATCCAGTTCCGTGATAATCTTTTCATCTGATGAAAATTAATTTTTTTACAATAAAAAATACTATAATTTTTTCAGCATTATTTAGTTCATTTGATTATTTTTAATCACCTATCAAAATAGCTTTTTCAAATGCGAGAATATTGATACTGATGGGTATGCATAATAATACCATGACTGCAAAACAAAATATTGAAACCGAAGACCTTAAAGATGCATAACTCTTCAAGGTCTTTGATTGAAACTATAAACCTTATAGAAATAGACACGGCTTCTCCAGAACATCTGTGTAATCCACTTGTCAGCTGATTGATTATGAATAATTCTATAGTCTGACTAGCAGGGCACCCGTGCTTCGCTAGGGGAATTAAAAGATAAAATTATTTTTGTGAAACATTTATAATCTAAATCCTACCAAAATTGTTTTAATCGTTTGTGAGATTAGGCCACAACTTGGCATGAAAATTATTGATTCAAATCATTCGAATAATTAATTGATGTGTTAAAAGTGCTCTGTAGAATAGTAGTCTAATTGCAGCGAATTTTGTAGAATATTGGGCGGGGCTCAAGAGTCGACCTCGACTTCATTCATTGGCAATTTATATTTTCCGTTGACAGTTATCAAATTAGCAGTGATCATGTTATTTTTGTTTTTGCTTCATGCAATTGAAGATTAAATTCCAAATAAGGTTGATTCGGAATTTGATGACTCTGGTATCCATGGATCTCTTGCTTATTATGGTTTTTTTGCATAGCATGTCGCTTACTTTTTGTTTCACTTATCCAAAAGTGTAAAAGCAGCCAATCCACTGATTCTTTCTTCTATGGAACTCCATTCATACATAAGAGTCCATTCATAATAGTTAGTATAATATTATCTATTGTGGCTGATTTCTGATGTCCTAAACTTTACTATCATAAAGAATAAAGTGGGATCATTTTAATGTGAATTTCATAAATCTGAATAGAGTTTATTCAATCACTTTGATTATTGACTACCATTATATGATTTCTTTCTTTGATCTTAGCTTGAAACCAAAAGCTTAGGGATGAAAATATGGATGTAAACTAACATGTAATTCAATTTAATTTCTATCTAAATTGACAAATTCAGTATTTACTTGTGATCTATCAATATCAATAGGTTTGTCTTGTGTCATGTAATGACATCACGAAAGGAAATAGGAGCAGCTGATGGAGTATTATGTTTTTTTTCGATTTAGTTTTTAGCTGATTTTGAAACATAAAAATAACAGGCCCAGTAGCACAAAAGCCTGTTCAATTTCAATCAGGATTAAATTTCATGAGAATTAATCAGAGCAGGGTTTTTTTCAATATAAGGCTTCTCTGATTGGTTCCCGTGGTACTTAGTCCGGATTATGAATTAACAGACAGTGCAACTGGCTCTCCCAAGGCAATGGCTGATTATCACCTTTCATCCGGAGTTAACCAGTTTGCGGCTAAGTTAGCTCCAAAATTTTCTGGGCCCTATGAGGTAGAGAAAATGTTGAGTGCTTCCGTAGTGATGTTGAAGGGAGCTGCCGGTAAGAAGCTGACAGTTCACGTGAAAGATATCAAGATTTTGCCACCTTTTCCTGAGGACGAGGAAGGCGACGATGGAGGAGTCGGCGACGATGGAGGAGCTGGTGCCGCGGAAGATGGAGATTGGAGGATGAATCACGTAAACAGGGTGATGCTGCCCACTCGGCTGATGGAGTACCGAGGAAAGGGAGTCTACCATAACTGATAAGATGAGAGGTTAGAAGGGGTAAATAAGATCAAATTTGAAGAGAATTTATTTGGAATTAATAGCTCAGATTTGTTTGTGGGGTTTCGAAGTTGTAGTGAATTTATTTGGAATTATAGCTGACATTTATTTATGGGGTTTGAGTAAATTGTTCGCATTGGCACTAGTCGAAATTAATGGAAATATTAGGAGATGGAAATAATTATTTCTTGTCCAAAGAAATTCATCAATAATAGGCCTATATAAAGGTAGTGAAGCTAATAGCACATTCCATGTAATTTTTCTTATCAAAGAGAGTTATAGTTAAGCTGAGTGGCAACTCAACCATTTCAGCTCATTATATTCAGGTTGATAGATTCCAGATTATTCCTGTTTCCTTCAGGTTATTGAAACTTTTCTAGCCCACTTCAGTCAGTCTGTTGTTAGATCTCAGCCTACAGAACCTCATTCACGGACGAGGTCCTTCGAAAGATGGAACACCTCTCCCTTAGCGACAAGGGGAGGTTCCTACCCTTTCAAGCGCTCTGGACTCGACATGCGGTACGAACCCCAGAGAAGCTCTGCGACGTCCTGAGGAACATGAAGAGGGATACCCTCCTAGGCAAACCCCTAGTGAGACGAGGGGGTATTGCTCTGGCAGTAGTCAACTGGAAGGAGGGTATGACGACCATCCTCGACCCGGGGCAGCTGACCATGCCCGAGGATGTAGATGCCATCCACGCAGTGACTTTGAAGTATTGTAAGGTAAAAAGGCTGCACTACGTCCTGGCGGGAGAAGTGAGGTACTACCGACACGTCCGCGAGGGGTTTAAGTGTTGGCAATGTGAGAGACTGATTGGCGATCAACTGCTCCAGTTGCTGCAACAGCGGACCCCACCTGATGACACAATGGAGGAGGCGGCCTCACGAGAACTCTTCACTTTGTTCCCCAACCTAAAGACAGCCCGAGACCGAGATCTGGTGCCCACAGCTAACCTCACAGCACCTGGATCCCCAGCCAGCACCACCAGGGCAGAGGAGCCAATGCCCTCGAACTCCGCTGTGTCAGTTACCAGGATGGAAATTCCAGAGGTCCTGACCGAGGATGAAGATGTCCTCCTGGAGGAAGGTGGAGGCGGTTTCTCTATCTCACCAGCATATGGGACATCAGAGGAGGTCGCGGAGCACCCAGTGCCATCTTTGACTGCACCGCAGCGATCTCTGTCGGCTCGTCCTACCCCTCTTTGGGTGCAAGAGAGGGGTCTCACTGAGGCTTGGGGAGCTGCTCCTGCAGAGACACGCGGTGCCACCGAGGTCCCGGCCGACTCCACCAACATCAGTGATGCACCTCAACCGCTTGTCAACAGACCAGCTTTGACTCTTTCAGAGGCACAGGAGGTGATGTTAGTCTCTTCCAGGGAGGAGGAAGAGGAAGTGCCTCTGTCCCTGCCCATCTGCTTGACAGCCACCGACAGTGGTTGGGGCCTTGCCCTGGATAATATTGGGGATAGGCTGATGGTGAAGAAAGTGACCCATCAGTCATTTGCAAGACAGACATTGCAAATGAGTGAAGCCTTGAACACTTTAGCATGTACTTCTTCTAAAACCAACAAAATTGGAATTGGTAGGAGATAATGAGAAGCAGAGTAGTGAAAAAATAAGGAAAAGTCTGAAGGAAAACATTCCAAAGAAAGAAAATATAAGAGTAAAGAAAACTGTTAATGTTCGAGGCGGCGGCCTTCTTATTGTTCTGGATACATTGGATGATAAGAAAAAAATACTAACAAACAAAAGCTTACAAAAAGGAGGGATAAAAATCACGGAGCCTGCAAACAAGAAGCCAAGGATAATCTTGTACGATGTCCCATCAGATGTAAATAAAGAGGAGCTGTCAGAGATCATTTATGAAAAGAATTTCTATAACTCGGGAATCCAAAAAGAAGACTTTGTCAAAGGCTGCGTCCCATCATTCAAGTTAGGCCCAAGAGATAAAGATACCCTTCATTGGGTGTTTGAATGCGATCCTGAAATAAGGAAACTAATAATTAACAAGGTAAAGCTGTTTATCGACTTTACATGCTGCAAAGCAAGCGACTATACTGTAGCTCAGAGATGCTTCCGGTGCCATGGGTTCAATCACGTGATGAAGCATTGTAAAAAAGAACAGGATGTCTGCGGGCACTGTTCAGTTATAGGACATAATTCTAAAAACTGCCCTTCCGAAAAGGAAATTCCAACTTGTGTTAATTGTAAAAAGAATAATAAGCCAGCTAATCATAAAGCCAATGACGCAAAATGCCCATGTTATAGAAGAGCACTGCAACAAGTTATTGATAGAACAAACTATGGGATTGCTTAAAAAAATGAAAAATAGGATATTGAAAAAAGAAACTCTAATTAAGCCTAGCATCAATAAAAGAGAGCCGTCGACTATTGAAAAATCTCTAAAAAAGATAAATAAGCTACATGTAAATAAACAAACGTCAAAAAGTAGAGTATCATTAATTCAGAATTACGGTGAATATTCCGATATTAATTTAGCGTTTGCTTACGTAGGAGAAAATAAGATTCGAGTCTCAGATGGATTCTCGCACGTACTAAAGTCAAAATCGCTGACGCTAGAGGAGTGGGGTAGCCTTGAGCCAATTAGTCTACAAAATAAATGCTCGGCGATCTTACTGAAAACAATCAACACGCCTGACAGTAAACAATTAATTCGGAATTACTTGTTGCCCGTAAATGATTATAATGCTCTAGAAGAAATTAAAAAAGTGCTATTGGAAATAAATGAATGGGCATCAATGAATTATCCACTTGTCGTAGGCATAGATGAATTCAGCCAGCTAGCAGATTTATCCTCAATTGATTTACTCAGTTTTATCTTATCAACTAATCATTTGAAATATATATTTTATCATAGGGGCTCTAACAGCATGAATTTTCTCAATATTCCAGAACCAGATCGGCCAGAAGAAAAAGTATGCCCAAGAGGTTATCTACCAGAAGATAGCAAGCATCATAACTTTCTAAATTGCATGATTGAATTGAAAAATCTTTTACAGCAATATGATAAAATAAACGCAGATATTTTCAAAGAAGCTCTTTCAACACTTCGAACCGAAAATCTTCATGCTTCATCATCGGTCTTCAGAGAATTGAATTGAGGAGTATGAATGTTTACGATAATGAATTAAAAATGTTCCTTCTACCAACTACTTCAAAATATAGAATGGGATTCAGTATGGAGGGAGGCGGAGCTTACATATCATTTGACAACAGTTCTCGCAGATTTAGAACCAATGAAAAATATATTATGGTTAGTCGAGACACTCAAGTGATGCTTAATGAGGAACTGTTGGATGCTGTTTCGAAAATTGATATATCTCGATGCAAGATACCGAGAATCAGATGGATTGATGGAGTTCCAGGGAGCGGAAAAACACATCTAATTGTTGATAAACATCGACCAATGGAAGACCTCATACTAACTCAAACAAGAGCCGCAATCAAAGGAATAAGATCAACTATACAGGAGAAACACGGAAATGAATTCAACTCAATCATCAATTCAAATTACAGAACCGTGACGTCGTTTCTAATTAATGGCTGCCACAAAAAATATAAGCGCGTATTCATCGATGAAGCTGTCCTTATGCACGCCGGCTTCGTGGGATTCGTCTCTGAGCTGACAGGCGCAGACGAGATAGTACTGGTTGGAGACTCAAAACAAATATCTCACATCGAGAGAAGTGGTTTACCAGCAGTCTGGAAAAATATTTCTGTTTTCGCGGATCCGGATTCTTACCAATCAGTAACCAACAGGTGTCCAATGGATGTGTGCTGTCTGTTGTCTAACTACTACAATGATATCTGCACTACAAATAAAATTATTCGATCAATTGAACCAACAATAACTAACGGAGAACCTCACAACCTACAACCACAAACTTTAATCCTCACATTCACGCAATCAGAAAAACAAATGGTACTGGAAGCTGTTAAAAACAAGGCTCCCGCTGGCTCATTAACAATACTAACTATACATGAAGCTCAGGGTTTAACGTTTAGAGATGTTATCCTAGTGAGGAAGAATACTAAACCACTCAAGATTTACAATAGCATTCAGCACATAATAGTAGCACTTAGTAGGCATACCAACTCATTCAGATATTTAACAGTTGGAGAGCAAGATCTCATGCTGTCATTAACTCAAAAAATACAATCAGTTGAGGACAAGGATATCTACAATTGGCACACAAATAATTATAAACACAAAAACAAAAATGGCTGATTTGATGGAGGATTTGGATTTATTAGACATTGAAGACTTTTCGATTCCAAATTCACAAGATGTCAACAATAATATCCAACCTTTCAACTTGAAAATCATCAATTTCAACATCAGAAGCTACAATAAAAATTTTGAAGAATTTCTTATTCAACTGGAAGACCTGAACGTGGATTTCGACGTGATAGTCTTAACGGAATGCTGGATTGCTGGTGGTGTTTCCTTGAAATCAATTAATAATTATACCTGCCACAAAACAGAAAACAATATTCTACAGAATGATGGAGTAATAATTTATGTCAAATCCGACTATTTTGTCGAAATAAAAGAAATTGCAGTTAGGCAAGCCAACTGTTTAATATGCATTTAAAAATTGGGAAAGATACTTTTGTTATAACAGCGTTATATAGATCTCCATCACACTTGGACTTAACAGAATTTCTCATTGATCTGAGGCAGATTTTGAATGATAATGGAAAGTATTTTCACATCGTTCTAGGAGATTTGAACATCAACACAAAAGAACCAAATCAGCACAGGCAACTGGAAGACTATGATAATCTACTCAGTGAATATGGATTCCTACATTGTATAAAGCAGGCAACTCGTATTGGAAATAATAGCGCTTCATGTATAGATCATATTCTGATAAACTTTCAAACAGAATAATACGATACTTGCCAAGCCTTTAACACATATTGCAAACAAAATTTTTGAGGAAGGTGTTTTTCCACAGTGTCTTAAGGAAGCTGTCATTTGTCCAATCTTCAAAACAGGAGATAAGAAAGATATGAATTGCTACAGACCCATATCATTACTAAGTACATTATCAAAAATTTTTGAAAAGAGTATCAAAACAAGACTGATCAGCTTTCTTGAAAAAAATAATCTTCTATCGCCAAACCAATATGGTTTTAGATCTAGTCGCAGTACAAATGATGCTATCCACTATGTGACCACTCAGATTGCCGATAAAATAAACACTGAAGAGAAACCATTGGCAGTATTCTTAGATTTAAAGAAGGCTTTTGATACGGTGTCACATGACATTCTTCTTTCAAGGCTTGATAACTATGGAATAAGAGGAGTCGCATGGAATCTTTTCAAGAGCTACCTATCAAACCGAACACAATGTGTCAGAGTCAATGGATGTATAAGCAACAAGCTGACTGTAAAGTTTGGAGTGCCACAAGGAACAGTACTAGGACCAATTCTTTTTCTTCTCTACATAAACCCATTATGCAACATGGAAATTAATGGATCAATCACCACCTTTGCAGATGATACTGTTCTACTGTTCTCTGAACCGACCTGGGAGATGACCTGGAGAGAAGCCGAGACTGGACTTCAGAGGGTGTCTCGCTGGTTGAGTGAAAATCTGCTAACATTGAACCACGAGAAAACCTTCTTTCTGACCTTTTCGGCGACTCAACATGGACAGCCAACAGGAGATGAGATAGTAATCAAGAATCAACGGAATAACACTTCATATACAGTTCGCAGGAAACAGTCACAGAAATACCTGGGAGTTACAATGGACTCTTTTCTGCGCTGGGATCATCATCTCAATGAATTATGCGGGAGACTGAGGAAGACTATCTGCAGATTCAGGATTCTGAGGACACTGGTCGACAAGGGATGTCTAAGAGTTATCTACTTCTCTCTAGCTCAGTCCCTCATGCTGTATGGGATTGTGGGATGGGGAGGTGCAAGCTTCTTGCACATCGAACCGCTCCTCAGGGTACAGAAGCTGATCATGAGGGTCATCAACCAGAAGCCTCCACGCTATTCATCAGACCAGCTATTCAATGAGTTTGACGTGATGGATCCAAGACAGCTTTACTCCAAGGAGATACTATGCAGATTACACAAGAACCCAACAACATTTCAAACCAGAAACCACAACCACAACACCAGATACAGGAATCTTCTCATCACTAGTGTTGCAAGGAAGGCACTATACCAGAGACATTTCAATCATTTAGCACCAAAATTATATAATCTACTTCCTGCAAACTTTAAGCAGATTAATCATCCTAGAAAGTTCAAAACAATAGTACACAATTGGTTGATGAGCAAAGGAAGACAGAACATAGAAAACATTATTTCAAATAACAACTAACCACCTAATGACTTACTAAACACTAACTAATTAATAATACGCACAAAAAAACAACAAAACCTACTCTAGAACATGGTACGCCATAGTGGAGTAGGTCAATTTCCACACACAAAAAACTAAACAAGTAGAGGACACATTATAAGAATTTTTTTGTAACTAACTATTGTATGTAATATTGTAATTTATCTAATATTTTGTGTAATTGATGTTGTATATTCTGCAGTGCGTGAGCACATCTTTTCTGGGTGGGGCGAAAATCCCTGCGCCTTGCTGTGTGCAAACACAGCCCACCAGCAGAGTGCAAGTTCTGCTTCCTAAGGTCTAAGTAGGGGCTAGTTTCCTGCTAATCAGTGGTTGTGGACACACTGCAATGGCTTGAGTGAGAACTCAGTCAGAGGTGTTTTTCACCTTTTTTGTTTCGGGGCGAAAATCCTCACACCTAGCAGTGCGGAAGCAAGGCATTCCTATGTGGTGCAGAAGCATGGCGCTCCCAAGCAGGGTGAAAATCCTAGCACCTAGCAGTGCGAGAGCACGGCGTTCTTAAGCAGTGCAAAAGCACGGCGCTCCCGAGTGAGGCAAAAACCCTCGTGCCTAGCAGTGCGGAAGCATGGTGTACTTACACAGTGCAGGAGCACAGCGCAACTCAGCAGTTCCACTCTAATAGGATCGAGCCACGGCGGACGTTGCCAGGAACGTGGCCGGACATCCTACTGCTATTCTCCTTGACGATGCAGCTGCATTGTCACCTGTTGGTGAGGACCCAACCTGGCACCCAGACTATTGTATGGTATCACATGACCATCAGAGATGCAACAGTATGTACCCTGTGCCTGGGGACATATGTCCATTGCGCATCCTTCTCATCCTCACCACCCCCCTTTCCTTCCCATTTCTTTCCCCCCCCCTTCCATTAGTAGGAAAAGTATGTCACAATTTATATCGTAACTAATGAGGGAAATTGATTTTAGAGCTAGTTTTGTCGACACTCGGTAATCTTGTTATAAGATCTTGTTGTACAACGAGCAGTGCAGGCACTGGGCTACTGCTCAACTATGCCGCGCACCCTTATCTTCTCCCACTCGGCTGCCAAGGGAGGCTCACCGAGTAGAAGGGAGAGCCAGTCTAGTACAGACAATCAGTCGAGAACTATTGAAGGAAGCAGGACGCAGCCAGAGTGTGAGTGCAGCTCGTGACCAGAATCTACTCTTACTCCTTTGACTACTTCAAATTGTGCGTTCTATTAACTGGAGTTAATAGAAGACGCTGGAAGCTTCAAGATACAACACTTGCAAGAAGGCAAGTCTGGTAAGACAACTTCTGTGACTTCTAGCAGCCAGCCTGCCTGATTTGACCAGTGGCAACAAGTTGGGTTTTGGGCTAAAACCTGACTGGACCCAGGAACATCACGAAGAGGACCAGGAATAGCAAGAGGACCTCGAGTATGGCTTGGGAAGGCCTTTCTCGACCCCGAGACATCGATCCTGACCGCAGGAGACAGCTGGTGACCGAGCTGTGGGACTCTGTGACCGCCAGTGACGCCCGGTTCTAGGGCTCTTCTATCTTGCTAGTTCCAACTGGAATAGAAAGAGGATCTCGAGTAAGGCTTGAGAAGGCCTTTCTCGACCCCGAGACACCAATCCTGATAGCCAGGAACAGCCGGTGCCCAGGGTGAGGGACCCGGTGACCAGCTGCTATGCCCGGTTCCAGGGCTCTTCTACCTAGCTAATTCCATCGGGAATAGCAAGAGGACATCCAGTGACGATTTGGAACGCTTCCCCATTCCAGAGACCATACTCACAGAAGACGCCAGATTGTTCCTACTCCTATCTCTCCCTGCCCAACCCTGTTAGGCAGTGCAAAAGCACGGCCCCTCTTTCCTGAAAGAGGGAGTCACTTCAACAAGGTATTCAAGGCCCTGTTCCAACCCCCGACTCGAACGAGGGTGGTTGACGGACACCACACCAAGCCTCCCGCCCCCTGCTGCGGCCCACCCCAGACACCGACTGAGTCTGGACCAACTGAGGTGTGGACCAAATTCTACTCAGACTGCATAGATCTATTTTTTTGTAGCTGAACAAAAAAGTTCCTCATAACTTTGCTGTGCAATGAGCGGTTGAAAAGTACAAAATTTTTGGGGGGCCCCAGCTCCCTCAGGGGGGAAATTTCTGAAAATCCTTTCTTAGTGGATGTTTTGAGGCTCAGTAGTTTGGGCTGTGGTGTGATTTCAGTCTGTCGGGGCTTAGCCTTCTATAGATATAGATTAATCCTATCTTCAGAGTAGATGACATGGTGATATCAGAGTATGAAGGAATTCCTTTTCTTTTCATATTATCCTTAAAATGCAAAATTTCAAAAAACCTTGTGTATACATCGACGCGCAGTTGAAGAAGGAATATTCCTGCCAACACTCATCGAATTCTATCAACGCATTTGGCCATAATCACGTTACATACAGACAGACAGAAGAAAATCCGATTTAAAACATAGACCTCACTACGTTCGGTCAACAATCTATATACAGAGTGTTTCTGAACTCCCCAACAATTTCTAGGTCATTGTTCCTGGGTATGAAACATATCCGAATATTATTTTCAAACCGTCAAGTGAAACTTTAATGAAACATTTATGACAACTAGACAAAGCAGAAAAATATAACAAATTTTCAAATTCATAAAACAAAATGACGGCCGTTCATTAAAATGTTAGTTCTCAAATAACCAAAAAACCGTTGCTATAAAAAAGAGGTGATGTTTTTTAGTAAATTCAATCACAAATCAATTGACACATCATTTTTCAAGATTGAACGAATATAAGGTCAGATATGGCAACTTTACTACTAGGTGACTGCTGGAGGATTGAAGAGTACTTACTATTAAATTAGCCATGCTGCTTAAAAGTCTGCCTCAATAATTCAAAAATCTTCTTCTGCTTTGCATGTTATTCGTAAGCGATTTTAGATTATTTAAAAAATTATAAAACGTTACATAACCCACCTGTTCTTCTCATTCAGTGGTCACCTATCAATGCCATATCCCATATCTCACATCTCACTTAATATCTGTTCAATCTTGAAAAATGAGGTTTCAATCGACTTGTAATTGAATTTACTGAAAAACGTTATTCCAGTATTGTTTTTAAATCAGCGGTATTTTGGTTATTTGTCAAGAAAAAAATATAAATTGATATAAATAGCGGCTGTGTGAGTCCGCGGATAGTGTCCGAGCTATCGGACAGTTTGAACGTGATATTTAGATATGTTTCTCATCCAGGAACAATGCCCTAGCCCTAGAATATTGGTAGGGAATTCTGTATATACCAAAACACTAGAAGTAGATATTTAAACTTTTGGGACTATATAATACATAAAAATACCATATGTATTGTGTTGACACACTATATGAAACAATGTATATAGTGATGGACCAGCTGAAAGCAGGTAACAGTGGACTTGGATAGTAGAGCACCACATCTCAATGAAAGAAGTGGACCATCGATCGATTGTTAGCTCATTTCGTAAACGGGGGTAGCCATTGCCCTGTTATTTTATGCATGAAGCACGGGGCAAATAGCCCAGCAACACGTTAGTGCAGTATTTGATTTCGAATTTAAAGTCTTTTAGTAGAAACTTCATTGCACACCATTATCATAGCATGAAAGTCGAGGATATTTTCAAAGAAATTTGCAGTGCAGAGTCTATAATGGATACATTATTTACTGGAAATGAAAGTAATAAGACTTTTGTCCGATAACGTTCATGCAGTTATGATATGAACTAACAATTTGCATTCGGGATTCTGGTTATCGAGATAATAATTGGGCAACAAATGGAAGAATCATAAATATGAAATTATCAAGCAAAATAAGAAAACATGCAATTAGAACATTGAATAAATGAAAAAGTGAACAATGAATGAAGATCAAGGAAAAGGAAAGGAAATGATGAAATACAACGAATGAAGAAGGAAGAGAGGGGATGATGAATTCAATGAATGTAGAACGAAGGGAAGTAAGAGTATAGTAATAAAGGACCGGGTAAAAATGGGTATAAGGAAAATGAAGATGAAACATTGAACATTGAGCTGCGGGTCCATCAACACCCCAGAATAAAGGCACACCCCATTCAGGTTACCTTCCTACTAACAATTTGATGGTAGAGATTGCAATCGATTCGCTGCCTCTGCCATACAACACCCAACGAGCGAATGTCAAGGTTAAACAGACATCAATCTCAATTTCTTCCAAAATGTCACCAATGCACAGTGAGAGATTGCATTTTTCAAGTGGTGTGTGTATATCGGACAAGGTCAAAGTTGAATGAGGAATTGCATACTTATTTAATGAAATAACATGAAACAATGTCTGGATGTGGTAAAAAAATATTTACCATGTCACGCATTGTCACCAAAATTATTACGACATAAGCTAGAGTTACAGTAACGTGAATGTAATTATAGGCTTTCATTAAATTACTATTCATCATGCTTCACAAGAAAAAATTATCATTTTTTGTATTGTTTTTCGATGAATTCTTTTGCCATCTCTTTAACATATAGATTTTCCTGAATAATTTTCATCTTAAAAATAACAGTATTTTGTACAATAATACAATTAAAGGTTCCTGAAAGGAAACCAATAAAAACCGGTAATCGACAATATCTTCTCTTCATGTTAAGTAGCATTGATAGGCACACTTTCTACATTGATTCCAAAATACGATTTAATTCTATGAGAATAATTATGATGACTACGCTGAGCTCCTCTACATGGGAATATAGAATTAACTCTGAATACGCTGTATGAAATTGTGGAATACATTGACACCTAAAATATAGCTTCAACAAAATAGGGAAGACTCAATACAAGAGAAAAATAATCTACTATTGTGAATAATCACCGAGTCGCATGATAAAGCAAGGTTTTAAGAAGAGTTTTTCCCAGTGTAAATTTATGTGGAGAAGGAATTTTTCCCAGTATTTATGTAGAGATCGATCAACATTGAGCATACTCATGGCTTACTTTAGATAGATCTATCTATAGTAGGCTGTGGCATACTCCACTTCACAATCTTCAGCTGTTCACGAGTTTCACTAAACTGACGGTAGATGGCGACAGCCACCCAGATACAGCAGCAGTAGTGAACGCCTTCAATGATCCAATATGCTACCCGCAGAGCAGTTGTGTTGTGAGTGTTGCAGAATGAGAAAAGGAAGGGGATTCACTTTTGGAGAGAGACAGATTAAATTGATAAAATGAAAGAAGAGAATATGTAAGAAATTAATGTAAATAATGACATTTGAACGAGTACTGAGAGCCTAAAATCATGAGTGATAACACACCATTTTAGACTTTCTTAAGAAATCTACTCCCTTAGGCACAATATTGACACCGTTTCAAAACAACCATACATTGGGAGATCCTATAATGTTCTGGATACTGAGAGTGAATAGAATGAGAATTTAGTTCTATTCTTTATGTTGTCTTTACTATAATCCTGAGTTCTGTTGCAATCTTGAATAAAAACACTCTTCAACATAATCATGTACTGGATATGTTTTTAAGAAAGTTCAAATAAAATCCAAACTCATAGTAAAACTAGTATAACTATCAAACTATATAGTACCAAATCTAGTCGGTACAAAGGACAAAGAAAAGTACTCAACTAATATTGTCAAGTACAAATAGTAAGGAAACTACAATATTACCGGAATCTCTATAGGAAACCACCAGTTCAAGTAATAAAACTTTGGAATGTGAGCTCCATGGTCACAAGAGAAGCTGGAATGGAGTTTTAAAGAATAATTAAGATACTTCACGTCATTCTTCTCGGTGTTCATTACATGTTCTGCAAGTTTTTCTGCAAAAAAAGAGGATTGTGGAGACTAGACTATCATCAGCTGCCCTATTTACGTGTCAAATATCTCTTTCAGGGAAATTGCCATAAGAGAGGTGTTGTAAATTCTGTACGAAAACTCCATCCAACAGTACACTAAAACGTGAAAAAATATCTCAGTTAAATTGTAACGTAGCAGTATGATAATATCTGATAAAATGATAATTATGCCGCATAGCAATACAAATTAGGAACAGTTGTTTATATTTACAAGTCTAGTATAAAAAAACACCATAAAAGAGAAAAAGGCAATCGCCCACAATATATTTATCCCTGGATTTTAAAAGTGAATTATCGTCCAAATTGACCGTAAAATTACACTAAAAAAACTATTCACCAATAAATACATTTTTTAATTATAAATCGTATCAACTACTGTATTTATCAATGATCAAGTCTTAGAATGGTATGAATAGGAATACTAGAATGAATCTACCCTGTTTTTTTTTTAATAAAAACTCAAGTAAAAGCTACGAATCATGATGAGTAGAATCTGGTTTACATTGTATTAGAAAGTAAACACAAAAAAATATTCCATTATTTGATAAATAATATGTTGGAGAATTGAAAATAGAAGGAGATTTCAAAGTAGCATTGGATTTTCCAAACTTCGTAATTCTTTTTACATAAAAATTGTTCTGTTGCAGTAGGTTAGATATGAGGAAAGATAAATAACAGAAAGAAGAGAGATGAATCTCGAAGAAAATGGAAAATCAATGTGATCGGATTTTTGAACTAAAATTGGCAGTCCTTTTTCTACTACAGCAACGGCGCCAAAACAATTGGATAAATGAATTTGTAGAGACAACACTTTGAAAGGGAAAGAAAACAATCGGAAAAATGCAGGACGATTTCCCCTCTAGCGGTCTAGAGAATGAAAAACTTTCAGCCATCCTAATAACAGCAATAAAGAATACTTCGTTAGATTTGATTTGTTCCATAAATAACACACATTTTGGTTTTTATATAAGGATTTATTTCAAACTGAGAAAAAAGATTCAATAATTTATTTTTTATTAGCTTTGAACGAGAGATTCAAACTACTATTACTTGAAAATAGCAACAGCCTTTCAACAAATTTTGAAAGAGTGGGGAGTATGGATTTAATTTCTTATCAAATATTGTTACTGACTCAACTATTTAATCGTTTGAAATGAAGAATTCAATATTTTAAAATCTTCAATGGATTGAATCATATTGAACAAAAATATAGAATGTTGGTTTGCGGTAACGAACAACATGTTGAAGCTGATTTTACACTTGACAAGCATATTAAGGGGACTCAAGGAATAACGATTCAAAATGTTGCTCTCTAAGTTGATAAATGGTGTCAACTGTATATCCAAACACAATATCATTGGCTCAAAATGTTACAATAGAAATGTTTGTCAAACATTTTCTGAATGTGGCTTTCCAACTGAAACTAGAAAATGAAAAGTAAGATTTTATCATTACTAAAAAAAACGTACTTCCAGTTTCAGGTCTTTTTTGATTACACCTATTCTCTCCGGAAAATTCTAACCAAAAACATGCAATCTCAACCGAAATTCAAAGGAGAACTGCATTCTACCTCTGAAAATAGGATAAAAGTTAATGAAAACTCATCATCGCATGCTAATAATAGAACATGGACTACAGCTCTCGTGATAACCAAGTGATAGCATGACAACAGCATCATCATATCGTGAATGCATCATTATCATGCTGTAGAGAACCAACCTTCCACGCACCAATCAAATTATTAAACGGAAAGATGAGGCCCTCAATTTCAAACACAATAAAATTGTAGAAGTTTGTGGACAATCAAACGCTCGCGTGAGCCTCACTCCAACTTTTGTAGAGCTTAGCCTCTGCATATTTTTGTTGTAAATAACAAGTTTTAAATACATGTTTACTCCAAGCCTCCATCTGTATTGATGCCGATTGCTTTCATTGCAGTAGAAGCCCCACCCACTTCGGTTGCACCTCGCTGGATAATTATGTTTATCAAACATCAATTCGAGTAATTATGGGGAATTGATAGTTAATAAGGATTTTTCAATAGTAATGCTGAATATTTTGTGTTGTTGAAGACGAATCAATGCAATCACGAGGTTTCAATTTGCGGATAGGCCTACTAGAACGGCTACAGAACGGCTAGAGCGGCGCGTCAATTTGAAATAGCATTAGGTCATCTCTCATTATTAGTTGTTAGAGTTTGTTTTTAACGGCGGAATACATTTTATAGAAAAATATGCCGTGTCAATACATAAGGCTCCGAAACTATAAAATGGGAAAGGACCGCGCGCGACAAAATGCACTGTGTGACCATGACATTTTTTCGTATTACAGAAGCAGGGCATATGAATGAGACCCACAGCCAAAAAGAGGTTATCGATCAAAGAAGGGTTGGACAGAGAAAGAAGATTATGTATAGGGCGATAAGGAAAATGAAGAAGAGGCGGAAGACTGAAAAGGATGTAAATGGTTAGGTTAGGTTAGGTTAGGTTAGAGGAGAAGTGGGAAGAGAAGAAAGAAGGAATAAGAAGAGCAAGGAAGGAGAAGAAGAAGGAGAGGGAGAAGAAGAAGAAGAAGAAGAAGAAGAAGAAGAAGAAGAAGAAGAAGAAGAAGTTCGATAAAGTGCAAGGTGATAAGAAAGAACGGGCGTAGAAGAATAATATGAATGAGAAATAAGGATAATGGAATAGAATCGCTGCCAGACAGAATAAAGAGAACTTGAAGGATGGGAAGGGGGTAGCTCTATAGCCTACTGTGAATAGATATAATATGAAAGAGGATGAGGGAGAGCAGGAAAAATTGAAAAAAGGAGGAGGAGGAAAATATGAGGTGGTGGAAGAGGAGGTAGCTGAGGTTGATTAAGTGAAGGAGGAGGAGGAGGAGGAGGAGGAGGAGGAGGAGAAGGAGGAGGAGGAGGAGGAGGCGGAGGAGGAGGCGGAGGAGGAGTGGGAGGAGAATGAGGAAGAGGAGGATAAGGTCCAGAAGGCGGATGAGGATGAGGAGGAAGAGGATAAGGAGCAAGAGGAGGTTGAGAATGAGGAGGAAGAGCATGAGGAAGAGAAGGAAAAGGTTGTTCCAAAATGCGGCCACTTTTTGCGACAATACAACATCAGTTGCACAACATGCACTGCACTGCATTGCTCTGCCCTGCCTTGGACAAAAGAAACAGAACAAACAGAAACTGGGTTCAGCCTGCCAGTTAGCATGACGCTGACGCTGGTGAGTCATGTAAACCACCCACCACTCCATTGCTCCTCAAACCACCGCCAACAAACCATTGCCCAGATTTGAGGAAAGGAAAGGGGAAAATTCTAGGGTATTGCGGCATGCAACGTCAAACCAGGCAATGAGGTCGGACAATATCACCCCTGGCAATAAAAAGAAACGGCAAGGAACAGTAAACTTGAAAAAAACTATGGCTTTTCGATACATCTTCAATTAATTGTGAACCTTGAAAGTTATTACTTCTGAAACTTACTATAGTCATGGATTCTTGTTAAAACTTGTTCAACTAGTGCATGCCAGGAATCATTCCAGCCTTATCCTAATAGTCCGGGCGCAAATGTCATGAATAAGGCACTCCGTGGTCATTTTTGGGTAACAGCCGTGGAAGATTTCTCAATTTACTTGTTAGGTCTAGCATAATAAGGACCGTGATGATGATGATAAGTCGAAATCACAGGCAAACACCTCGGAAACAAGATGGCCGACAAAGTTTTCATGGTTTTGCTATATCGCTGTATTTCAATAACATTTCAAGATATTCAAACGTTTTTTTGAACGAAAATATTTTTAAAATCTTCCTCTACAATGTTTGTTTGATAAAATTTTGCTCTAAACTGCATATTTTCTTAGTTATAACCTTCAAAAGCCCAAAAAAATTTTTTTTAATTTTAAATTTTTTATAATTTTTTTTTCAAATTTTGTTCGATTATAATTTTTTTTGTGCAAGAGATACGGAGAAATTTGGAATCTATGGAATTTAGAGCGTTTTTTCAACTTTTGAACGATATATCTATCTTCGTGCGCTGTACTAGTCCAGGCAATGAATGCTCAAAAAAGAGTATAGAGGGAAAAGTTTGGAAGACAATTTTTGACCCCGCAATTCTGTTTAGGGTAGTGAGGAGGTAAACATATCAAAAGTCCCCACCCCTACCCCCTGTTCTAAGGGGTTGTGGTGGTTCAAAGGTACCATTTTTTGGTTTCTCGCATATAACTCGAAAATTATGCATTGTACAGACATGACTATTCTATAAAATATTGATCCCATAACATTTTCTATATCTCTTTCACTTTTCGAGATATCCGCTCTAAAAGATGTGACATTTTTGAAAAAACACATTTTCCTTCAATTTTTTGCTATTTATGCTCTTATAACTTTTTGAATATCGATAGGAAAAATCCATGCTGATCATGAGCTTATAGAGCATCAAATTCTCTTCAATTTAATGTATAATTTCACAAGTTTACGCACATCCCCACGAGTGCTGCAGCAGCTTCAGTGTTGAGTGTGAGATCTTCAATTATGCAAAAATAGACCGATTGACAAAGGAATTTGGAGAGCATGGTTTGAACACAATTTTCGACTCCGCAGTTTTGTTGGGACCAGTTAGGGGTTGAACATATCAAAAGTCCCCATCCCTACCCCTTGTGCTAAGGGATGAGGGTGGTTTAAAAGTTGCATTTTTCAATGTTTTGATTACTTGTTCATATCTTGAGAAAAATGCGTTCAACCGACATGACTAACTATTCAGAAATGAAGCTTGATAAATTCTCTACAATATCTGTTCTGTGGTGATTTGTGATATATCCAACAGTTTTCGAGATATACGCTCTTAAAAGTGTAAAATTGTGAAAATAACAGCTTTCAATCCAATTTTTTTATGTTTCAGGGCCTACAACTCTCCAACAATGCATCGTAAAAATGAATGCTCACCGTAGATTTGTAGAGCTTTGTTTCCCCTTCAATTTCAATTCAATTCAATTATTCTTTATTGTCATATACAGTGCACAAGAATACATAGATATATAAAGGAATAAATATCAATTCACAAAGATGTATTGCATTATTGACCTGGATATTATTGCTAAGCCATAAAAAGTTTGCAAGTCTTGAAAAAAATTAACAAAACTTGCAATTCTGTTATTCAAAATTCCGAGCCATCGGTCGACGACTGCATCGCAAACATGCCCACTATACTGTATATTATTCAATAACAAACAACCACGACACAGCCACCAACCGATGGCCCAAAACAACTAGCCCATTAGCCTGTACGAAATATAACTTGCACCGACACAACAAAGGAAATAGTCCCACATGAGTCTTATACTTGTGTGTGGGACGAGTATCATTATACTGTGATATTTTGTGACTAAAATAGTTGAGTAGAAGTTTAGAGAAATAAATTAATATAACCTTTACAGATTTAGAAAGAAGAGCAAAGAACAAACGGCAATACAAGATAAGAAGAGAAAGATTTATGTAGGGCCTTGGGTTAGTTGAGGAATTAGTGAGTTAGTTAGGATTCCATACTAGAGCTTTTATTTCATTTTAATTTTTTTAATGTTTTTATTATTATTGTAAACTACCTGTATAAGGGTTCGAGCAAATTCTCTGAGTTATTGGCACCAGTTGCACGCAGCCAACCATCGATGATTCTTTTGTAAGCAAGCAAACCTACCGTGGGCTCTATTATTTCTCTGGATGGTGCTTTCCTCAATAAAATGTTGGAGACGTAGAATGGGTTAGTGCCATTTATTGATTTGACAATTCTGGGAACCTGTAGCCCTACATTTGCAGAGCTTCTAGTATTATAGTTATGTGCTACCTCGGTTACCATAAAATCCCTGTTTTTGTACGTGAATACAAGTACATTCTTCATATATATCTGCCTGACCGTCAATAATTGAGAATATTCAAAGAGTGCCTCGGTGGGATATTGTCTCTCCAGTTTCAAGCCGGCCTTGATTATAAGCTTCTGTATTACATATAAATAAGGCTCCAGTGCAGTTCTAACTGCTCCTCTCCATGCAATAACACCATAACTTAAGATCGACTGAACATGAGCAAAATAAACTGTCTTAATTTCCTGTTCAGGATGAAGCTTAGCTGATGAAAAATATAAATCATTTTTCTAAGCTTACGTTGCAAACTAATTATGTGATTCTCATATCTAAGGTTAGAATCTATTATAACTCCCAGATAGTTGTAACTCTTAACCCTATCATGATCTGACAGTTGCAGACAGTGCCATAGGTATCATCACAGGAGTGCAATTTCAAAACTATATTATCTGGAGGCCCACTACAAGGTCTGAGTGCAATGGGCAGCCATTTTGTCTTACCTACATTCATGGTGATGATGTTCTGATCAAACCATGCCTTCAGCTTCTTCATTCCCATTTCAGCCTTCAAAAATGTTTCATTCCAGCTTGCACCCCTAAATATCACAGCAGTATCATCCGCAAATAGGAAGAGCTCGCCTTCAATGTTCAGCTTATCAATGTTATTAATGTAAACAAGGAATAAAACTGGCCCAAGGGTATTGCCCTGAACCACACCATATTCCACCTCACTGACTTCACTCATTTTTGGTCCGATGGAAACCACCTGTCTTCTATTACCAAGATAGCTCTTGAACCAGGCCAAGGCCAAGCCTCTCACCCCCATAAACTCCAGTTTAGCAAAGAGTATGTCTCTGTCTAACGAATCGAAAGCCTTGACCAGGTCAACAAAAACTGATAATACCTTCTGGTCTAGATTGATTGCCTCCATGAATGCCTTATTAATCGCAAACAGTGCATCCGAGGTATTCTTGCTTTTCCGGAAGCCGAATTGACGATTTGAAAGCAAGTTGTTTTCTTCCAAATACCTCTGAAATTGCAATTTGACACACTTCTTCAATATCTTTGATACAACACATAACAAGGAAATGGGCCTGTAGTTATTCATATCACTTTTACTGCTAGACTTGTGGATTGGTATAACCTTAGCAATTTTTAAATCCTCAGGAAACACCCCTGTTGTCAGGCTCAGATTTATAAGGTGAGTTAATGGGATCAAGAGAATATCTATATTGTCTTTGATTAAGCTAGCATTGATGTTGTCAATACCTGGGGCTGAGCCACCGCGCATATCTTTAACAATTTTTATGAGTTGATCCTCTGTGACAGGCTGCAGTTGAAACTGTAAATTTGTACCCAAACTTTCACCCTGATTGAGTTGTTCATATGACGGGGGAGGCAACTTACTTCCAACATTGGCAAAATATTCATTAAAAGCATCCGCCACCTCTCCTACTCTTTCCTCTCCGTTATCTTCAGGATTATTAAGAAAAAGGTTTACGGGAAATTTTTGTTTTTTAGCTTTACTTCCATTGCACTCGTTTATTATTTTCCAAAAGGCTTTTGGGTTATTTGCGTTATCAGTTATTTCTTTTTTGTAATAATTAATTTTAGCCTATTTCAGTTTCTGAGTCACAGTATTCCTAAATGAGCGGAAGTTATTAAGCAATTGCTGATCGTGGGGGTTGTTTCTAACAAGTCTACTCATTTTATCCCGATTTCTAATTTCCATAATCAAGTCGATAGTGATCCAAGACTTGAGTTTTCGATGGCAGGTGCTTGGCTTAGCAGGCTTTTCAGATTTTTCCTTCAGTTGAGTAATTACTTTTAAAAACTGTGCACAACATGCGTTAACGTCCTGCTGCATTGTGATCCGATCCCATGACTGTACCCTAAGCATCGATCGAAATAAAACCTTATTGAAGTAGGTTTGGAAGGTACGCAATGGCCTGATTTCAACTTGTGGTTGGACTATTTTGCAAAGGACTGGCCAGTGGTCAGTCACATCAGATTTTAAAACCCCCGCGCTGACTGCATTATAGTTTGAATGCTTTATAAAAATGTGATCTATGCATGTCTGAGAATAATCGGTAACTCGTGTTGGTAAGTAGATGCCTTCAGTGAATCCAGCTGCGTACATAATATCTAAGTAGCTGTCTTTGTCATTTCGTACTCTATTATCAGGTTAAAAACAAATATGTGTTTCTATTATTAGTATCTTGATAGAGTGCTTGTAAATCATCGAGAAAAATTTCACAGTTCATAGCTGGACTACGATATATTGAAATGATAGTGTAGTTTCTATTGTTCAGTTTGAACTCAGTTTTCAGGCCTGTCGCCTCGCCCAATTTGTTTTACCATTCAATTCTGAGTTAACATAAACAACGACACCGTCACTCCTATTCCACCCAGCATTAGTACTGTACACATCATAACCCTCTAATTGATTTAAATTTTTATTATTGTCAATCCATGCCTTAGTCAAGGCGATGAGATCAAATTTTACCTTCAAACTCTCCAAGACTATTAAGACCTCATCAATACAGATATTTATCAATTTAGTGGAAATCAATCTTATGAGAAAAAAAAACTTGATGTATTATTTCACTACTCAATGTTTTCCTTCTATAGCAGATTCAATGTGGGGGGTGAAATTTTCAACTCTGCAACAAGTGTCAACTTGGCAGTTCCACACTCTCAATAGACAGGCTAGAGATGCGTATTTTTGCTATGTTCACCTCCCAACTACTAGTCTTCATAAGCTACAAAGTCAAGAATTGTGTACCAGATGTTCCAGACTCAAATTTCATTGATCAATTGTTACAAAATCAAAATTTCACCCCCGACATTGAATTGCTATAACATTAGAAGGAAAACATTGAGTAGTGAAATAATACATAAAATTGAAGAGGAAACAAAGCTCTACAAAGCTCTACGGTGAGCATTCATTTTTACGATGCATTGTTGGAGAGTTGTAGGCCCTGAAACATCAAAAAAATGGATTGAAAGCTGTTATTTTCACAATTTTACACTTTTAAGAGCGTATATCTCGAAAACTGTTGGATATATCACCACAGAACAGATATTGTAGAGAATTTATCAAGCTTCATTTCTGAATAGTTAGTCATGTCGCTTGAAAGCATTTTTCTCAAGATATGAGCAAGTAATATATGAGAAGACTCGTAACTACATTTCTCAGCTATTGATAGAGGAGATTAGGCACGGCGCCGGTGGCGCTAGTAAAAGTTGGTGGAATTGGATAAATCTTTCGGATATTGTATTATGATTATTTTGGAGCTTCCAGAGGCTGAATTGATCCGATATCCTCGACATTATTAGAATTACAGACGATTTTTTGAATATATATCGATAATATATATATATCGATATATTTTTTCCGCCATCTTGTTTTTTTCATGACAAACATTTTTGAGATTGCCATCATGGATATTCTCTTTCTACACATCATTACAAAGAGATTGATACCATTCCCAAGTCTGTACCTTCAAGGAGTCATGAGTTACACGGTCTTCTAATTGTTGGGATTGGCATTTGGTGGAAAAAGCGTGTTTTCCGCTGCAAACAGTACATTTCACTCTTTTTCCGATGACGCTCCAGCCATTAAATATGGACTTGCAGCTCCCAACCAGATGTCATTTTGAAGCTTTGGAAATATTCTACAACACTGTGCCAATAATACTAGTATTTGTCCACTGCGAATACATATACAGAGCGGAAAGTAAAATATTGACCCCGAAAAATGTATGTTTCAAGTTGAATAAATAATGGAAAGAGTTGTCGCAATGAGATGATTCTCTCATTTAAATTAGTCATTTTCATTAGTCTCTATTTTAAATTAGTCATGAAAAAATCGATTTTATAGTTCTCGATTGTTACCTCATGCATATGGAAAAATCTGGTGTGGTACACAACTTTCCTTGCTCATTAATCTATAAGCCTCATTCTTAAACGAGGATAATTTAGGGGAATAACATTATGCCGATTGGCGGCTAAATAATTAAAACTACGATTATACTATTGTTATTGTTTTCAGAGTACATTTTCCTTTGTTTGAATTATGAAATTTGAGGATTTTTCAAAAGTTGTCAAAACAGCTGTTCTACAAATAAAATATCGACATGTGTTCTTTTGAATAAACTGCTCTACCTACCTACCTCACGTACGAGAAGGAGGTTACAAAGTAAATTTCTCAAGGATGGGGTGGACCCCCTGTTAGTTTCTCAGGGAGGAGACTCATGCCAGTTAATAGAGCTGATATATAACTATACAGGGTATGAATTTGAAAAAAATCTGTCCAGTCATTTTTGAGAAAATCATGATTGAATTTAACAAAATTCATTCTTCTCAGGAATATTACGGAGCTCCTGCAATTATCCCAGAAATGAGACTCATGTCAGTTGATAGGGCTTATAAATTTATAAGCTATTTAGGGTATAAATTTGAAGAAAATCGTTAGAGCCGTTTTCGAGAAGACCGTGAAAAACATGGTTTTTTAGCCATTATCCGCCATTTTGAATTGCATTTCATTGAATTTCTTATTGTCGGATCCTCATGGTATAAGGACCTTAAAGTTGAAATTTCAAGTCAATCGGTTAATTAGGAATGGAGTTATCGCGTTCACAGACACACACACACACACACACACCAACACCCAAAAATCATGTTTTTGGACTCAGGGGATCTTGAAACGTATAGAAAACATGAAATTAGGGTACCATAATTTTTTTGGAAAGCTATACTTTCCTTACCTATGGTAATAGGGCAAGGAAAGTAAAAACGCCTCAGAAATCATGCAGATTTTTCTTTGGAGGGCGCTGGAGACCTCATTTTTTGACGTACAGTGCATGAGGATACATCGTTCCAAAGTTGAAAAAACGCACTAAATTTCATAATTTAAAATTTCTCTGTATCCCTTGCACAAGAAAAGTTATAATGGAATGAAATTTTTAAAAAATCAGAAAAAAAGTTTTTTGGGCTTTTGAAGGTTATAACTAAAAAATTATGCGTTTTAGAGGAAAATTTTATCAAACAAAAATAGTGGAGGAAGATTTTAAAAATATTTTAGTCTGAGAAAACGGTCCAATATCTTGAACGGTTATTGAAATACAAGCGATATAGCAAAACCCTGAAAATTTTGGCGGCCATCTTGTTTCCGAGGTGTTTGCCTGTGATTTCGACTTATCATCATCACGATCCTTATTATGCTAGACCTAACGAAGAAATTGAGACATCTTCCACGGCTGTTACTCAAAAATGACCACGATGTGCCTTATTCATGACATTTGCGCCCGGACTAAAATGTAAATGATCAACAAATGACTGAATTAATCAAAATGCTGTGGATAGACAGACTTATTATTAATTGACTTCAGACGGACATCTTCATCTGTAGCATAAAGGAAGTAAATATTACTTGTTTTATCTGTGATCTCTAGGTAGCGCAAGGCGAGAAAACTGAAACTGGACCAAAGTCCCACTAAATCTACATAATTATTAGTCCCATTTGAAATATTCGGAAATTGGAAGTGATCATAAAATTACCACTTTCAGAACGGGAATCGCGACTGACCTTGACTTTTCCGGGATTAAATATTGAGATCAGTTCTTTTTATCTGCACTGTTCGTAAAAATGTATCATTCCAACCTTGAAACTGACCGGGAATTGTAAGTTTTCTATGCAGTGTAGCGGGAATACATTTTCCCTCTTGTCTTGAGAAATAGATTACTTCTCTTGAGAAATGAATGTTTATGTCAGAGTAAGACATACACTGCAGTACTCGTAATTTGATCAACAAAAATACTGTATTTTCCAAAATGTTATTTCAATTGATTTTCAAACTGGAAAACCGGTATTCCTAGAAATAGAACGGAACAACCAGCTCTTAACAAACTGGTGAAACTGTTTTTCACCAAAAAAATATCCTAATCTAAGAAAACTAATTTAAATCCAACAGCTTCTGCACGGTAAGGTTCCACATCAATGTTTGCCCTACTTTACACCCACTCAAGATCTCTGTCAAGTTTATGGTCAAAAATATCTACAGTTATAGCAAGTATACTGTGAGTAACTTGAAAATAGTTATTGCTTACTGAAACTATACAGGCTTATTAGCTATAGATATAGCTAGTGTACATCCCACATGCCTGTTCAAGTGGCAAGGAATAAGCACTCACGAACAATTCTATAGTTATAACGTTATAAGTGTGGTAGAAATTCTTAGTTGAATCCTGATTACTGACCACATGCGTGTGTGAGTGGGACATGCGCATGCGTCATGTGGATTCGCTCTGGTTCGAACTTGCATTAATTGCTACCTTAATTGGCCTGCATCTAATGCTCTGATACTCCCTGGCCAACGTCAATACTAATTAGATGGTATGGCACACACCTAACAGCAGGATAAACAGAGTAGGTTCAAGTCTATATTGAACTGGGAAGTTCAGAAGTATATTCAAGTAACGGCAGTAAATATTTAGGAAGAGGAAGATTGAATTCTTAATTCAGTTCTTGACAAGTTCAACAACATGAGCTACTTGCTGCGAATTGATAGTAATTATTGACCGAACGCAGTGCTTTTTAAATTTTTGAACTTTTAAAATACATTTTTTAAATATTGATAAAACAGTTTTAAACAGAACTCGACGAAAACCTCCTACTTGTATCCAACTGGAATAAGAATTTGCAAATATATAAATGTTGATAAAATTAAATTTAGAACCATAATTTAAATTGTGCATAACATTGTTATGTATATGTGTATAATGTATATTCATACATTGTTCACGATATTTCACACATATAGAGCATGAGTACTATTTTATCATAGAGCCATATGTCACTAAACGCCTTTCCTCATACAGCTGATGCCTCTTCACTAACCAGCTCTCTTATACATGCCTAAGTTTTGTACAACGTGATGTACCGCCCACCACTGCAATATTTTCTCTGTAACGAACTCTCCACTCAATCTCTTTACCTTCTTTTCCAAACACCTACACAAATAATCAAGCAGCCAGCCTCAAAGGTGCGCAATTCTTTTATTTTTCAGAGTCAACGACTTTTTCTTCTTTTCTTCTCTTCTCGACTCGTCTTATTCTTCATCATCTTCTTCTTTTTTCGTCTCTACATCTCTTCTGCCTCACTCATTCCATCGTCTGCTACTTCCAATTTGCCATTATTATTAGTTTTCCTCTTCTTGTTCGCTTTCCTCTCTACTTTTCCTGCATTATGCATGACGAGCACAGTGCATCTTCAGCGAGATGTGACAGTTGGAGGTAAATCCTAACATTATTTACTCATTATTAGCGGCCTACAGAGCCTGTAATGCTCTGGAAAATGCATTCAGGATACAAAATAAGCTTCCTTTCATGAGAGCCAATTTGCATGTTTGCATATTGATGCTTCTGTGATCGAAATTGGTAGTTCGTGCTAATTTATGAACTTGATTACTATATGTACTCTAGTTCTTCAATATGTAATAATTTGTCCAAGAATATGAGGTTATTTTCAGACTGAATGAATCGAGTTCATTTAATCGAATCATATTTTATTTAATAAATTGAATTCTAGAACCACACAAGACTTTTAATTGTTTTAGTTTACATTTAAAAACCGATTTCTTTCACAGGAAATCATTAATAATGCATAAAGCTGAATGTAATCAGAGCGCAGAGAGTAGTTTCAAAATTAAACAATATTTTTTGGAGTATTGGACAATTTAATGCCGAATTGAAGGATCCAATCACAATGTATGGTTGTTCTTTCCTACACTCTATGGAGAAAAGAAATTTAATAAATTTTATTGAAAAATAAATTTTAGGGTGTTTTCCTATTTTACTTGTTTGAAATCTATCCACTACTATTTTGCAGAGATTCATAACGTGGCCGTATTAATCAATGTAATTAATATGTAATATAATATTATCACGATGATAATGATAATGCCTTTCCATTTTAAAGTGGTGGTACTATCCAATGTAAATTCATCAAAATAACAACTTTGTTGTTAAATAATTACGGTATGCTTGCTGTTTTGCCTATGAGTAATGTTAATAGAGTTATAATTATTATTTAACGAAAATCCCAAATAAATGCTGCAAATCACCCCGAAGACCTCTGAAACTGCAGACATTGACAACAGGGTTAACAGCTGGATGGAAATTCGATGAGAACTACTATCCAAAAATTAGTTGCCAGGCCCGGGAATCGAACCCGGTACCTCCCAATTGCCAGTCAGGAATGCTTACCTTACACCAAACTGACAATCCTTGGATAGCAGCGCTCATTTTATACGAAGCCACAGCGGCCGACCAGTTACAGATGGAATTAAATAGAGAATGCATTTATTCAAATGCTAATTAATATATAATTATTATTAAACGAAAATCCCAAATAAATGCTGCAAATCACCCCGAAGACCTCTGCCAGTTTGGTGGCAGGGTATTGTCAGTTTGGTGTAAGGGTAAGCATTCCTGACTGGCAATTGGGAGGTACCGGGTTCGATTCCCGGGCTGGCAACTAATTTTTGGATAGTAGTTCTCATCGAATTTCCATCTAGCTGATAACCCTGTTGTCAATGTCTGCAGTAGCAGAGGTCTTCGGGGTGATTTGCAGCAATTATTTGGGATTTTCGTTAAATAATAATTATAATATCAATTAGCATTTGAATAAATTCATTCTCTATTTAATTCCATCTGTTAATAGAGTTACTCTATGTTAATAGAGTAAGCATGAGAGTAGAATAAGTGAGAGTTATCCTTCAAAAAAAATTATCAACTAGGTATTTGAATGATTAAGTGAAAACTTACTTGTGCTGCAAAGTTCTACAATTGAAAATTGGAGAAAAGGGAAACTTAAGATGCAAAGTTGACTACTGTAGCTATAAAGAAGAGTGACTGACCTGTGGGTGTCGTCTGTACCGGCACTGTCGTTGAACCGCTGCTTGTGGCGCTGGTACTCCTTCAGCAGATCGCCATCAAAGCTGTTATCAGTGAGCAGCAGAGTGGGACACGCCGAAACAACCGACGTCTTTTCCGATAGTGAATCGCGTCGCGACGAACGGGCCGTTGTCGAATTTGACGCCGAGGCCGACCGATGTTCGGGGGTGGAGGCGTTCGAGGGCAGGGGTGCAGCGACAGGGGTGGAGTGAGCTACAGGAGGAGGTTTTTTGTCAGGTGTTTTGGGCCGGTTGTCATTAGTCGGCGGTGTTTCCGAAATTGAGGGAAGTTGAAACTCAGTGAAACTGCTGCTCAGAAACACATCGTTATCGTTATCAAACAACCTATCCACCGACGTATTCATCAGTTTGTTACTTTTGTGTCCCGTAAGATGGAAACTAGCGAACGATGACCGAGACATGACCGAATCTGGTAGAATATCGCCGGTGGACAATGCCATCAGCGCGGCTTTCGACACACGCGCCGACGAACTGCCTTCCAGTGTGGGCAACAACGATCTCGACATTATATCAGCTGCTGATCGCGGTCTCGTGAACGGCATTGCCGAGTGAGGGAATGTCTTTGGTTTGATAGGAGTCACCAGCATATGCTCGGTCCACGATGTCTCCAGACTGGGTCTCTCCAGCCTCTCCACATCCACGTTCAGCGTCCGCTGCTCGAACGGCACACTGAACGTATCGGGAGGTATGCTCTGCAACCACGATAGTAAACTTAAATCCGAATCACTGAACCCCGCCGACCCATCCAGCAGACGCGAAAAATTCATTTCAGTGTTGTGTGATTCTTTGGAACCGGTCGCTTTGGCTTGACAGTAGTTGACACACGACTCATACAGAACGCCCTTGATGATGAGCTGAACGAGCCGATCGTTTTTGGCTGTGTGGTTGATGGGTATGGTGACACCCTTGTCCGTCTTGCGGTCTCCAGGTAGGAACTTTTCGACTAGAGGGAAAACATCGCGGAAACACTGGACGCGGGCATTGCTCGGGTTCCAGTCCTTGTAGTGGAGGTGGTCGGTAAGGCGGGGGAGGGTCAGCAGCAGACAGAAGTTAGAGTAGTCTTCTTTGGTGGGTGCCACTTTTTCCAGCTCCCCTAACACTTTGACAACTTCTTCGACAGCACTATCGACACCCCCTCCACTGAGGTTGGCTTCAGACTTGATGCACAACAACTCGATGTACTTGTGTCGCAACACGGTGTACTTGAACCGCCGCATGTCGAAGGCGGCCAGGGTCTCCAGTGGTTGGATGAACTCGAGCACGTCGTCCCACTGGCCGTCGAGCACCAGCTGCCGCAGGAACAGGATGTCGTCCGAATAGGCACCATTGATGACGCCAGTCTCCCGCTCGAGGGACAGCTGCGATATGTGCAGCTCTCTATTGTGCAGGAACTCGAGCGCCAGTCGCACCACGTCCTCCTCACGTAGAGTCAGGTGTGCCGACGGCATTGCCTGACTCACGCGCAGTCTAAGACACACAAAACATACACATCCCATTAGTTGATCAGTGACAATCAATTTGATTACTAGAGTGTTATTTACGTTGAGAGCAATCACAACACTTGCGGAAAGAAAGAGGAAGGATGCAGCCCAAAACTGTTCCCATTCCAATTTACACAACTCAGTCTAAAATTTACCTCAAGCTATAATTTGAGTTACACGATTCACATAACAAACAAGTAAATGAACAAATTTTGAAATTATAAATTGTTAAAATGAACATCAGATATGAGGATCCACAGATGAACAATAAAAAGCCGTGTGAGTCACACTGACACTATTTTCTTCTTTTTTGCAGTATGATTCATTGAATGAGGTTAGATTAATTCAGAAACAAAGATAAATAATTAATGAATCAGAGCAATGAAGATATTCAGTTATGAACAAAGTAGCAGATTAAAGAATAGTTATTAGCTGCAAAATCACTCCCTGATGGTTCAGGTCCATTCATCTTTAACTATCACCAATTAAACAAGTATGACGGTGAAATAATTCCTGGAAATGATAATTCGACTTGGCATCAGCCTCTCATCACATCTGTACAAGAAACCAATCATTTTGGACGTCCAAGTGAGGATAGCTATAGAATAAGAAGTACCTATATTTTTCTATGAGATTAGAAAATATTTTTGTTATTTAAAAATACCGCGGTGAATTGGATTAAATTGAAGAGTTTGATCATATTGAAGGTGAAATTTGGTGAATTTATATCGGTGATATGAAGGTAAGAGGTTAATCGTTCGTAGAATTACACAGAGAATTTGGAATACGAAATCTACAGTTGAGATATTTTTGAGTTGACAGGTATTATGATGGTGCAGCATTGTATGGAAATTTTATAAATTTTCTCAAAGCACCCCTTCTCAATGAATAAACTCAAACTGCCATTAAAAAAGGATAATAGAAAATCGAAGCTGAAAAACAATGGAAGCAACAAGTCTGAGCCATACTATTCAGAGAGAGTTTCAGGGTTTCAGAAGGATACGCCTTTTCCAGTGAAATAAGCACGTGAGCGCACACGTGGCATGAACTAAAAGTAGTAAGAGGTGGACGAAATGGAATAGGATTAGGAGGAGGAGGAGGAGGAAGGGAGTGAAAAGGCTGGCTAGAGACACAAATCACCCTACGCCAATCGTTATTCGAATGCAAAAAGTTTTGCTCTGCTAAGCATGTAAATAAACTTCACTCGTTGCCTTCAATAAGAATTCACTCATTCCGAAAAAAACTAATTGCGTTTTTCTGGAAAACAAGATAAAGCGCTTGTTAATTGTTATGTATCTGGAACTTGAATCAAGACCTGCATTTTAGTCGAGTGACTGCCCAAGTTTGTGATAAACTGGAAAAAAGTCTCTGAGATATATTTACGGCCCAATTAAGTGATGGAGGATGGGTACTCACTAACGATAAGACTCAAAGATGGAGCAAAAAGTTGGTTCTATACAATGTTTTTTTCCATATGTAAAACTGTAGAATGAAGGGAGAGAATATACGGTACGAGAAGGAATAACACGAAACAAAAAGGGTTTCCGATCAAAACAAGAATGAAGGAGAGAGAATTTTCTGGCTGTCTGTAGCAGACATATTGACTTTAGTATTTTCCTGTGCCGGTAGATAATCAATGTTGACACTTTGAACGACTGCCACAAATGAAGGATTATTTTTGATGTGGCGTTCGTTTGAGTGGGAACTGAAATACACCTCTCCAAATAGACAAGCAACTGAGATACGTCTACTGGGGGTCCAGTGACAAGGGGATCAAGAGGTAACGGAAGTGCAGTATGTAGCAAGCTATTTTCAGAGACTCTCCCACTTCAACTGAAAATAATCGTTTTCCAGAGGGGTCGTGATACTAAAAATGCTCTGCTAAACTTGATGTGACATTTCTGAAGGGCAATAGACCTTCCAGAAAGGATTATAACAATTTATTGTCATATGGTTTGTGATCTTATCATCGATAGTTCCTGTTTTCTTTCTTTCAAGTTTTATTTAAAGCTTTATTTGTTAACAACTCAAATAAAATCAAGTTTTATTCAATGACAACACTTAAATAACAAATTCAGTTACACAAGTGATATTACAGATCATTGAATACAATACTGTTTGCTTAAGAATGCTGTTGAATGACATGCTGAGGGAGATAATAAATGTATTTTATTCGTACTGATACACTCCATATTTAGAAAGGAAAAATTATGTGAATGTTACATTATTGTAGTGCTTATGAATAAAATTACATATTGTTAATTGGAAATTCTTTGATCAATCATAAAACCACAAAGGGTAAAAGTTTATTTACAATATTATTTCAATAATCACTGGAATCAGCAAAATCAGTTTCAACTAGAATCTTCAACAACTTCGGAAATAACTGATAGAATATCATTGAATAATATATTTTTAATAAAGGAACAATTATTGTGAATATTAAATTCAATAATAAAATTAAATTGAAAATCATCAGTAAGGATGGATTACAGGGTCATAACCTCTTCTAGACTATTTTATTGAGCTGCACCAACTATCTTAAATAATACTTCCTAGCATCTAAGATGATCTCAGATTATTAAATTTATATCAATCAACTAGCCGTCAGGCTCGCTTCGCTCGCCATATCCGTCTAGCCAGGGGGCTACGCCCCCTGGACCCCCGACTGGATCGTCCAAGAATGAAATCAGCAGGCTCGCTTCGCTCGCCTACATTTTTCGCCTAGCATTTTCATCATATGTTAGGACGATCCAGTCGGGGGCCCAGACTAAACGTCTGGTTAAACGGATATGGCGAGCGAAGCAAGCCTGACGGCTAGTAATATAATATTCCCAGGAATAGCTCTGATTGAAGTAGCAGTGCCCAATCAATTTTTCCGCGATAAATGCATTTCAATCTTCAACTTGGTGCCAACCTAACAAAGTCAACTCAACTTAGTGCCAACCTGACAAAATTTTTAATTTAGTTAGCGGAACAACTGTTCCGAAGAGGTACTCTCTCTAGATTATAGTTCTATATTAACATATGGTATGGACATTTCAATTATAATTTTAAGATATTGGAATAAGAAGAATATACATGCTAAAAGACGAACTTTAAACCCTTAAAAACCACTCTTAGAGTTAAAATATCGCCAAAAGATTTCTTAGTGCGCCTCTAAAGGGCCAACTGAACATACCTACCAAATTTGAACGTTTTTGGTCCAGTAGATTTTTAGTTCTGCGAGTGAGGAGTGAGTCAGTCAGTGAGTGAGTGCCATTTCGCTTTTATATATATATTAATCAATAATCCTTTACTGTCATAAAACACAAAGTGTTGAAACAAACGTCAAAGATATGATAAAATTAAAAACAGTCTGAAAAATTGGTTCAACAAAATTGGCAAATAGTAATAAATTGAAATAAATAACTTTGGTGTAACTTTATCAATAGAATTCTCGATCAATAATATTCCCCCATTCATTCAAATGGCAAACTAGAATGATAAGATAGTGTTACATAAATACTAAGAACAGAAGAGAAAATACATTCAATATGGGCAGAGAAGCCTTCCTTGGTTTTTCGCCAATTTTAATACCGATTTTGAAAACATCAAACAAAACTCGAGATGAAATAAACAGCAAATAAAAATTACAGACTCTAGTTATCCTAGAGGCAAACTGTAATGAGGATTACTTGTCTCAAAGTACTAAATTACAGCACAAATCAAGGCGGTAATGAACGAAGCAATCATGTAGTTTCCTACTGTAACAACGCCTCTCAACGTTCATTAAACTCAACTTGAAGTAACCGGCTACAAGACATGTGATTAGAATAAAATTGGTGAAGAGCGTATTTGAAGAGAAGTCTAGTGAAAGTGAAACTACAGCCTAGCAAAGGAAGACTGCTGATCCCAGAAGGAGGAAAATCCCCCAATTGTTGGACGAAAATCGAAAGTGGACAAACATGCATCGATAGCATGTATCATGCATATCCATCATATGAACATCTTAGCCTACTTGAATTTGTTGATCCGCAGTTCCTAAAATGTTTACACCAAACATAAATAACCATATAATGTAAAGTGTGATAATAATTATAAGTTGTTGTATCACCATTGAATTGAGTATAACTTTGATGAAGTGTGACAATTTGAAATAAATAAATATGTGTTCCAACTTCTAGATCAGTTTCAGTTAGACTTTCTAAATATTGGTATCATTGTAGATATTATTTTTGAAATCAATCATATTGATTGGAAAGCTAATATTACTGAAAATTGAAATACAAAATGATTGAATGAAATAGTGTCTAATTAATTTGCATGAGATGAAATCTAATTTTAGAAAGTGGATTTTTTTAGGTTTCAATCAAAATTCTATTTCATTGTCATTTGAAGTACAGTACAACAGAAATAGAGACAATTTGCAATACAGTAAGCACCGATTATCCGGACGCCCACTGAGTGATATAAAAATTAGAATTTTCTAAAAAAAGAATTTATTCAGTATTTTAAGCGGCTGATTGGTTCACCGCAATCAAAGTTCAGTATAATATTTTAATGAATGAAAGACTTTATGTTACTGTGCCTTATTAAATTACATAACTATTCTATTTTAAATAGAATGTGAATTGAAGATAAGGGTGTACAGGTCATATTACATGCATAACATACTACTCAGTAGTGTAGGCCACAATTCAAAGTTTTAATTAAATCTACACTTGAGAGCTAAAATCTATTATCCGGATTATCAGTTACCTGGACACTGCGATGACATGCATCAGTCCGGATAATCGGTGCTCTACTCTAATTATTTTGATCTCTGACCACCTTGAGCCTTTAGCAAGGAAATGTATAACACTGTGTCGTCTTTGATCTCATTCTTCAACTTGCAATTCCTCAATAAACTATAAAACTGGATTTATTTGAACAATAATATTATATTGATTAAGGTGATTATATAGAGTTTAATACAAGGAATGCTAACCATTCTACAATTGATTTTGATTGGTGGTGGTCAATATGAATCAAGCAATTGGTACTGAAATTGATTCAGTTAGTACTTTGAAAATAAGTGTTTTTGAAATTACAAAATACATGACTACATTAAATCAGAATTATTATTTCAGGTAAATCAACAATAGAACATAAAAGAAAATAAACCAACACACAAAACACCAATAGTCAAGAATAAAACATATTTCGGTTGTTTTGGATAATTGTCTAATGTTTGGGTAAACCGTTTTCAATCAACTGCAAAGAAAAGTAGGCACCAGTGACAAATGCTACCGCCGACCAACCGGCAATCGAAGGCAACGAGTATCGGAGTCTAGCAATGCTTCCTCGACCCAGACCCAACTTGCTAGCGACTCCGTCAATGACCGGAAGACGGGGAATGGGATTCTCCCCACAGGGACGTTGGTAGTAGTAGTGAGACTCGGCAGCACGCATTTGCATCCTAGTTGGCTTCTGTTGAATCACCATCGAGCAGTAATTGGCCACCTTTTCCGAAATTTTCCGCATACCATCATCCTGGGGCACATTTGGACCTTGAATACCTTCTTTATCTTCAATTCCACTAGTACCTTGAATCTCTTCTGTAGCAGGAATCTCACTAACAGCTCCACTACACGGTTTACACACTTTTGAATGTTCATCTCCTTCAGTAGTTGATGTCATAAGATTTACATTTGTATTTTCCTCAGGAAGTTTTTTAGAATCTTCAGGAATAATGGTTTTTGAAGCTGTATCTTCTTTAGGTACTGTTTTAGGTTTTGAGTGATCGTAGACCTCATCATCGCTATCGTCTACATACATTTTCTTGTTTTTATTTTTACCAGAATCGTCACGTTTCTTTAAAAGCAACTCAGACAACTTCATGTTTTCTATGTTGAGCTCAAATTGGTTAACGGAAATTAGAATTATTAGGCACACTGAGAAACTAACTAGACTTTTTTCTTAATATTCAAAGTTATGCCAATTCTCATTCACAATAAAGAGTAAATAATTAATTTAACCTCAAAAACCAAAATTTTGTACCAACTTTGGTTGAACTATTCTGAACAAATCTCCAACATCTGATTTGGGAATTCAATAGAAGATGAGAGATTGAGAAGCAGGAATTATCAGATTTTAAATGATCACACAGCTGAATTAGGAAGCAGCAGTAGAAACTACTTTACAAGAGCACGAATTTTTTTTCAAACCTAATTTTAAAATTCACATCAAGAAATGCCATGAATTTTCAAAAAGTACCTTTGTGAATTATTGAAATAAAAGTCAACCTGAGCAATCTATTTAACATTGAAAATAAATAAAATTCTAGCATTATTTTCACTTTGAGATCGCCGTTCTATGATTGTGTAGTGTGTGCATATTCTATTGTCAGCTGTCGTTTACCAATGCTTTCAAATTCTCATGACAGGAACTCCAGAACTAAAAAAGTAATAACATAATGTAGAAATAGTCCAGTCAAGGAAAGATTATAGAAAGAAAAGTTGGGAAGACACTTTTTGACCCCGCAGTTCTGTTTAGGGTAGTTAGGAGGTAAACATATCAAAAGTTCCCTCCCCTACCCATTGTGCTAAGGGGGTGGGGGTGGTTTAAAGGTACCATTTTTTTGTTTCTCGCATAAAACTCAAAAAATATGTCTCCTAACGGGAACTTGACTGTCATATAACAAATTAAAGCTTACATAATTTCCCACAATATTCATTCTACAACTTTTTTCATATCTCTACTAGTTTTCGAGATATCCGCTCTTGAAGGTGTGACATTATTTAGAAAAACCACGTTTGCCACCATTTTTTTTCTATTTTTGCTGTTATAACTTTTTAAAAATCGACGGAAAAAATCCATACTGATTATAAGCTTATATGGCATTAAATTCTCTTCAATTTGATGTATGATTTCACGCTTTTACGAATTTCCCTACACCTTTTATAGCATTTTTAGTGTTGAGTGTGAAATCTCAATTTTTGCAACAATAGACCAATTGACAAAGGAATTTGGTGGGAATCTTTTAAACGAAATTTTTGACTTTGCAGCTTTGTTGAGACTAGTTAGGAGGAGAACATATCAAAAGTCCCCATTCCCAACTCATGTGCTAAGAGGATGAAGGGTGGTTTAAAAGTTGCATTTTGCAGCGTTTTGCTTCCACGCTCATATCTAGAGAACAATGCGTTCAACCGACTGAAATAACTATTCAAAAATGAAGCGTGATAAATTCTCTATACTTTTTGTTGAGTGGAATTCTGTGATATTCCCGCGCAACAGTTCCCGAGATATTCGCTCTTGAAGGTGTGTAATTGTCAAATAAATAACAAAATTGTAAATTGTTAATAAATAACAGGTTATTATCCAATGCTTTGCTCTTTCAGGTCTTATACCTCTCCAACAATGCATCATAAAATCTGATGCTTATCGTAGGTTTGTCGAGCATTGAATTCTCTTTGTAATGATGTATTATTTCACTATTCCAAGTTTTCCTCTCATTGTTATAGCAGCTTCAATGTAGGGGGTGAAATATTAATTGCTGCAAAAAATTGATCGTTTGACCATGACTTTTGAAGGGGGAGTCAGTGACACAATTTTTGACTTTGCAGCTCAATTTGGACTAAAAGTGCGCATCTTTATCTCCTCTTTGAAGGTGTGGAGCCGCTGAGTTAACACTTATTGCAGCAATGGAAATTTCACCCTCTACATTGAAGCTGCTATAACAATGAGAGGAAAACTTGGAATAGTGAAATAATACATCATTACAAAGAGAATTCAATGCTCGACAAACCTACGATAAGCATCAGATTTTATGATGCATTGTTGGAGAGGTATAAGACCTGAAAGAGCAAAGCATTGGATAATAACCTGTTATTTATTAACAATTTACAATTTTGTTATTTATTTGACAATTACACACCTTTTGTACATATTTTTTGAGTTTTATGCGAGAAACCAAAAAATGGTACCTTTAAACCACCCCCACCCCCTTAGCACGGGGGGTGGGGGTGGGACTTTTGATATGTTTACCTCCTAACTACCCTAAACAGAACTACGGGGTCAACAATTGTCTTCCCAACTTTTCCCCCTATACCCTTTTTTGAGCATTCATTGCCTGAACTAAAATCACTTTTAATATATATTTTTAATTTGATCACAATCTTAAAATACTGTTGCAACTGAAAACTACAGAAAAGACAGCACTCCTAGCCTATAACCCCATTTTATAGATGACGGAAGATGACACTAGATACGAAACGCAAGATTGCACTTTGAAATCACAACGTAAGAGCAGCAGCAAATTTTTTTCACGGTAGCTGGCTGTTGAACAACCGAAAAGTGAAGATTTAATTCGTTGAGGTGGCTTTCTCTTTCAATATGTCATTACACTACTCAATAGTACAATCTACCAACAAAAAGACTGAACATATCTTTCATCAGTATCAGAACCAGTTGTTTAAAAAAATGGAGCAAAATGTCTCCCAGAACAATAATAGCAGGAATGCAACTGAATTTACAACAATATCTTGAATCTCCAGTAGTAACTAAACGACAATCTCCAGCAGTTTGACCTAGATGACAATAAACTATCGGTAGACTTCAGCAATAGCTTGAACTATATAAGAAGCAATAACCCTATTTCGGACTTTTTAATGTTTCTGAATTTGGGGAAAAAAGATACAAGACATTCTTAGTTTTCTCCCGATCTGTGCTATTTTGTAAAAATAAATAACTACAATGACAATAACCATAAAATCTATATTGAGAATAGAATCAAGGCGACAGATTCGTTGAAAATAGAAATAATCAGGATTTAACAACAGAAAAACTTAATCTATAATTCACTAATACTAGAGAACAAATAACTAATCTACAGAATTTACAGTTGTATTCTCTTTGATACAACCGAATACTAATTCATTCAACCGAGTAAACGAAATCTATAATATTCTATGACAATAATAAAAATTGAAAAGCAAAACTTGTATGAACTGCATAGATAGATGAGGTATTGAATTGAATTGGTAAGTAAAGTAACTCAACTTGACATTATGTCATCATTTCTAACAATATTAGAAATGAATCAATAATTTATAAATTTCAAATTCTTATTTATACCATTGCCAACAATAGATTCTTTGGTAATGAAAAATTGAGAAAACTTATACATTATCTATTTAGATATTATTTCTTTTATGAAATCTCCAACTGTTAATATTGTCAACAATCAACTTTCGTGATAACACATTATGAAAAGTGAACGTTTGAGTTGAACGATCGCACGATCGAACAAAGTCACATGGGACCTTGCTAACAGCTGAGATCGAAGGTCACGCGACGCTCATCAGAGGTCAAGGTGCTTGCTTGCTCTGGCTGGATCCACTGCTATCAAACAGCGAAAGTTGTCTGCAGGTTGCAACTCCCCCCTCTCCTACCTCACTGCCTTATCAGAATGTGTGTCAACTTTCCGGCTTCTCAAAATCGCCCATCGCCCATCATGCTTCTATAATAACGGCCCTGTCCTTTTATGACACCCCATAGTCATAATGATCCAACAGGTTGTCTCTTTTGTACGAGAAAGTGTCTGGTTTGTTTGACTACTCCTAGTTAGCCTTCATTCTCTGTTATTTTAATATTATTTTTTATTCGCTAAAACCTGTCCGTGAATCAAATGCTGGAAACTTTTCCGTAACTCATCACGAATCCCCACAGTAGACTTTATGCTAATTTTGTGCCAGATTAGAAGTTGTTGTCGTATGTTAAAATGCAAAACGAAATAGGAAAATTCATTTTCGAGTTTCTTTCAACAGATAACGGCACCACATTCAGTTTATTTATCATCGCTGAACGATTTGAACTTTGGCCACTTTGATTGCAAGCATTTTATTTGCATGATGGTTATTTAATATTTTCAGTCGATATTTTCCTCTAATTGAAAGTGAAAGAGAACTGTATCTCTGAACAGAAGAGTTATTTATGCATTGCTTCGAATACATGCTCCCCCAATACAATTAATAAGGATACATCATGCATCCGTTGTAAAAACTTCCCTCTAGCAAATATTCAATCCTAAAATAGCATGTTCCAATTCCTTAAAACATGGCCACTAAGTCTTTAAATATCATATTTCCTCTCATTTATTCCCATGTGCAACTAAATCAAGGATGTATTATTGGAATCTTAATAAATAGAGCCCTGGTATGCGAATTAATTATTGGTTGAATCAAATATTTGAATTTGTTTCGAGATTTAAATGGATAACAAAGATTGGGTTTATACAGAAAAACGAATACAGCTATAATCAGATTATATCGATCTGCAATACTGAAATAGTACACATTTGTGATTTGTGAGTAAACTAAAAATGAATAGTCTAATTTCTGATGACTATTACTTAGAACAAAACAATGTTAAGATTACTTATCTTGGAAACTAACTAATTATTTTAACAACTGTTACCATGGAGAATGAATTACCACTGATAACGCAAAAAGAACTGCAGGCAAATAACTCAAATCCAAGAATACTGAAGTATTTGTTTCGGGTGAATGTACAAGTAGATCAAGGCACAGGACTTATACGAATCATCCATATGCATCACCATGTCTATCCATGGAATCCATCCATAATTTCCGTGATGCAAATTATTTATTATTATGTAGATGATAGGAGATTTGCGACCCGGTCGGTAGGACACAAATTACTGCCTCCAGGCTCCGCGGCTATAGTGAGATTCACTTTTACCTGTCAGCATAGCAATGCTTCACATTCAAATCATGCTGACAATTTGAAGTGAATATATAAAATGCTGATGTTAAGTGGACTGGAGACCTGTCCTGCTTATTGCTGCCATTTCTTGTAACTGTACGTTACACTCAACTCGAGTGTGTGCTACTGCACAGTATGTGAATGCGGATTCTACGGTTGTTTGCAACATCAATTGAAAATGACCTGACAGATTAAATACATTGGAAAAATGAATATATTTCTGTTGTAAAAAACGAAAGACTTCATTAAAGTTTTATAAAAAAAAACTAAATTTGTGAGTTACATTAGTTGCATTAGATTAGAGTTGAATATAGAATGATAATTAATTTTTACTTTCCTTGCCCTATTACCATAGGTAAAGAAAGTATTGCTTTCCGAAAAAAATTGAGGTACCCCAATTTCTAAATTTCTATACGTTTCAAGGTCCCCTGAGTCCAAAAAGAGGTTTTTGGTAATTGTGTGTGTGTGTGGTGTGTGTGTGTGTGTGTGTGGTGTGTGTGTGTGTGTGGTGTGTGTGTGTGTGTGTGTGTGTGTGTGAAAACTTGAAAATTAACCGCCTACAACAACTAACCTACATACGAGAAGTGACACTGATGAAAAAAGCAACAGCAAACATCCACACAGTTCCTCCAAAACAAAACTAGAAGACTTCTTATTAGTCGAAAATTCCATCCCAACTTGAAAGAAAGCAAACAACAACAACAACAATCTCACTCCTCATTCACATGACAAACGTTTCGTAGTCATGCGATAAAATTGATGCTTTTAAATCCCCTTTTAAAAAAGCAGTTCTGAAATTCTTGTAGCGGATATTCGGCGATTAGGAGGTGAAAATAATTAATGTCTACAATAAGAATCGTGTGTGTTTCTAATCAGTTGGGTATTCATTCTCCAAAACGCGTTTCTAACATACATCCCAGATTCTCTTTTCCTGGAATACTAATTACTAAAACCCAAAACTCGGCAATTATTGGACATTGAATTGTATTAATTGCATTTTTTTACTTTGCAATTTCTCTGGAAATCTAGCAGATTACTCATCCCTAGGTGGGGTGGAGAACTAATCTTCCATATGTCATTTCGGATTGAAGATAGTTTTTCAGACCTCATATACACTCTCTTATTAACCCTACCATAACACTATCACTAGTGTAACTTGGTGAAAAATCAGCTGATGTGTGGACTATTAATTGCATGCCTCATTGAATGCAATTTTTATGCACTATTGATTGCATGCAATAACGCATGCAATTAATAACTAAAATAACATAGTATTGTCTCTCGACCTTTCTCTGCTTTGAACTCGGTCTGACCTGTTGCCAGTAAGTCTTGAAGGAGATTAGCTTTTGATGTTTGCATTTTTGATACACCAACCCCAACAGCCATTAGCTGTTTTCACACCGATATCACGCCGACACGATATACAGACAGGATTTACTCTGATGGACAGTATAAGAGGAGGCTGTGTAACTGTGCGAGGTTTACTGTTCACAGAACTACTAGTCATCTAGTCGTTGTCAACGAAGTAGTCAACGTAGTAGTCAACGTAATAGTCAACGTAGTAGTCAACGTAGTAGTCAGTCGTAGTCAACGGCTAATGGCTGTTGGGGTTGGTGTATCAAAAATGCAAACATCAAAAGCTAATCTCCTTCAAGACATACTGGCAACAGGTCAGACCGAGTTCAAAGCAGAGAAAGGTCGAGAGACAATACTATGTTATTTTAGTTATTAATTGCATGCGTTATTGCATGCAATCAATAGTGCATAAAAATTGCATTCAATGAGGCATGCAATTAATAGTCCACACAGCAGCTGATTTTTCACCAAGTTACATTGAGATATTGAATTGCAGGCGTCATGGCATGCGATTGATAATCCACTCGACAGCTGATTTATGATGAATAATTCTATAGTTTGATTTTTACTCTAATATTGGCGTATCAAGGAGGCTCCTTTTCCTTTTATATTATCATTGAAATTCAAAATTTCCAAAAAAAACCGTGTATATACGTCGACGCGCAATTTAAAAAGGAGCATACCTGTCAAAATATAAAGAAATAAGATGACATAAAATTGACTTGAGAATGGCATAAATGTCCGAAACATGTTGTGATAAAATATTTCAAAAAAGGGTACTGAGATTTTTATTTCTTTATATTTATATTACAAGTAGCCCTATACAGAAAAGAGATACATACCTGTCAAATTTCATGAAAATCTATTGCTGCGTTTCGCCGTAAATGCGCAACATATAAACATTTAAACATAAAGAGGAATGCAAAACCGTCGACTTGAGTCTTAGACCTCACTTCGCTCGATCAAAAATCAATTCCCAGAATCAGTCAGAAACTTTGAGGAACTGGCAGAAAATTGCAATAATTTCAAGATTCTGATTTTGAAAATTTGTTTTGCAATTTAATGAAATAACAAGATACTGAAATTGAAAATTACCATTCCATTGAAGCCTGATATATTTGTCTCAAAGTAACGTATTATCAGTAATTTAATGTGTGATTTAAAAATGAACACTAGTAGAATTATGAACATGAGAATCATTAATTTTGATGAGTAAACAACCTCTCAATAAATTTAGAGCTCATAATGACAAATTAATTGAAATACTCAAAAGGAAGAATAAAGAAATGATTCAAGGATCATTTACCTGTTTTTTAAGGAAATTCCAATGGCCAATTATTTACATTTCATATTAAACTGTTAATTAGGGAAGTTCACACATACATTTCAACCTTTTTTTTCTGTAGAACAAAACCACCAAACTTTGTGATTATGTTCGAGTGAGTCACTATCACTGATTAAATAAAAATTATTTTTCAACATATTTTTTAAAAAAATATATAGATTTTTCAACAGCACACAAGGAAGAAAACATAAAATTTATAATATTCTGTCTGTGACATCAACACAATAATTCGCGCACATTGGCAACAACATGAAGGGTATTTGAAACACACTCTCATTCAACCGCCTACTGAAATACTAAATCCGAAGCCAGTGTTGGTACGCCGGCAGGGAAGAACAAATTTCCCTCATCCTTTAAAAAGTTCCCTCCAACATCCCATTGGCCATTATTTTGATGAGCTAATGAATACTAACTACAGTATTGTTACAGTTTTTGGACGTTCATAGAACTTATTAATACTGTGTTTAATTTAACGATAGCACCTATTAGGTAGGCACTTATCTATCTTTTAATAGACAGACGAAAGTGGAGATATTCTTGATAAAAAGAGAATTGTGGGAAATGCTAAGGAAAGAATCAAAGGAAGGTCGTTAGATGATAAGAAGAACAATTTAATGCAGAGAAAATAGGCAATTAACAGGTGAATACTGTTTAGCATATCAGAATACCTTGCTTTCGTTAGGCTATATACAGTTGGTGTGAGAAAAACTTGGGAGACGATTACCTGGCATTACTTTCTTCCAAGGAGCAGTTTTCAGTACCTAATTGGTATACAAATTCACGGGAACTGACTGAGGAATTGGAACAGCACTTGTAAAATTTTAGTTTTGTAAGATTAGTTTCTTTGGAAAGAATTTTCCATGAGAACTTTCTCAATACATCTCATCAACAACAATCGATAAAATTGGAAAATATACTAGAATGTTGTAGTGAAGATATTTTCTTAATCTTAAACCTGTAATTGACAAGAAATAAATTACTGTACGATGTGAATGTATTGATAAAATTCACAGTTTCCATATCCTATTCGGACTGTTTTTTGTCAGACTAATTTTCACCTTCACAACAGTAATTTGATGTATTGTAAATTCGTATTTTAAGCTGAATATGAAGTGTAGCCAATATCAGTGTTTGTAGGTATGCCCTCAAGATGGACCCAGAGACTTGTACATTGCAACTCTTCAAAAATGAGGATGAGAACATCAGAGGAAATCTGTTTATTTCATCTCTGTCAAAGTAATTGAAATTTGCAAACCAGAATCACAAAAATATCGAACGGGAATTGACACAGAATGTTTAACTGGAGCACTTAATACTCTCAATGGTACTAGTCTTAAATGGTACTAATAGCATTAGTTGTGTTTGGTACTAGTGATGGAGCTCGTCGCACATTTTGTTGGCAAATAAGGAAGGCCGGCCGGCCGGCAGCCACTATTTTGTAGTATGTGGGTTTTGAGCGTAGGCCCAAGGGTCTCCCTACTTATTTCACTAGTCATTAATAACAGTCATTTATTTGTGATCGTTCCGGGGGGAACTTTTCATTTGCCAAAAAGCTTTCTCCGTCTTGATGTATTACGGACCATCACAGCTTATAAATTATAATCGACTGCACTTGGGCCTACCTCGTCTCTAAGAAAATTCTGCAACTCTGATAAATTAAGCACTCTAGCTGATAATATCTAGATTTTCCAAGTATTCCTTGTCACTGTAGTTGATGATTTACTTACTTGGCACTATACACAATAATTACAATAATTGGTCAAACTCAACTAGTTTTTTAGATCATAAATGAATTGAATGACTTTTCTGCCCCATTTTAGTAGAGTAGGTGATTCGGAAGTAATTAAGAAGTATCCTTTCCCAAAAATCTGCTTAAACTGCGCTGCTTTATGTAGATACAATACAATATATATTACCAGTATGTACCTGTTCGCAAAGGTATTCCTTTGTTTTTATATAAATTCAAATTAAAATTCATTGATAACAAAAACCCAGTATAAAATGACCCCTCTAAAAAAGCAAGGTTTTTCTACAGGTGCCTGTAATATAAGATATACAAAGAATAAAAGTGTTTACTTCTCAAATGAGCCAAAAAATTGATATGGGGGATTGTTAGGGTGAGGGGAAAGATAAATGACGAAAAGGAGGAGGAGGGGGGAAAAGGAAGTAGTCTGTTCCATAATTCTGTAGCAATTTCATAGACTCTAGTATATTCTATAACAATTCTAAAGGGAAGTGGCATAAAGATGATTAAAAGAATGTTTATAGCCTACTCCACAATCGAGAGTTGAATTCAGTAGTAAAAGTGGATCAGACAGTAACTTGAAAATTAGCTAGGCCTTGATCAAGATTTGTACTTAGAAGGTGTCAAACGACCGCCAATAAGTGACTGAAAAATGTGGGCGAAAAGTGGAAATTATTGCAGTCGACATGATGAACAACCCACTAGTGAAAGCTCCAACGAGAGAATTGCCCGTTTTAGCCCACAACTCTGTTTACTGGAACGTTCAACTCTCAACTAAACCATCGGGCATGCGTCAAGTCGCATGTGGCAAGTACCATTGCATGCCACATTCAATTGTTTGTTAATATTGTTGTATTATCGTGCTTATATTGATTCTACTCATAATTTGGTTAGTACGTCACTTGAAAATAGACTTTTCACAACTGGAAGGACAGGATGAAAATTGATAAAGACAAGTGGATAGAGAAGTTGCATCAAGAATTTGCAAAGTAAGGACATGAGTAAAGAATTATAAAAACCGTTCGTTAAGGCCGGTTGCACCGCCTTACAGTGACATAAAGAGGCTAAGAGTACATGTACAAGGTTTTCTTGGCTTTAAATCGAGTCAATGAAAATTCATAGATAATATCTCAATTGAACGAGTATGTTGGGAAGGGTGAGTTGTAGACTGTAGAGGATGAGAACACCGAACAGACGCATTTGTTATTGTGAGTCTACTGGTGCTGCATACAAGTAAGAATCTTTCCAAAACATTACGAAATATTAAAATGATCATTCAAAATAAAAATAGATAGGTTAGCAACCAAAGCTAACCACCTTGATAATATCTAGAAAAGATATTTTATGACTATGAAAGTGTATCAGAATCGATTATCTTTTACAAGAGGATGAATTTTTTACATAAATCCTACATCGAAAATTCTAAAATAATGTCGTTTTTTGTTTATTGAATATTAATAAGTGAATTTGATTGATGTAAATCATAACCCATCCTCTGACAAAAACCAATCATGAGTAACTGCAGAACATGTCATTGCAGTTATAAGAGACCTTATATTGAAATTTCGGGGAGTTGGTGTTATGTTGCATAGATATTGGACTAGATGAGATGCGCCAGGATGTGGCGCGATGAAGTGGCGTGATGACGGGAGGATTCAGAACCAAGTTATGCTTGTGAGTGGGAGTGGGACTAAAATGATCAAACTCTCATCAAATATGCATTGTTGTTACCAAGTGCAATAGGAGATGAAGTATGGAACCAAACTCACTAATAAAATTATTAATTATCAATTACAAGATAGGTTCCAATTGTTGTAAAAATAGTATAGATAGTAATCATATGAATAGTCATGATGAGTTCTTCAGCAATCCAATCCCTATGACACTATAATACTTTATAGAGTTACATTATAGTACTTTGATAGAGGTAAAATAGATAAATATTATGGAATTAAATGAAAATAGGATATTTTGTCTTTTTCTAATAGGATGATTCTTTTCCCACAAAACGTGAATTTCAAAACATGAGTTTTGGGATAAGCAAATTATACTAAAGACAAAGTATAGAAGAATAAGAAGGAGAGGTGGAGGAAGAAGATGAACATGAAGGAGAAGAAAAGCAGAAGAAGAAGAAGGAGAAAAAGGGGGAGGAGGAGAAGAAGAAGAAGACGAAGAAGGAGAAAGATGAGGAGGAGGAGGAGGAGGAGGAGGAGGAGAAGAAGACGAAGAAGGAGAAGAAGAAGAAGAAGAAGAAGAAGTAGAAGGAGAAGGAGAAGAAGGAGAAGAAGAAGAAGAACGAGAAGGAGAAGGAGAAGGAGAAGGAAAAGGAGAAAAAGAAGAAGAAGAAGAAGAGAAGAAGAGAAGAAGAAGAAGAAGAAGAAGAAGAAGAAGAAGAGTTTTAGATAGAAGTAGATAGTTTTTATTTTATTGTGGAACGATTCTACAACATCTCATTACTGTGTTAAATTGATTGAGCTATTAAAATACAGGAAACCTCTCATTCTATAGCATAACTCTATAACATCTTAAGCCGGCTCCAGACATGTGTCATTCGGCAAGCAGAATGTTCGGCGTTCGGCGAACTATTCGTCTAGATATTTGACGATTAACGAGCACACATCTACACACATGCGTGGTTTGCCGAGCAGTTGCTCGTTTTGGGAATAGCAAATACTCGTCAACTGAATGTCATCTACCGTCAACATGAAACAGCTGTTATGTAGCTAAGGTGAACGTGATATTTTCGAGCTAAAAATTTAAGTGGTTTTATTTTTTTTGTGAATTTAAAGTTTGTTTCATGTTTTTACAAAAGTTTTACTATCAATCTATCCAAATTTAAAATTGTTTGTTTTATTCAAATCTATATTCTCAGATTGTGATTTGGTGTAGAAATTGAAATGGACATAACCTATTTATAATATTTGGACCAAAGATCTCTTTTAGGTCGCTGATTTGGACAATTTGAAACTAAATTGGGAAATTGGAAAAGTTTTAGGCAATAGCCTGTTTTTTCTTTCTCGATCATTGTATTGTTTGTGCTAACCAAATGAATAAATAAACATGGATCTCGATATTGAAGATGCTCTTCATGCTTATTCTGCTTTTATAAATAAACCAAACTAACCCTATGTACCCGGGTCCTGTATAGGACATGAAAAGCCCTAGAATTTTAACTTCAATTGAAAAAAAATATTTGTAGAAATATTTAAATAATTCAGTAACCTGGACGGGACTGGTTATTATCTAGTTTTCATCAAGATTCAAATTATTCATTAACTAGAAGGTAACCCGTGCTCAGCAAGGGTCTATTTTAAAAGTTGACTAAAAACATGTGCGAGTAGAATCTTGAAGAGCTTAAAGTAGGCCTGAAATCATCTTCGGTTTATTATATGCAAAATTTCAAGTTAATTTCAGTCCACTAGTTTAGGCATGATGATGCATGAAACATAATTTTCCTACCCCCGTACGTGTACAAGCCACTTTTTTTCTTTATTATAATATAGATAAGTTCTTCAACTTGGTACTAACATACGTGGGCATATAAGGAGAATCCACTAAGTCCATAAAAGTAAATTTTTCAGGAAATCAATTTCCAATTTCTAACATCAATCATAATTTCCTTATAGTGATTTTTCACAAAATAATACAGCAAAAAATGAAATATTCTTCATTTGATTTGATATGATTTAATATTCATAATTTATAGAATTAATTAAAAAATAATGAAAAATCAAAGTTTCGAAAAATTGCACTTAGTGCATTTTCCTTGTACGCCCATGATAATAGAGTGACAGAACTCAAATCTTTGGAAGCCTTCCTCAACTTAATGCCAACCTGACAAAATTGGACTGGGTATTAATTTAGTTACCAATTTTAACCATCTGTTTCCGAGAGGTAGTATCTCTAGATTATAGTTCTATATCAACTTATATGATATGTACATTTCACATGAACATTCGTCCACTTTGATGTGTTGAAAAGTCCCACACCGACCGGGAAAACAACGAGCACGAATGTTCACTGCTTGCCGAATACCAAACATCCATCTACACTACTCGTGATTCGGCGAGTATGCTAGGTGTTCGACGAATGCCGCATGTCTGGTGCCGGGTGAAACAACGAGCACAAATTTTCGCTGCTTGCTGAATAGATAAACATCCATCCACACTACTAGCGATTCGGCGAGTTGCTGCTCAGTGTTTGCCGAATGATGCATGTCTGGAGCCGGCTTAAGTAGTGAAATTAATTGAAATACTACAATATTGAAATCTATTATCCATTCTATAACAAGAAAACATCTGAGATTCTACCTTTCCAGATGAATGGACGTCGCGGGAAGTAGAAGCTTCCTTAATCCTTCCTTTCAAATAAAATCGACTGGTCAGTGAGTATTCAACGTGGTGGGTAGAGTAACAAGCGAGCAAACGTTCGTTACGAAGACATAACCGCTAAGCTGTAGCTCTAATTTGGCGTTACTCTTCACCAAATTCATAATCCGCTCCTTGTAATAAGCAGGGCGCACTCACACCAACACACTCACCAAGCCCAGTTTCGCCAATTAACCTTTTCCCGTTTAATTGGCCCGGACGTGCAATACCGTTACAAAACAAGATACCATTTCAACTGACTTTGTATCAAATTTCAATCGGGTGCTAATTGCTAATGACAGACATGAGAAGATAGAGACAAAAATTGATTAAACATTTGAACCTAAAACAAAAAAAAAAAGAAATTAACCTAACCTTAAATGTTGATTAAAATGGAAATTTAAAAGGCTTGACCGCAAAAATGTTTTTTGGTTGAATTTTCTTAATTCTTATAAACATTTTAGGTCGATTTGATCATTTTTATTAACATTTCCCGTGGGTAGAGATTTGATAATTTTTATTAACATTTCCCTTAGGTAGAGATTTGATAATTTTCATAAGTGATTAGTTTTGATGTATCTGTTGAGAATCAATTGGAGTGAAGTAATAAGAAATAGTCTTTTTATAATATTATTCTACCACAGATAAGAATCTTATTTTACCTCAAGTCCTATTTATATTAATACCCTACATTATACATAAAATCCGATGATAGAGAAGCAGGATGAATTTTTAATGCCGAAGTTCAGAGAAATGCTTAATGTGATACAAGATGTGATACGTCACACAAACGTAGCAATTGGTAGCCTCTGACTATTCCCCTCCCATCACACTTGAGCTATCCGAGTGATTCACTACTCCTGAACTGGATCAACGGTTTCAAAATAAAAATAAAATTATAAATTATAAAAAAATACAAGCAAAAGAAGAATACAACAATATATCATATCAAAATAATATAATAAATGAAATCACTATTGATTAATAATAATATTATTGAACCCAAACCATAGTCACAGTCACCATTGGAAAAATTCAATAAAATCTAACAATACCTAACAATGAATATTAAAAATTACAATAAGCTACGAACCTGTTTATTGTGAATTTTTCCTTTCCAGAAACTAGATGCCTATGGCAGGTAATAACTACCATTTCTCAGTGCCATAAGTTCACAACTAAATCCAGTCCATTTCATTTGAATGTTAATGTTCGATCCAAAACAATTCAAACTTTACCAAAATAGAAACTTATAAGTACACTTTTCACTTCAAAGAAACTCCACACAGTATACGAAATAATCCAAAACTTTTAGTGTCAGTTCAAATTACTAACAAATACATGAAAAACATTGATAAACTTGAGAAAATCGTTGATAGTTGATAACTTAGGAAACTTCACTAACTGTGAGATCTGTTTACGAATCTCATAATACGTTAACAAACTTCAATATACTGTTCTAAAACTTCAATAAATCATTCGCAAACATCAATACTTCGTTCACGATTAGAGTTCGTTTTTAAACTTCAATAATTCAGTCTTGAGCCATGATAGACTGTTAACAAACTACAATATTCCTCTCAGTCTGTCGTTTGTTAATTGAAAGACTTTAGTAGATTTGGTGAAAGTTGCAGTGCTATTGGAGCACAATAGATAATCAGATAAGTGGGTAATAACTTATTGATGGGATGTAGCTTCAGTTACCTGAATGTGGGTAAAAAGAAATTAAAAGTCGGTCAGGCTCCGAATAGAAAGGCATCTATGTGCAGTGTAACGAGCAGAACACTATTGAAAAGTTTTTAGGAGCTTGTACAATTCAATCTCTAGAACGTTTTTTATTGATCATAAGATATTCACTGAAAAGCTAGAAAATCATTATCTGATAACAGTGGATTAGTGATTGGAGAACTGAGATTGGAAATAAGAATATGATATTGGAATTTCCTGTAGTTCTAGGTTTTTGATCATTGTTGCAAATATACTTTTAGATTTGAAGTACTGAAATCTTCTAAAATCAGAAACACATTGCAAGGATTTCATCCAGTATTTCTAATCAATTTCTGTTCAATTCAATGTTTAATTCTCAATTTAGCCCTCAGATTTTCATCATTAATTCTCTAGTAACAGTTCACTATGTTAAAAATGTATTTTTTAATCAATGGACATCTTCTTCAAGCGGCATTACATTTCACTGATACAGTTTTTCAAAGGTAACTTCCATGTAGGTTTTCCTCGAGAGAACGAATTTTTCCAACTGATCATTAATTTTGTTCCTTGTGAGGAAAAACGCATATTTATTTTATTCAAATTATATTTTCAATGTTTTAGAAGACAGAAAAATAATTAAACTCAATTTTAAAGTAAGAGAAGACTATACAACTATATGTGAATAGCCCTACCGGCGAGAGTAATAGGCAAACAAGGGATGGGAGAAAACGTCCACTTACAGATATCAGGTCTTTAGTAAAGAATGAATTGTAATAAAAACTATAAGAATGGATGGACAACACAAATAAGAAGAGTATATTGCACGGTGCAATGCGTAAAAGACATATTTAACTGCTTTTGGCCACTACGATGGCTATAACTTGAATTACTCATACTAAAAAGTAAAAAAAAGATCATAGACACTACAAAATATTTAAAGTTGAAAATTGAAATAGCTTTATTAGATAAAGGGAATAATCAATGAGGAAGAGATGAAGGGGGAAGGTTCAGAATGGAATTCTTATAAGAAAAATCTGGTGTGGTACACTCACACAACTTTCCTTGCTCACTGAACTGTAAGCCTCATTCTTAAAGGGGAGAATAATTTGGGGGAATAACATAATGACGATTGGCGTCAACAAATTTGAAATTACGATCAGACTACTGTATATGTGTATATAATAATAATTGTTTTCAGAGTCATTTTTCCTTTGTGTAAATTGGGAAATTCGATGATTTTTTTCAAAGTCGTCGAAACAGCTGTTCTACAGATGAAATATCTCGACTATGTGTTCTTTTTATTGCTCTACCTACCTCATGCACGATAAGGAGGTTACAAAGTCCATTTCTCAAGGAAACAATTAATATTTCTCAATTAATAATTAATGTTCAAATTTGTTCAAATTATGAGACATACGATTTCATACGGCGATTTCACATTCAAATCATATGATAAAATTAAAAAGAAACTGCTGTTCTATTATTGCTTTCTACCTGATTCAACTTAACCTCAATAATATTGTTTTGATAATTGTATTGATAAATATTTTTAATAATAATATTTTTATTATTATTAAGATTATAATAGTATAGTTTTGATAATTATATTTTTATTTTCACAAACTCTGTATAATAATATGGTGAATGTGAGAAACTGCTGCATGAAAACTGCTGCATTATGAAAAATCTAGAAGGAAAATTGAAATTTGGACTTCGAGGTACACGAGATTGATATTTTAGAATCTATGTGAAAAATTTGGAGATCTAAATCATTTCCGTTTTTCCGGTATGCAATCCACAAGTTGACATGTTTTGATGCGAACAAACGAACAAACACAACCCTACTCTCTCTTATTATTTTTTATAGATGAAAGAGAATATTGTGAAAAACTGAGAAAATGAGGGAAAGAATAGGAAAAATATGTAATAATATAAAAACAGCAAAATGGAAGATGATATCTATGATTATAAAAACAATTTCAAACTTTATAACTAGATTCTGAAACATTTCAATTAATTGCGAGTACGTTCTGATTAGTCCTAATCCTAATCCTCCACAATGGATGAAGTAGTGTGAAAGAGGAAATCTATATTGCTCTGAAACTTAAACTCTGATAATTGTAGTCAAGTTCACAAACAGGAAGTGAAAAGGTAAATCATTACGGTGAGTTGGAATCGCCAACAAAAACCAACTGAATACGACTTAATTAAATCATTTCAAATGAATTCACTAGATACCATTAAGATAAATAAAAGGGACACCTGATAAAGAGTGTTTAACATATCCGGCGATAGCATCATACAAATACTGGAAAACCAGTTTCTAGTACCAAAGCATAAAATATTAATCTCACATATGACCTATTGCTCACTAGATTCAAAGAGAAATTGCATGGAGAAAATTATAAAAACCATGAACTTGCATGTAATTATAATGAAAGTGTGCTTCCACGCTTTAAACATGCACTTACATGCGGGGCAGCGGGCAGGGGACAAATCTTGTAATTGATTAATTCAGGAAGAAATTTTATTGATTAGTTGCCATTTACTAGTAATGCTAATAAATTCAAGATTAATACTTGAAAAGGTTTCTACATAATAAAAAATCCAATCTGCCAGTCCGGAGTCAACTTCCGAATATAAAATCATTTTCCATCACGTAGGCCTAGCTCAGATTATATTGAATGGTCGAATCGTACCTCACTATGTCATGAAGTATACCAAACGTTTGTGTGATTATTTTTGGCAATACATGAATTTGAATTTGAATTAGAGGAAATCGAATGTCGTTGAGAATGATGTAGACATATAAAAATGGATTAGTAGAATGTTAAAGTTCACTTTTATTTCTGAAATTTTTAGAATTGTTTCATATTTTCAATATTATACTTGGAAATAAGTATTTGGGAGAATTAAGAATTTATACATTGTTATAGGAGCAAGTCTTTCAAGAAGTTAAAATTAGAGAGTTCAAAATTGAAGTTTCAAATGAAATTTTTTTGTTAATCAATAGATATAATATCCATTCTCAATCGAAGGAAATTATTTCAATGTTTTCAATAACAAGAAAATATTTATAGCTGTCATTTTCAAGGGAACATATTTGTTGGAAATCTCTAAAAAACCAAACATAATAATGACACAAGCTGCCTAACTTCAATTCATTTACTCTATCCCTGTTCTCCCTTCCATTTCCTTCCTCCTTATAACTTTGTTCTTATTTACTATTCCTTTATATTCATCATTTCTCCAACCTACCATCCTTTTATCCTCTCCTTGCTTCCTTGGCTCTACGAAGGATCCAAACAGCCTCACCTAATCACCAAAATTCAATTAGCTGCTACCCTCCAGCTTTCCTCCCAGCTGCCAACAATTGTCCACAGCTTCACGAACACGATCCCATCTCTGACAAATATCCCGGCACCCGAAACATGCGGGCAATCGCTATTATCACCTGCAATCTTATACGCCCAGCATAATAATTTCCGCCGCCTTCCGTATGTCTGTGGCGTGTAAACAATCATAGAATCGTGAGCGACTAATTTACGACACACTGTAATAAGGGTTTGTATCATTAGGCTTGTATTTTGCTCGCCTCTCAAATGAGTCATGAATGTAAGTGGCTATGAGCACAGTTGAGCAATTCTCAATTGAGAAGCTGAAAGCCTTCATGCTTTGTAACTCTAATGAGACGATCTACAGAAAGCAATTTCAACAAACAATAAGTGACGATCTTGTCCGACAATAAGCTAGTTACATCAATTCATGAACACCTGTAATAGCGCTGCAGGAATTTGTACAATAAACAGGCACATTAAGGAACTGAAGAAGTGTGTTATTAAAGCTAAATAAGATGAATTTCAAGTCTTCTTTACTAGAATAAATATAGATAGAAGTAGAGCAGTAAAATAAGTAGTGTTCTATAAATGTATTGTTGTTAATTTGTTCTAAGTGCAGACCCTAGAGAAGTTTAAGAGATATGTTATTAGAGCTGTCTTGATGAATCACAAAGCATTCAATACAGTCTCTTTACTCTTCAGTAGAGTAATTCTGCAGAGGGCTTTAATTTACTCTGCTTTGCTCTAGTGGCAGAATCGTAGAAATACTTCACTGTTGGTGGTATGTTGTATAGAATACAGTTTTATGTAACATAATATAATATTTGATATTTTTGTTTAATTGAATAGATGTGGACAGGATGGACGAAAAATCGTACTGGATAAGAAACGTGCATTCTTCTCCTGCTCATCAAGGTAGGTAACTAAGTCTACTCGTATTTTATTAGGTATCTGCAGTTTCCTTGAAATAGTGAAGATTTATAGCTTCTGCAGTAAATCAGAGTGTCAATTATTGGAAGTCTTCGTTTTTCCGAAAAGGATAATTGCGAAACGGTCTGACAGTGAATCTGTGATGAAATTTTATTCATGCCTAATAATTGCAATTTCTGTAATATTTTTGTACTGTATTCCAGTAAAGAAGATTTGTTTTAACGGTTCAAGTAGAGCTAATATATTGTGCCACTTGGGATAGCACTTAAGTAGCCTACAATTATTATTTACGATGCCATGAAAAAGTATATGGGGTGTGTAAATGTTACTCAGTTGAAGACAATGACAGTATAGGTTATAGTTATTAGTTATTCTTATAGTTGAAAAGTTTGAGTGAATTTAGTAGTACTTAATTGAACGTTTTTCAACAATTACTTTTTAATTGGTCATCCCAAGTCCAAAGTATAATTATATCGACTTTGGGCCTACTTATGAACACATCTGAAACACAATATGCATATTTGTCTTTTTACATAAATGGAAAGAATGCTTCTTCTTAATTTGACACTATTTGTCAGAAAGGTGAGAGTAATTGGCCTAGCCAGAAATCAAGTAGGGATGGGTATCGATACATCGATGTTTCAACATCAAACATCGATGATTACTGTTCGATGGTTTTACCTAGACATCGGTCATCCGATGTTTTTCCCAACTAAAAAGTAAAAACAATTCTAATTTTTCAATTTGATTCGAGTTTTTTTTTTTTGAAGAGGATTATCTTGAGATCTTATAGTAACAATATAGAGCAATAATAACAGAATATAATCATTATCTTTGTCATATTTAGTGTAGTATTCTGCTTAGTGTTTTTCGTGAGTATAGATCACTCTTGTGAAAGATCTCGCATAAGTTTTGACTTCCTGCTGATTGTTTTTTTCAATCACGCTCTCTGTTTTTTTATGTGAGACTGTTGGATACTCTTGAAGTAGTCCACATTACTTCTGTGGTCTGTGTCAAGGTTAGATACTTATTTAGAATTGAATAAGAGGTTGGATTCTTCGTTTCTTAGGAAGAAAGAGTTTTTTCTTATTACAATTATATATTTCCTCAACATGCGTTTAACACTAATTAATCTAGCTCTGGAAAAGAGGTCCTCGTATTGTAAGAGTGCAGATATCCTATTAAAAAAAAACTTAATCCATTTTCATCTCCTAAAAAAATCGATCAGGTATTGAATGAATACGATATGAGTATCAATGATTGCTAAAATTAGCTTAGGGTGAAATTTCAAGACAGAATCTTCGAGGATATCCCGAGAGTTTTCTGACTAAACTATGAAGATGACAAATATTGTGAACTAGAGTTGATGTATCTTTCTAGTCACAACCTGACTTCAATTATTCTAAAGACTGTTACTTGAATACCACAAGTCCAAAATTGCTGAAATTCCAGTTAGTGACTGTTAAAATATTGGAACAACAGCTCCAGATACATTGTAGTCACTTTAGAAGCTCTTTTTGTACGTTCAAGTACCTATTTCCAAATTTATGAAAAATATATACCAATAACTCAATCAACTTCCAAAATAATTGAGTTCCAATCTATACAAAAATAAAAATTTTTTCCCACTCTATTAGCTTATTAACAGTAGTGATTTCACCCTGTTCTATCATTTTTAAAAGAATAAGTGTAAAGTATCATATACTGTACATTATATCATTTTCACTGGATCAATATTAAAACTAATAAAAGTCTATTAATCCATCGTTTTCGACATGTTTTTGAGTATTTATTCATTAAAAATTATTTGATCATTCTTAACATCCATTTAATAGAAAAAGTAATATTATTAGTTCAAATTTATTCTCTTTACAAAATTTGGACAAAAAATACCTCCATTTGTTTTATTCAAATCCATAAATCACCATTTTTAGAATATGATATTTTCTTTTTTAAATTTGATTAAATATCAATCTCTGTTGCTAAACGTCTAGTCTGATTACCTACAAACAAAATTTCAGCTTGGCTGCTGCCAATAAATAATATTTCTTCACTGTTAACTACTTTTCAAAAGTTTTGTCCCTTTCTTTTACATATACATAAAGAAGGAAAATGATTTTCACTTTCTGAGTCACTCTAAGGTGGAAAATAAATAGTCTTATAGTCTTCATCCAATGCACCTAGAATACCTGTATTCTAGGTACCTTGGTATCATCCGTAAAAACGTAGGCAGATACACCGATGTTTAAAAGCATCAATGTTTACCGTTTGATGTTTTTCACTTATCGATGTTAAGGTGAAAAAAACATCGATGTTTGGTCTTTTGATGCCCATCCCTAAAAATCAAGCGATTTACAAAACTGTACTGGAGCTAAAAATAAAACAAATGAGGGCTCTGCTTATTAAGTCAAAATAACGGACATGAAGCATTTTTAGCAGACCAATATTTGGAACGTGAAATGGAAGTGACGATTTAGGCTATGACAGAACAAGACTGGCCAGGTGGTTTAGGCTCACTCAAAGCCCCGGGCTATTCAGCCACCAATGCATCCCATTAAATCGTCGACCTACAGCATAATAATTCTTTACAAATTATGGTCATCGAATGATGAAAACCGTCCACTATCAAAATTGAAATTTATGCTGTCAACAATTAACAAATCACTAATCACTTTCAATAATACACGAAAAAAAATGTGGGACAACCGATCCGCATAGAACAAAAATGTGTTTCCACTCAATAATGTAGCAGGAACTGATCAACGATAATAGTAATAATTGAATAACACATTTTTAAAAATAATAAATCACTTTAATCCAATATGAATTAAGTAATATTCTCTATAATTACTCCAATTTATTCATGTTCGATTTGTTTATTCAAAAAGCATGGCAATGATAGGAAGATAAACACAATGTTTTGGCTGAGAAAGACTAAAGCCCGGTTTCCGAGCTCGGCATCTATAAGTTCTGGACCTCAAGAGTCCACGGCTAAAATAAGCTCTCGGGTTTAAATTGGCTTTCTGATTCACGATTTTATCTTCTAAACTCTGGAGTCTATCAAGTTCTCGACTTATTTGAGTCCAGGACTTTAACGCAGTAAACATGAGGGAAATTCACAATATTTTGCTGTTGTATTTATTTATTTATTCGTTGATATAATATACAAATCATATGAATATGATCGGGATAGAACAACAGGCATAGCCCAAAACTATTCTGTTCCCAAATTTTTATAAATAATGAAATGTCCGAAAAAATAGGTTACTGAGGAAATTTAAAGTTCAAAGTTCTGTCCAAGAATATATATTAGCTAGAAATTTTGAATTTAGAATGATTAAAATACCAAATTATAGTCAAATTTTGCACTTAATATCACCGCACTTTGAATAAATTAAGTTATTTCAGAAAATTTTGAAGCCAAAAATATACACACAACTTTCAACTAGGCACAGCTGTTACAAACTCAAAGCTGTATTGTTGGCATTATAGCAAAACGGAAACAACTGATTACAGCGGTACAATTCAAATGAGCATGCTCTAAAAACTATTTTGTAAAAATACTTTTCGATTTCTTTGTAGGCTTATTCAAAGCAAAACCTTTGAAAGGTGAATGAATAAACATTTCATTTTACGTTATGCTATTATTGATCATTGATCCTAACCAGTGATTTTGGAATAAAAATTGAATTAGGCTATTGAGTTTGAAAACGTATTTATTTAAAAAAACTGGAATAATAATTTATTATTGTTATTATTATTATTAATTATGTTGAATATGACATTGATTAATAACATTCAGATTGGAATATAAATTCCAAGGCAATCCTTGTATTATATTGCTTGAACATTTTTAGGTTATGTCACAGTCGTAAAATGAGGTTAGTTTTTTACGCATAATTCTGATACAATTTTATTCCAAAATGAACTTGCAAACTATAAAATATGAATTTAGATAGACTAATCCAAATAATTGAGGTATTCCATGACATCTATTTGGCTTTTTATCTACTTCAAAACAATAACTGAATTGTGTTTGCTCAGTTAAGTCCAGAACTTGAATTTAAACCCTACCCCAGTCGAGGGTTTAAAATCACGCTGTTTTAAGTCCTGGACTTATAAGCCCTTATTTACTCAGAAAGCGAAATTATAAACTCCAGGGTCTAACATGATCTCTAAACTCCAGAGTCTATTTAAGTCCTCAACTACGTTAACGCTCTGACTCGGAAAGCCAGTTTTCTGACTCCAGAGTTTAAAGCCAGTTAAAGTCTAGAAGTTAGCTAAATGCCGAGCTCGGAAACCGGCCCTTAATGTTTACTTTCATGCAACAGTATGTAGGATCAGAGATAAAAAAACATTCCTACAGTATTTGTAAGTATTTATAAGCATTCTTTCCGCTATAGTAGAAATATATTATTTTTGAATAGTCAAAAGCACTCATTACAATTACAATTCAAGCACTCATTACAATTCATTGAAATACAGTACTTATAAAAAATATAAGTCATCATATTTTGATAATTGAGGGTAGAAGACCCACTCTGACTTTTTAGTATGATTGCTAACAAAGTGCTGATCGTTATGAGATAAACATCTCAATCAATCAATCAATGAGGCGGTTTGACCATACCGGATTCAAGAACCAGTGAAAAACGAAGCACTAACCAAAATAAATTGGCCAACTGGCATTCAGGATTTATCACGAATTGAAAAGATAAACAGCAGTAAGAATACAGGGTAAAATGAATAAGAAAATGAGTGGAAGAGAGAAATAATTGAACGACCCACTTGCTACACATATAAACGCAGAAAAAACTCAACAAAAATAGATGGATGAGTTATACAGATATACAGGAAGGATGGAAGGAAGGATCCTGAAGAGAACTGGTTCCTTTACGTTCTAATTGCTATCATTTTATGAAAGGCACAAAACAGACTTCTATAGAAGTTAGAAGCTTCGAGACAGGATTGATATTTATAATATCCCATCATCGACGAAATGGGAATTCTAAGTATTCGGCAGGAACACTTTATGGAATTAAAATTATTTTACGGGTAGCGCATTGAAATTATCGGACAGTAGAGTAGGTCGCAGACGAGATGATTGAAATTGTTATGAGTCATTCTGGATAATCATGATCGTAAACGTGATGGATGTGTATTAATGATTGCAATCAACAAGGTGGTCCAAGTGCTACATAATGGAAAGCCAAAATGACAGTAAGGTATTCCGGAAAACATTAGTCAAGAAAAGATACGGGAATAGATTGGGAGAAAGGAATGTGAATTACTTACTAAATAGAGAAGAAAAACTTCCTGAAGGAAGTCCCAAATCTAAATCTAGAATAGAAATAAAGGAGTGAGAAAGGCATTAATTCAGAAGCTTGAATTCCCTTGGTAGTTAAGATGATCTTTATTTGATTTATCATTTTTTTAAATATATAACAAAGCCTGATAAGAATGTATCCCTGGTTTATTAAAATGTAAATTACAGAACTGAGAAGGCTAATTAATTCCAAGGATTTGATCAAAAGATTCAAATTCTCATTCAAAATAACATGAATTTTCTCCAACTATTTCAAGCATGTTCACTGAATAAAAGTTCTGTTTGAGACATCTTCCAGAAGTTGGGTGAACTAAATTATCCTTAATACTGTAATTTCTGTATGGAACAAACCAGCTTCAATAAATGCTTACTTCAATTATATGCTTACATAGATTTATCTACTTGGTCTTCAGGAGATCGACTACTCGGCAAGGTGCTATAATATCTCTCAAACACGCAACCAATCCTAAATTGCCTTTCTACTTCTAAATGTATCAACAAGAAGCATCCAATGAAATGCATAATAACGATTCAGAATATTTGGAACGAATCAATGGGATAGGAAAGCTTAATTAGTAGTCTGATTTATTCGTCCAAACTTCTAGAGACACTTGCATCTATTTTGGAATCAAGTAACACTGGCACACGGTTGAAAACTACTTTCATAAAACACACACAACAAAATTTCAGTTGTTGACTTTCACTGTGTGAGAAACTGAAATTTAATCCAGACTAATCTTCTTGATATCAAGGAAAGTGAAGTGCTAGAAACAGATTAGAAACTCAAAAGCTTCTTACAACTTTCATAATATTGTACTTTATGGCCAATGCTACGCTGATAGGACTGGACAAATTATCAGTATTATTTATGGCTATAAGCCTGGAAATTATATACACACATTATGAATGAGCATCATGATAAACCTTGCAAAATGCATCAGTGATACTTGAATTTTGATATATTTTTAGTAAACAATATAGGCCTACGATTGAGGGCAGATGCAGCAAATTTAATAGCTGACATTATTTAGTATTTAGGCCTACAATAATTATTTGAACAAATAAAGGATTATGAAAGTTATAATGAAATTTTGAATCCGGTCATGATGATATACATTATCCTATTTAAAACAAATGCATATCTACAAAAAACAACTTATCCTTTTTTGAAATTTAGTTTCAATTTTTAAGGTTAGAAGTCCAAGTCTAACTCCTATTATTGATTATTTTTCAACTAAAACCTCAATTCAGAACTATAACTTGAATTCCTGGCCGAGGAGTCTTGTACCAATAATTAACCCATTATTTTCCATGTTGCAATAAAATCAACTCAAATATGAGATGTGAATGAATATATTGTCGATAGCACACATCCAATAACTTATATATTGGAGGAATAAATTTTTTGAGTTATTTGATCAATTGATTACGAATGTTGCAAAGAAAATCTTGTGCAGAGCTATGCTATGTAACTATGAGCAATAACTCTACCTAAGTAAAATTAAATATTCTGAGTAGAATTTAAATCAACTATAAATTTACAGAAAAATGTCCCCTCAAGTGAAATTACTCACTCTTGTTGAGGAATGACTTGATTACTTTTTCAATATCTATATAATAAGAGAGAGTAGGGTTGTGTTTGTTCGTTTGTTCGCATTAAAACATGTCAACTTGTGGATTGCATACCGGTAAAACCGGAATGATTTAGATCTCCAAATTTTGCACATAGATTCTAAAAATATCAATCTCGTGCACCTGGAAGCCCAAATTTCAATTTTCCTTCTAGATTTTTCTGAATCAATGTTGAAATTTCATCAATGGTACATACGATTTCATAAAAAATCACCAGATCATATGGTCGAAATTAAAAAAGGAACATCTGTTTCTATTATTGCTTTCCACCTGATACCACTTAACCTCAATAATATTGTTTTGATAATTGATAAATATTTTCAATAATTATGATAATATTTTTATTATAAATAATAATATTATTGTTTTGATAATTAATGAAAATTTTCATTTCCACCAACTCTACATAATAATATGGTGAATGTGAAAAGAAATTATCTCAAAAACATCTGTTTAGAAAAAAACATAGTTTTGAAACTTCGTTTTCCTGATGCAATGTTTAAGGTACGTACAGATTTACGCGCCGCGAACATGAGCAATATTCACTTTTAATCAGGTGATGCCAAGCTTCTTACCGTTTCTGTAAAAAACAGATATAATCAGCTGATTGAAAGTGAATTGCTCATGTTCGCGGCGCATATACTTGTACGCACCTTTAGGCCTACACGTGTCATGAATTATTAATTTTTGAGCTAGAACAGTTTTTTGAGACAAAGTGCTTAATAAACGTCTACAGTTTCATTAATGCTGTATCGGCAATATGAAAACACATGCAGTAAATATGTCTTTGAATAAAGGTGTTGATATAATTATATGTTACATAATTATAATTATGTACATATTATTTATGTAAATAAATTATTCTCTTCCATTTTTATTTAATTAAAATTTCAAAATTATTCAAGCCCTGATAGAATGACTGACTCACTGTACAGTCAGTCGAAAATTTTAATATTGGAATGAGGGGTATTTTGGCAAGCTGAGCAAAAAAAAGGTCATAATGCACCTTCTTGTTATATCTTCAAATGAAAAATGAATTTTGTGGGTTGTCAAAATTGCCTCTGAAAGGGAAACTATTCAACTTATTCTATCTTTTAGTAAAATAACAATGATCATCCATCCGTCTATTATCTTCTATACTATAATACACGTATACACGTGTAAAGTATAGGAAAATTATGTTGGACGCATCATCACGTCTGAAGTACTGGACTGATTAACTGATTAACTAGTTTGTCAAGTTTTCAATTTGTCATGCTTCCAGTTATTGTATGGAAGCAGCTGAACATTAAATTTATTTTAAAAGGGAAATCAGAAGATAGGTATGATTGGGAATCCTATTCGAATAATAAAAACAGAACTTCAGCAGATTAGATAATTATAATTTCAATGGAACATCGCAATTTCGTTTTCAAATTTGAAAAAAAATACTATCCCAATATTTCAACATAGAATTTTTTTCGTTCATTGAAAAATGAATTGCACGAGCGATCCACATTCAAGTAATGGAAAATCTTTTATTAATAAATTCATTTTTTCCCTGCAACCGATTACATTACTGAATACAATACATGTGAATCTCTAGATTTTTTACAAATAACTCATCTCTTCCTATAACCGATTATATTGCCGACAATTTTTTCAGCAAATACCTCGAACAACTGCCAGAAGATACAAATCTGTTGATAATGACAATAAATTTCTCTAGATATTGTGTCAGTAAAAGGCGCGCTTTAACGGTAAAAAGCTTCACTCGGATAATTTACTGCGTTTGAGGCCCATTACCGTACTTACTGCAAATTGCAAAGACCAAGTTGAGCACAGTACAGTGCAGTACAGTAATATCTGCAATTGATCAGTGCAAACACAGTTATACAGCTAATTCTTTATGTGTCAACTCTACTGTACGCGGGCTTAGTAACAGGACTCAACAGACTAACTGCATTTTCCGCATTTTCCGACATAAAATCTAAAACTCAATTGATGACAACAAGTTTTCAATAATCAATAGGACACTTTTGAAATTCAATTAGAAATCATTACTTTCAATAAATCTAAAATTTAATGGGGAATCAATAAACTACAATAAATCTGAAATTCAACTGGGAATCAATAAATCTAAAAAAAAATTGAATAAAAAATCATTAGGGAAGCAAACATTTCCTACAAAGTTGAACGAACAGATCAAGCGATCTATAAAGTTGTGTTTCACAAGGAAATAATTTATTTATGACTCCCCACATTAAACTATTTACATTTGAATTCTATTCAACTGTAGTAATCGTAGAATACTATTATGTAGTATTGGAGGAGATACTCTCATAAATAGCATGAAATAATTGTATTTGTTTTCGAGAACAATTTAATTAAGAATCAACATCAATAATCTTGTACTGATAAATGTTTGAGTTTGACGAACTGTCAAACTTCATGAAAGTTCGACAATTGGAAAATACATTTTCTGGCTATAAAACTCAGCAAAAGGAGCAAAATAGGGAAACCCGATCAATATTTCTACATAAATACATACATGTAATTTAACAATTGAGCTATAATTTAAGTATCGCTTGGATTGCAAAGGTTATATTAAAAAACCTTTCTTTAAAGTGAAGTTTTATAGATAATTATTTCATTCTACAAATGATTATCCTTTAAATTGGACCTATTCCATTTTAACTAATATACATAATATATTCATGCATATACAAGTTCATACATCCTAGTGGAAAATGTTTATCAGGTAATTTATCCAAAAAATGATGAAAATTTAAAAATCTTAATGCCTTTATAGAAATGAGAATGTAGGCGAACAAGTTTGAACAATTTTTGAAGATTGATTCAAATAAATGAACCAACTTAACTAGCTTCCAAGAAGAATAAATGCCAAGTGGGAGGCTAACGAAGAGGGCAGCAAACTTATACAAAACTATATTATCTAGCAGGTAAAAAATATGTTTTAAAACTTTTTCGAATATTTGAATTACAGACTATTAAAAACTGAACATAAAATACGAAGAAGGCGTTCTATCAAACCACAAGTAACCAATATTTCCCCATGAAACCGATAGTAGAAATCAGTCATCTTCATTCGTGGTATAACTGGAACTTCCACCTATGGGTTGACGCCACCATAAAATCATCCTAGTTCAAAGAAAGACAACTTTCTTTCCAAAATATCAACGCAGGAACTGATTCGAAACACTTCAAACCTACTCTCCCACACACTGCACTAATAAGCCATAAAGATACACATGTTATTTCGATCTCAACTTGGATTTGGTTGAGACAGGATTATTTTTAACTCAATTCGTCAGGTCATAAAACAACGGTGTCTAGACAAGATGAAGCCCTTATCTACAGAAATCGAGAACAGACGCAGCTCATAAATTTGGGAAGATATTTACCACAGCAGAGACTACATTTTGATCCCATTCAAGAATGATATTGAACTTGAAAAAACACTCAATAAATATGGAAAATGAACAATACATAGCATTATCTTGGTATTTCATAGCTCGTAATAATTCATACGAGTTATTAATGAACAAAAATTGAATGTAAAAATATATTATGAATGTAATTTCTGTAATTCTAATATTTTGTCAATGAAATTTTAATTCATCGATATTGAAGAATCCAATCTGGATAATATAAAGTATTTAAATTTGATTGATCAGCTATTTTTGAATTTGAGAAATACACTGATAAAAATTTATAAAAAAACTGTAAGTACAAGTATAACCTATTTAATCTAATTGGAACTCTGAAAAGGGAGACTCAGAAAACTTTTGTTCCTTTTTCATACTAATCAATGTAAAGAATGGTAATATGATTCATCATTGAATTATATGTATTTTGCCACTTTCCTTAACAAGATCCGAAAAGTAGGCCAATTGAAAGAAATTGAATTAATTTTTAGTTCAGTTCTCCAACGAAATGAAATTATTTGCAACAATGCTTCCGAACAGAGTTTTCTCTCAGCAGTTGAAATCATGACCCCCACCAAAATTCTATTGAGATATGGTAGTTAATAAATTAAATCTCAAGAATTAATTAAATCTATCTATCTAATAGCTTGTATTTCAAGCAGGTCAGTTGATTGTACGTCTCATTTCACCAAAATACAAATTCAGAATAAGAAAAAATAATAATCCGATACACAATAATTTGGGAAACATTTGGATTAACATGGTTTCAAGGAGGAAAATATGCTTGTAATGACTGAAAAAGTCCACCCACTTTCACGCATCAATCGCAACTATTCTCTTCTAATATATCACTAATTGAACACACACTAATTCACATTCCTAATGGGAAAACACGCGAAAGACTCACTGCAGAAACGAATTGTGTAGAGGAACACATTGAACAGTGAACAGAACACAGACACCGACAGAACAGCAACATGCAACAAGTCGCTCGCTCTGCCGCACATCATTTGAGTATTCCGGATCAGGAAGAAACTGGTCAGACTCATTACCAACTGGACAAGAATGAAAAAAATGATAAAGTTAATGCGAGAACGGTTGCCGGACAAGACGAAGAAGCAGAAAGAGGAAAAGATGAAGAAGAGCAAGAGAAAGGCAGGAGTACATCTCGCGAGTATGATAACTCAGTAACAGGTGGCGGTACAGGAGGGAGAGGAGGGGAGGATAGCAAGATAAGAAGAGTAACACTATACGTGGAAGTAGGATGAGGTAGAGAGTTAACTACAAGAAGAAGACGAAGAAGAAGAAGAAGTATAAGAAGAAGGGGAGGGAGAAAGGACTAGTAGTGAGGAGAGATGTCTGATATAAAATAGATGCATGAGAGGGCAAATAATCCTTGAGGGGGGGAATAAGTACTGTTTTTGCAGAAGTATTGACCGATGGTAGGAGAGAGAGTAAAGGGTAGGGGAGGTGAATGGAGTTAGGTTTCTGATCCGCTAAAGCGTGGAGAGATGGTCTTGTTGATTACAAAACTTAGCCGAGGAGAATTTGTAGACTAAGAGAATGGAAGGGAAAGGGAGAAAGATTGTAAAATAGTTAAGTGAAAAAAAGAAAAAGCGGAAGAAGGAGAAGAAGATAGAGACACACAAAGGAGGAAGTGATGGGGAATATGACGGAAAAAGGGAAACAAGAAGTGAAAAGAAACAGGAGACTGGGATGAAGAAAAAGATGGAAAACAGATTCTTATGACAGAGAAGGCAACTGAGAAGTGAAAAAGAGGTAAAAAAGAAAGACTAGGAAACAAAAGAGAAGTATAAGAAGGAGAGTAAGCGGAAGGATGGAAATGAGAATTTTTCAGAACGTGAATGAGAATAAGAGGACATAAAAAAGGAGAGAGGAAAAAAGTTGTCAAGGAGGAGCTTTAGAAGTGTAATTTGCTAAATAAAATAAAACAAATTATATGAAGGAAGAGAATGAGGAAAGAGCATGAAAATGAGAAAATTCAGTACCAAAGAACGAGAATGAGAAAAGAAAAAGATGAGGAAGAAGTTGGAGCAGATAGATATTGTATCACATAAGAAGAGTAGAAAGATGAAAAAGGGAAAGGGAAAGAAACAAAAGAGAAAGAGGTCTTCATTCTCTCTTGAGAACCTGATTCTCTTGACAGTGTCCGTCACCGTATAATAGCGGAAGTGGCTGAAAGCAATAAGAAGAGAACACTAAGATCTGCCGCAATTAATAATATGTGAATACTTGGCGCAGAGCGAAAAAAATACTGAACACCGCTGCTTTGTTGCAGAGTGCTGTGACATCACTGACATGACCGCAATGGAGCATGGATTTTTCATAGATTGCTTCACACATTGATCTCTTATCATTCATATATTAAACACATTTCTATTGTATTAAAATATCATTCTTGTATGATATTATTCACATCTTTATCAAAACTAATCAACATTGGTGAGGAAGAAAAACGTGAAAGATAAGAGAATATAGAAGAAAGAAAGATTTGAACATACGGAATGAAATTCTACAAGTAGTCCAGTCAATATAGACATAAAAAGAGGGGGTGTGCTTGCAATTTATATTGTAGTTCTGATTTTTTAATAGTATATTATTTGGGTACATAAGAGAAGTCCAGAACCAATTTCTTCATGCAAAATAACCTTGTGCTAGATACAGAGTGGCCCAAAAACCTCGTGTTTTCGGCTCATTTTCCAGTTTTCAGCTATTTCTGTCAAATCTCGTAATCGGACAGAAAAATTTGCTCTCGCCTTTTTTTTAGATTATAAGATTGTTGATAAAATGTTGATAAAGTACACTCAAAAAAAATTTTCCATTTTTCGACCGAATTTGACTTATGATACATGATTTTGAACCGCCCTGACGAGCCGAGAAGAATGAGGTGTAGAACGATGAAATCTGAGCATTTTGTCAAAAGATAAAAGGGTTTGAAATTTTGATCCTTGAGATGTCCTTAAGCGCGCCTCTTCACTGGGAAATACTGAAATGAAGTGTATCCAACGGGTGACTCTTGTAGAAAATAATCTCATGAACTCATATCATTGTGCGAAATATCAATGTGAGGGCAATGTAGTTGATGATGATGGTTGAAGCTGAAAATTAGGTGTTTTTCACAATACAGGAGCAATGTTGTCAGGTGTACCTGGAAATCTATATGAGATAGAGCGCTCTACCTGATCTCAGATTGTAGAACACAAAAATACGCCCAGAGGGATTTTGAATTATACATCAAAATGGTAACAATCGGAAGATATTGTTGATCAAAAACTAAAATTCAACAAAATTGATTTTTTCTTCAAATTTCACTCATTTTTGAAAAATCATAACTCACTACTCATTGGAGATAGAGAGTTCCAAATGATCTCATTTGATCCAGAATTTTATAATTTTGACACAATGCTTAGATTCCATCGTACTACACTTCATTCTTCTTGGCTCGTCAAGGCGGTCCAAAAAATCATGCATCATAAGTCAAATTCGGTCGAAAAATGGAAAATTTATTTTTGAGTGTACTTAAGCCCATACATAAAAAATGGTCAATTTCTATATTCAAAGCTATGTATCTCGGTACTCCTTATTATAAAAATCATAACTTGATATTGAAATGTACAATAGAATTTACTTGTTCATCTGCTGTAAACGATTTATGGAATAATATGTTTGTAAAGTGAGATTTGATTGTTGAAAAAATCCGGAAATTGTTGATATTTCTCTCATATCAACGATTTTGGCAGTTCTATGATAACGAGAAGTGATTCAAGATGGATTTTAGACAACTGAACTCGTAGAGTATGAATTTATCTACAATTTGGAATCGATCGTGAGTTTCATTGATGTATCAGACTCGTTTTAGAAATTCTTGATCAACAGTAAAATCACGAAAAATATGTAAAAACTGAAATCGCCATTTTTTAAATCTTATGTAACTTTTGAATCGTATTGGAATCGAAAGTATTATTCATTGCAGATGATAGAATAAATTCTATTGTACTTTTCAAGATCAAGTTATGATTTTTATAAAAAGGGGTGACCGAGATACATAGCTTTGGATATAGAAATTGACCATTTTTTATGTATTGGAATATGGGCTTAAGTACACTCAAAAATAAATTTTCCATTTTTCGACCGAATTTGACTTATGATACATGATTTTGAACCGCCCTGACGAGCCGAGAAGAATGAGGTGTAGAACGATGAAATCTGAGCATTTTGTCAAAAGATAAAAGGGTTTGAAATTTTGATCCTTGAGGTGTCCTTAAGCGCGCCTCTTCACTAGGAAATACTGAAATGAAGTGTATCTAACGGGTGACTCTTGTAGAAAATAATCTCATGAACTCATATCATTGTGCGAAATATCAATGTGAGGGCAATGTAGTTGATGATGATGGTTCAAGCTGAAAATTAGGTGTTTTTCACAATACAAGGAGCAATGTTGTCAGGTGTACCTGGAAATCTATATGAGATAGAGCGCTCTACCTGATCTCAGATTGTAGAACACAAAAATACGCCCAGAGGGATTTTGAATTATACATCAAAATGGTAACAATCGGAAGATATTGTTGATCAAAAACTAAAATTCAACAAAATTGATTTTTTCTTCAAATTTCACTCATTTTTGAAAAATCATAACTCACTACTCATTGGAGATAGAGAGTTCCAAATGATCTCATTTGATCCAGAATTTTATAATCTAGAAAAAAATTATGAGTAAAGTTTTCTGTCCGATTACGAGATTTGACAGAAATAGCTGAAAACTGGAAAATGAGCCGAAAATACGAGGTTTTTGGGCCACCCTGTATCTAGCACAAGGAAATTTTGCAGGATGAAATTGGTTCTGGACTTCTCTAATGTACCCAAATAATATATTAAAGAATCAGAACTACAATATAAATTGCTTGCACCAATGTTTATAGTGACTGGACTAACGGTCGATTTTGCCGATTTAGTTCATATATTATTTATCTATTTATATTATAGTTTTAGAGACCGTATGATTTTAAAGGAATAGAGTTGAGAAAATATTTGTAGAAGATCATACGACTGAGTAACTGAGACTAGATGTGTGATTGCAGATCAAAGACTTCCTTCCCGCACACTGCTGCATCAGTATGCGATCAACGCAGATAGGGAAATACCTACCGCAGGTAGGGACACGAATACCTACTCTAAAATCAGCTCATGTTAGATATTTTCAATAATTAGTAGAATAAAATCTATCCATCTCTTCATGATGAAAATGATAAGATTCACCACATGGGAATTTGTTTCCAGAATAATTTTTCACAACGATAATAGTCTGAATGGAATCACACGTAACAGCTTGTAGGAATTTTCCTGATCACACTGAAACTGACATAAGTTATGAAAACAACTCGAACACGAGAAGCGTAACACGCATCATTCATCTGCAACTTCACAAACAATAAATCTTCATTTCATCTCAGTTTTCAGACCAACATTGATCCGTAGTTGAGAGCGTTTTTGTTGCAGAGAAATGACAACCAGACCTGAAACTTGTGCGAGGGTGATGAGGTGATGATGGTGTTGGTGACCAAGAGTTTCATAAGGGCTCTGAATCAGCGGATAGTTTTTATATCAGCAGATTTGTAATTGAGCACTACGGAAATCAATGTGGAAAGTAGTCACCCAAGGGGCTGTCATAATGTGTTGTGATTTGCCAGTTGGTAACCGCCCCAACCACCTAATTGTGTAGATTGCCAATGATACTCTTGAGGAATAGTAGTAGCATAGAGCAACTAGAAAATAGTAGTTGGTATTGAATATTCATGTTTGTTAAAAATGTAGCCGCCGGATGAAAGATTTGGAGTTTACTAAGAGTTGGGTAGTAGCATACAACACAAAATATAATAAAAACACTTCACTTGAATGGGCTACTTTTATAAATTAATAAAACATTATTGAAACTTGAAGTACCCTTTATTATTTAAAATATTATTCGTTATTATTATTATTATTATTATTATTGGAAACTAGTTGTCTTATTTTAAATAATAAAGGGTACTTCAAGTTTCAATATTGTTTTACAAAATATAATATTGTAAATAAATAGACTGACTATTGTAAGGTAGATGGTGTTAAATTTCTATTATATTGTGAGGTCCACACGTTATAATGGCAGTGAAGAAAGATAAAAAAGAACAGCGTTGCAAATTCTCTGCCTTGCCACTGCCTTGTATAAAATATAGCTGATACCGGTATATTGAATATTCTATATAATTAAAAATAATCAATTATATTTTATCCGTCAAGAAAGTATATTTCTCAATTACTAAAATTATGTTTACATTGTTGAAAACGATACGGAAACGTCGCGGAGCTAGAAGAGGATAGTGCTATCTGCTTGTTGAATGATGGACAAGGATAGCAACACCAATGTTAATCAAATACAGCAATTATAACGTTTACCGCAATTATGGATAAAATGATGGCTGAAGTCCATCAAATGTTTGTGTGTGTGATGCTGTTATTAATAACAACTTAATAACATTATCAGTATTAATATACAACCTTAATTCATTTAAAAATTAATAATCCAATTGAAGTTGGAAATTCTCAGCCAAAGTTCTCATTTTTATTCATTCAAGAATCAGAAAAAATACAGATAAAACAAAAAATTCGCATTTATAATAGGCTACACGCCAAGCAGCTGGACTGCAAAATGGCTGAACCGAAAAGCGCGCGACCTAGCGGGAAGAATCGTACCTAACTTCGTTTCATCCAGCTAAAAACAGTATTCAGATATTTAGAATTTTGATTAACTAGAATTACCGAAAAATACCATAAGTATACTGAAAAATATTTATAAAATAACAATGACAACAGAAAATATTTTATTGTAGTATATTCTAATGCTATTTTATTAATTTTATTGATTTCGAACGGTAATTATTTAACCTGAAAATTTGAATTTCAAAATGTGTGTTTGCTACATTTCTCATTGCTTAAAGTTGAAATAATTATTACTGTCAATAGAAAAAACATTATTTATTATTAAATGATGAGAAGTTATTATTTAATTATGATTTAGATAAACATTATTCTTGTTTTGGATTTCTAGATTGGGATTTTATCATAAATATAGGGTAAGGTAGCCATTGAAATGATTCTTATCTAAATCTAACCACAGTCATTGTTACCAACTTAATTTTTGTTTTCGTGTACTAATCCTCCATATAACCCACCAACTATTTTGTGTTGCCATGTTGCAAATCTGGAGTGCAGAAAAATTTTTTCCTGCACTAGAGCGGAAAAGTGTTCTTTGCGTTCTGTAATCAGTCCAGGAATGGCCACTTTTCAAGGTACTGTAGGAAAAATATAATACAACAATCTACACTCTGATAGTATAATATTGACAATTCATAAACGTAATTGCTACAGTGAGGTCCACGTTATAATAGCAGTGAAGAAAGATAGGAGAAAAACGTTGCCAAGTCTCTCCATTCTGCCACTGACTGTACACAGCTGTTACTCAATTCATCCCATTAAATTTAATCTAATAATAATTATCATTTTCTTGATAAAATAATCAATTTAATGTCAAATTGATCAAGTAAATATATTTTTTCATAATTTGATTAAAAAATTTGCTCTCATAGCTGAGAACAGATTTCTATTTTTATACAAACCTGAAATGGCGGCTAATTTAAAAAGCTGTGATACAACAATTTGAATTTCAAAACAACAGAAATCAAGTTATTTGGTAGGTATTCTATTCCAATTTCTTTTGAAAATAATAGAAAAATAGAAATCCCATTTAAAAATAAGTAATTTCAATAGATTAATTCTGAAATAACTTTTCAATATTATTACTTTCCTTGCCCTATTATTACCATAGGTAAGGAAAGTATTGCTTTCCAAAAAAAATTAAGGTACCCTAATTCCAAGTTTTCTATACGTTTCAAGGTCCCCTGAGTCCAAAAACATAATTTTTGGGTGTTGGTCTGTGTGTGTATGTGTGTATGTCTGTGAACACGATAACTCCATTCCTAATTAACCGATTGACTTGAAATTTTAAAGTTAAGGTTCTTATACCATGAGGATCCGACAATAAGAAATTCAATTCAAGATGGCGGAAAAAATGATGGATAATTACTAAAAAGCCATGTTTTTCACGGTTTTCTCAAAAACGGCTCCAACGATTTTCTTCAAATTTATACCATGGATAGCTTGGACATTGAAAGGCTGCTTGGACATTGAAAGGCTGCTTGGACATTGAAAGGCTTCTTGGACATTGAAAGGCTGCTAGGAGAAATGGCAAATTACACAAGGGTTGGAAATCGAAATGTGTCTAAAACATCATCTGATTACCTCTCAAAGAGGATCAGAGAGATGAAAATGAATGTTGTGAAACTGGGCAACTCCTTGGATGTCCTGACAGAAGGTGCAAGGAAGGAGAAAGAGGAGAAGAGGTAGTTCTGGAGGACTTCAGAGCTCAGAATACGAGACTCTCGAAGGAGAACTTTAAAGAGAATGTGAGAGTTCTTTTCAAGACTGGACAGAGGGATAAGGAAAGAAGACACTATGTTGTGGAGGTCGCACCTTCGGTGAGAAAGCTGTTCCTCACCAAAGGTCAGCTTTACAGAGTATACGAATCACACCAAGTTGCTGATTTCATAAGACCATTGAGGTGTAATAAATGCCTAAGATATGGGCACATGGCCAAGTCCTGCTCAGAAGACAGGACTCATTGTTCAAGATTATTGTTCAGGATTATCTGGTGAAAGATTGTTAGAAGAGTGCTAAGGAAGTATCTTGTGTAAATTGTCTGAGAGAAAAGAAACCGGGTAATCATAGTGTTAATGCTAGAAGATGCCCGGTTTATCTGAGAGCAGTGGACATGGAAAGAAGGAGAATCAATCTTGACAATGATTGATGTGTGTCAACTTAACTTGCAGGGTTCCTATGTTTGTCAATCAGAATTGGAGAGGTTAGTGGAAGAAAGCCGGTTCAAAATTTTACTTTTGCAAGAGATTTATACAATTGAAGGACAAATGAGAGGATTCCATGGCTGGAAGAAGTATACATTTGGGGAAGATCCGAAGACTGCAATCTTGGTGGCAGAAGAAATGGATTCAATATTGATTAGAGAGATGTCATCAGAATATAATGTGAATGTTACTTTTGTAAGCTTGTATTGTCAGTTTCGGGGCCCAGTGGATATGTATCTGATAAGGCTCGAGAGAGTGGTAGATATACTTGGAAATGGTAAGATCCTGATAGAAGGGGACTTCAATTGCAAAGTCACCACTGTGGTTTGGTTCGGTCGTGGACCCGAGAGGTATGGAGGTTGAAACATTTATTATTGTAAAAGAACTGGAAATTTTAAATAAACCCGGACAACTCAGTACCTATAGGGGAAATGTTGATCTCAGAAGACAGTTTGAAGGAACAAATATTGATCTCACTTTGACTAAAATCCTGGAGGAGTTTGACATGAATTGGAATGTCACTGAGGAAAGCAGCAGTGATCACTGGTTGATCGTAATTGGTATGAAGATGGATGGAGAGAGACCTCAGAATGGAGTTAGACCTGAAAAACGGTTTAACACAAGAAATGCTGCTTGGACTCATCTATTGAGAGAGATTGCCCATCAGATTGGAGAATTGCAATTGGATGTTGAAATAGATGCTGCTGTGACAAATTTCATGAATTGTCTGACCTCGGTGTGTGAGCAAGTGCTGGGAAAGAGAGGATTAAAGCATAAATCTACAAGGTGGTGGAACAACGAATTAACCAACTTAAAAAGAACTGTAAGAAGGAAGAGGAGACTGTTACAGTCAATTCCTGATCTGGAGAGAAGAGAGTTCATCCTGGTTGAATATAAAGCTCTTGAGCAAGAATATTTTTCCAAAATAAGAGAAAGTAAAAGAGCATCATGGAGATCTATTGTCCAGGAGTCGAATGAGGACCCCTGGGGCCTGGCATATAGGGTTGTTATGGGAAAGATCAAGACAATGTACCATTGAGAGCGATGAGGTTTGAGAATGGTATCGAGATAGAACCAAGATTTGTAGTTTCCAGGCTGTTTAATCATCTTCTGCCTGATGATGAGATTGGTAACGAAGATTGGTTTCACAGAAGAATGAGAGAACAGGTTGATATATTTGAAAACCTAGAAGATGGTTTGGCTATTGAGGAAGACAAGGTGAAAACAGCCCTGTATGGTATGGCAAGAAAGAAGGCACCAGGTGAAGATGTTCTCACTGTTGAGATTGTACAGAGTGTTTATTCAAAAACTAAAGATGTTGTGTTGTGTTTGTTCAACCGTTTGTACTTCTCGTGATATTTCCCGACCGAATGTAAGAAAGGAAATCTGAGGCTGATACATGAGGGACAGGGTAAGCCCTTTGACAGTCCATCATCATATAGGCCACTAACATTATTGTCTGTTGTTGGGAAGTGGTACAAAAGAGTGCTTAACAAGAGAATAACATCAAAAATTGAGGGTAACTTGCAGAATACTCAATATGGATTTCGAAGTGGTAAAAGCACAGAGATGACTATAAACAAGCTCTTGTCAATAACAGAAGAAGCAGAGGAGACAGACTAGTATGTATATGTCATCTTCATTGACATCGCTGGAGCATTTGACAGATTGTGGTGGCCTTCAGTCCCGTATCAGCTGAAGGAGAGGGAGGTAAATAAACAGGAATACCTTGCAATTAAAAGTTATTTTGACCAAAGAGAAGTAGTGAATAAAGTTGGAGCTGTGGAAGGTCGAAAGTATCTAACTTGTGGTTGCCCACAGGGGAGTATTTTGGGGCCTACTATGTGGATAGTTGAGTTTGATTCTTTATTAAGGATAAGAATGCCAGAAGGGTGTTGTGTGCTGGCATATGCTGATGATTTGGTTGTGGTTGTCAGAGCATCATCACGAGTACAGATAGAAGAAAGGGGAGGAGCGTCAATGAAGTTGATTGAAAATTGGTGTAGAATGCACAAAATAAATATCAGTGTGGCCAAAACACAGGCACTAATGCTTAAAGGACATTTCAATAGATATCGGCGGCCGAGGTCCGAGGATACATTTACAGGGAGAACTGATTTCCTATCCCAGTACCTGGGACTTTGCTTGGATGAGAAGCTGAGTTTCAAAGGACACATAATGCGCACTGGAAGGAAAGTGGTGGAAACTTTTGCCAAAATAAAGCAAATAACAAGAGCAAGTTGGGATCTAGCTTTTAAAGATAGACTCCTAATGTATAAGGCATCTTTCAGGGAATTCTTTTCTATGCGTCCTCAACATGAGCGCACAGAGTGAGATTGTCAACATATGGTAAGTTATTGAACAGATACCAGAGACTAGCTTTACTGGTGTTTACTGAGGGCTATAGGAGTGTCACAAGAGGCACTGTGTGTATTGTGTGGAGTCCTACCAGCCGACCTTAGGGCAATTGAGTTGAAGACAATGTATGAGTTAAAAGCAGAAGGCAGATTAACATCAAGAAGGAAGAGGGAGATTGAGGATGCAACTTGGCTGGCCTGGGAGGAACGATGGCGAAACTCGGCAGTCTGAAGATCACTGTTTGAAGTTTGGTATCACTTTGGTGTTATTGAAAGAAGAGATTGGTACTGGTTGCAAACGGATCATTACTCAACCCAGGTGCTGACTGGACATGGGAAATTCGGTGTGTACTTGCAGAAGTTTCATGCTCTGCAGGATTCTCGTTGTGAGCAGTGTTTGAGGCAGGAAGATAATGTGGCCCATGCTCTCTATCGGTGTGGCATGCATGTGGAGGACAGAAGAACAACAGAAAGATATTTATGCCGTTTTGGTTCCAGATTGGATCTTAGAGAGAATATCAAGAGAGAAGTGGAATGGAAAATTACTAGTCTGTATGTCAAACATCTAATAACAGCTAGAATGAGCCAGCTCTGAAACTGTTTCAATTTGTGTTAATTTTATGTGTAATTTTGTCTTTTCCAGGATCCTTGGACTGGTGTGCTGTTTTTCCAATGGTAAATGGCTAAATGACAATTGATAATTGTTAAGATTATTATAAGAGTGATAAAGAGTGAAAATTTTTAAGAAATTAACTGAAATTTTTAAGTGGTCTAATAAGCGAGTTATGGGATGTTGAAAGTGCTAACTCTGTTTTCTTTCTAGATCATAAACGGTTTCGAATTTTTCATTGGAGTTTTTTTTAAATACATTCAGTATATCATTGACTTTGTTCTAATATACATTTTTCGTGATTAATGCCAAAATAAACAAGTTATTGAATTTGAAAAAATGTTACTTTCCTATTCATGAATGATATGGGGAATAAAATGTTTTAGTTTGGAAAGATATATTTTTTGAATTTTTAAGAGAAGTTCTGTTAATATAGTCGAAACCGTTTAAGATCTGGAAAGAAAACGGAATCTGGAAAGTTAAAACTTCAACAACCCATTATTGGCTTATTAGACCACTTAAAAATTTCAGTGGCCACTTTTTCTCACTCTTATAATTATCTTAAATATATTGAGAAAGATTATCCAATTTGAATATAAAAAAGTGTACCGAACAGCCTTAAAAGGGTGTGGAGCAAACAAGAAGCCTCCTTTTTTTCATATTATGAATGATATTGATATACAGATTTCTAAATATCTAATGATATTGAGATCCAGCAGCAAATCTAATAATAGCTTTGGGTGAGTAAAGATTATCTTAGTGCATTCCAAAAATATTGAAATTTTGATAAATGTTTATTGATAGGCCTACATAAGTACAAATTAGGTTATTTATTCATTAATTAATTGACAACAATTAATTACAAAAAAATCACTATTTTTACTTTCCTTGCCCTATTACCATAGGTAAGTAAAGTATTGCTTTCCCAAAAAAACTAAGGTACCCTTAGTTCAAGTTTTCTACGCATTTCAAGGTCCCCTGAGTCCAAAAAACATGATTTTTTGGTGTTGGTCTGTGTGTGTATGTGTGTGTGTGATAACTCCATTCCTAATTAACCGATAGACTAGAAATTTTAAACTAATAGTCCTTATACGACGAGGATCTGACACTGAGAAATTCAATAAAATTAAATTCAAGATGGCGGATAATTACTAAAAAACCATGTTTTTCACGTTTTCCTCAAAAACGGCTCTAACGATTTTCTTCAAATTTATACCACAGATAGCTATTTAAAAGCCTTATCAACTGACATGAGTCTCATTTCTGGGAAAATTGCAGGAGCTCCGTAATAATCTTGAGAAAAATGGCGGATAATGACTGGAAAACCATGTTTTTCATGGTTTTCTCAAAAACAGCTCTAACGATTTTCTCCAAATTTATACCATGGATAACTATTTATAAAGCCGTGTTTTTGTAATGGGCAGATGACAGAATTCACTTTAAATTAACATTGGTTCTTATGGGAGTGTTCACCCATCGGCAGAAAGTTGAGCAGAAAAAAGAACTGTTCAAATCAGAGACGAACTGTCGTTCATTTTGCCTTTCTTTTTAAGGCCTATCAACACAATGCTATTTTGCTTCGACCGATCACTGCTCGTGAACCGTTTTGTAGAAAAAGAACTAATTTCGGGATTCTGTCGATGGGAACAGACAGCTTCAAATTATTTTTCTGCTCTGATCACGTGACACCGGCAGAATAATTGTTCTCTGGATCGGATGCCATCTTCTTTTTAACCTCAATCTTTAATTGTTGGATGGTTTGTTTTGATATTATTTTGCTGTTGGTTGTCAGATTTTGGATTGCTACTATTATACTGTGAAATTAATTTGCAGTGGAAAATTGAGGTATAAAATATTTCTATTGGTTTCTCTATTCTTATAATTTTTACAAGAGACATTGAAAATGGATTTACAACAGAAAGGCATGAAATTTATTATAAATTTGATTTGAGTTCAAAGTTTTGTACTTTCCAGACCTGCACAACGAATTACCTATTTGAAAAATCTGGTGTGGCGCACTCACACAACTTTCATTGCCATTATGGAAATTGATCACGTGATGCTAGTGTTCCCACACATCTCTAGTCTACTATTCAAAGATTTGAGCCAGATGGTGACAGGGCAATAACGCTGGAGGCACACGAGGTCTGCTTTCTCTTCATAGTGAATCATTTAATAGAATCAACAGTTGCCAACAGTTTGCAATTGGATAATTACATTTACTCGAATATCGAGCTTATTTTTAATTTTAGGTGAAAATGTTACTGAACATTAATTGTAGAGATTCTCATGCTTAATCTTTTCCACTCGAAATTTTTTGTTCAAATTGTATCTGAAGCCTGATAATTAAGAATCTTAAATCAAATTTTGCATAGATGGGGCGGAGCTCCTGAAATTTTCACAGATATGGAACTTGTGGCAGCTGATAGAGCTTATCGATGACTATTTTAGGTATAACTTTAATCAAAATTGTTGGAGCCATTTTCGAGACAATCGCAAAAAACTCTATTTTTGACAACATTTTTGCCATTTTAGCCGCCATCTTGAATCACATTTGATTGAAATTGTTTGTGTCGGATCCTTATATTGTAAGGACCTTACGTTCCAAATTTCAAGTCATTCTGTTAATTGGGAGATGAGATATCGTGTACACAGACACACATACACTCATACACACACACACACACATATACAGACCAATACCCAAAGACCACTTTTTTGGACTCAGGGGACCTTGAAACGTATAGAAATTTAGAAATGGGGGTACCTTAATTTTTTTTGGAAAGCAATACTTTCCTTACCTATGGTAATAGGGCAAGGAAAGTAAAAATATAATATGGTTGAAAATTGCTGATGTGTTAGAGGATTCAAGTAAGTAGACTTAAATTTCTCATAATAAAGTAGGCTAGATCTACCATACACAATTTGATATAAATTTATAAGTAGCCTACCAGCATGTTTACTATTTTTATTTATATTGGATTATGATGGCAGTGGCTGAATGTGACGTTAATATTTGCTCCAAGTGTACCGAAATTGTTAAATATGATGACTTAGGTGTAAAATGTGATGGAATATGTGACAAGTGGTTCCAGTGCCTACTGCAGGTAGTGTACAACCCCTGAAGACCGTGGACAAGAGAAGTTCTATTTTTATATCAAGGCTTCAACCTGAGGTGGAAGTTTCGGATATTGAAACATATTTGACTCAGTCTGGTATAGCCAGCTCCGAATTTGACTGTTGCAAACTGAAATCAAGGTATGATACATGCTCTTCTTTCAAGCTTGCTGAAAAGTTTTATAACCTTGTCTTAAGTGCTGATTTTTGGACAGAGGGTACTTTAGTTAAAAAATTTACTCCAACCAGTGTAAAAAACAAAAATCAACCAAAAGATTTTTTAGGCAAACCAAAGCAGGCTGCTTGCGAGAAAGACTAATGGATTCAAGTCTACAAATACTTTTCTGTAATATACAGTGTTTGAGTAATAAAGTTTATCAAGTTGAAGCAATTGATCAATTTGATGAATATGATATTTTATGCTTCTCTGAGCACTGGCTGAGGGGGTGTGATTTGCAGCATATTAAAATAAGAGACCTTGAACTGATGTCTGATTTCTCACGTAGAGTGCTTCACAATGGTGGAGTAGCAATTTTTGCTGCTAAGAGTGTAAAAGCATGCTCAGTAGATCTAGATCGCTTCTGCATGGAGGGTAAGCATGAATTTGCATGCATAGCATTACTGAATGATAAACTGTGTATTGTGAAGCAAGATGGTGCACCGGCCACCATCTGGAAATATTGACAGCTTTTCTAATGTATTGGAGTCTTTGATTGGGCATCTTGAACATCGTTTTCCTGGCTTTGACATTGTGATGGGAGGTGATTTTAACATCAATGTGCTTGTTGAGGACAAAAAAAAACAACTGATTTTGAAAACTTATTGAGATCAAGGAGCTTATACTTGACAATACATCAGCATACTAGGCTGGCTGCTTGCCTAGATAATGTTGCCACTAACCTGAAAGTGGATGTGAATATTTGGTGTGAGGTTATGCACTATGCTCTTGGTGATCATGATGCGATAAGGTGTAGGGTGGTACCCTCCTCAACTTCTAATCTCCGACCAGGAGACAACCTGCCACTTCAACCAATGGTGACTAGAATTATCTCTAGGAGTTCTTTTGAGCGGTTCTGCTGTTTGATTGGTCATGTGGATTGGATTCTACTGCTTCAGCACTCTCTGGATGCTCAGTCCACATTTACAGAATTCTTCAATCGGCTGTTGGGTGAGTTCAACTCAGCCTTCCCACTCATAGTGCTGAAGCAAGCTGGGAGAGGACGAACATCTCCTTGGATAAGCCAAGATCTTATTAATCTGAGAGACTTGGTCCTGATGGCCTATGAAAAGTTTCGACAGGATGCCTCAGCTGAATTGAAGTCAATGTATCAAAGACTGAAGGTCAGATACCATCTTGAAACCAGGCAGGCTAGGCTCTCCTACAATGCTGCCATTATCAATGGGGCCTCAAATAAGTGTCTGGCAGCCTGGAATGTGATCCAAAGGGAGACAAAAGCATCTGCCCCAACAAGTGTCCCACTTTCTTTGGAGGAGCTGAACAACTACTGGATCGACTCTATCCATCACATCAGGGAAAGGATTGCTGCTTCTCCAGTGGCATCAGCATCACCAACACAACTGCTGAGAGAATCCAGGCAACCACTAGCGGCTACCCTGACTTGGCGCAGTGTCACACCAGAGGACATCTTGAGGATCACATCCAGTATGAAGAGCTCTGCTAGTAAAGACTTTTATTATATGTCTAGTAGGTTTGTAAAAAGTATTATTAAGCTGGTTGTCGTTCCCATGACATACTGTATAAACCTATGTTTAGCTCAGTCTGCTTTTCCTAGCCAGCTTAAATTGGCAAAAACGATTCCGGTTTTTAAAAAGGGTGATGGATGTGACCCCAACAATTACAGGCCAATATCTATATTACCTATACTCTCAAAGATATTTGAGATGGTAATAGCAGAGCAGCTATATGAATTTTGTGAAGTTAATGGCTTATTTGCAGGTACACAGTTTGGATTCAGAGCGGGGAGGTCCACTGTTGAGGCTGTGGGATATCTAATCTTGAAAGTAATTGAGAGTTTGGAGGGGAGAGGTCTTGCTGGGTTGACTCTCTGTGATCTCAGCAAGGCTCTTGATACCCTAGACCATGACATCTTAATGTCTAGGCTCTCTGCCTATGGCATAGTTGGCAGTCCCCTGGTGCTTCTCTGCTCCTACCTGGAGGGTCGTCAGCAGGCTGTCTGCAAATGGTGTGAGGTCGCAGGTGAGATTGGTGACCTGTGGGGTGCCCTGGGGCTCTGTGCTGGGGCCCTTATTGTTCCTGATCATGATAAACGATATTGCTCTCTCCAGACACAGAACAGTGGTATGCTACGCTGATGATACCTCATTATTGGACATCAATGGGGACTTGGCTGACCTGTGTGAACTGATGCAGATATCAGAGGGGACCGTGGCTGACTGGTTCCGAGCAAATAGATTTTTGCTTAACAGCAAGAAGACCCAGTCCATTGTGTTCAGCCTCAGGAATGGTGATCAGTACAAATTCCCCTCAGTGAAGCTCTTGGGCTTTACAATGGATCATAAGCTTGCTTGGGGAGATCACATTCAGGGTGTCTGTTGCAGGCTCAATAGAGTGCTGTTCCTGCTAAGGAGTCTGAGAGGTTGCATCCTGGGGGCCCATCATTGAATGTGCTACTTCGCCTTCTTTCATAGTGTGGTGACTTATGGTATTACACTGTGGGGTGGTGCCACCGAGGTAAAAAGGATATTGCTGGAGTAGAAGAAAGCTATACGAATTTTATGTGGGGCTGATTATCTGGCAAATTGCAAGCCAATGTTTGTAAGGGAGCGCATAATGACAGTCTTCAACCTCTACATTTTCAGGTCTGCCATTGCAGCTTTTCGGGGACTTGTTGCCTTGCCTACCAGAGGTGACTTTCATCGGCATGACACCAGGAACAGGCACAGGCTGAACCTCCCTTACTGTAGATTGGGGAGGACTCAAAACAGCTTGGCCTACCCAAGCCGGTGAGGATCCTCAACAAGCTGCCCATTTCCGCCAGAGGTTTGCCTGAGGTGGTCTTGAGGAGGAGACTGAGGACGTTCCTGCATGAAAATCCCTTTTACTCCTCAAGGGAATTTTTTGAATGTGACACGGCAACTGTAAGTAGCTACTTCTTGCAATAGCGCATCTGCCCGCTGCTTGGTTGTTTTCTTTTCACTTTCTGTAACATTTTTATATTCTGACTGTCCATCTAAGGACTTGTTTTTATTATTATCTTGACGGGTTTCCTTATGGAAATGCCCTGGTGGCATGTCTGTGCTATGAACAAAAACCATTATTATTATTATTCTGCTGGTATGCTTCTTCACAACCAGATGGTTGGTCTTTAGAGTGCTTACGGATCCAAGTCAAGTAAGCACACTTTACTATTGAGTTTGTTGACTGATGAATATAGTTCGTAGTATACATGTAACAATAACATACCTACAGTTGACTAATTTGTTGACTATTGACAATATTAATGTATTATTAAAGTTCATATTATACAAGTATTAGTTGCAGTTGTTTGTCCCACTATTTTTCACTTTGTTGGTATGATGGTGTTGTGTAATAGTCACTAGTTTTCCTCACTGTTGTTTTCTGTGATGTTCAGGACCCTTCTTGTTATTGAACAGGTGTCTAAAACAACTGACTTCGGTAGTTGAGTGTACAGGTCAGGTGAAAGATTCAGTTGCTCTATGGATTTGTGAAGTGATTTTGGAATTACGGCTGTTGATGATATTACAATGGGAACTATGTAGACTCGCTCCTGATGCCACATCTGCTTTATTTCGTCACACAGAAGTTGATATTTTGCTATTTTCTCGGTTGTTTTCTTTTGGATGTTGCCGGTGTTGGGAATTGTGGCATCAATTAGGTAGGTGTGTTTCATTTCTTTGTCTATTACTGTGATGTCTGGTCTATTGTGTGGGACAGTTCTATCGGTGATTATATCTCTGTTCCAGTAGATTTTGAATTCACTGTTCTCAAGGACATTGCTCGGCTGGTATTTGTAGTAGGGGGTATGATTGTTGACCAGTTTGTACTTCAGTGCCAGCTCCTGATGTAGTATTTTACACACGTTGTCATGTCTCCTTGTGTAATCAGTTGGCGCTAGTACTGGACATCCACTTGTGATATGGTCTATTGTTTCTGTTGTTCTATTGCAGAGTCTACATGTGTCGGTCTGAGTTGTTGGGTCCTTCAAAATATATTTTTTGTAATTCCTAGTGTTGATTATTTGGTCCTGTATAGCTGTCATGAATCCTTCTGTCTCAATGAAAATGTTACCTTTTGTGAGCCAGGTGTTTGATGCTTTTTGGTCGATGTGGGGTTGTAATAGGTGATTGATGTGCTTACCATGTAGGGTTTTCTGTTTCCAACTAGTTTTCTTTTTCTCTATTGTATTGTTGTTGATTTGCGGTTGTAAATCTGGATTGTTCAATTTCAATGGGGTGCCGGATGTTGGTAGGTGAGTTATTGCTGAATGGAGGGGTATTGTGGAGGGGATTGTGCTTTGGCATAGAAGTATTTTCAGAGGCTATCGATTTGTTCATTACACATATTCTTTATATCTATAACTCCTCTTCCTCCTTTGCTTCTAGGGAGTGTGAACCTTTCTGTGGCCGAATGGAGGTGGTGAGCACAAGATTTGTTGAAACTCGTTCTAGTTAGAGTGTTGAGGGCTTCTAGATCTGTCTCGGTCCAGTCTATTATTCCAAAAGAGTATGTTAGTATAGGGATGGCATAGGTGTTTACTGCTTTAACCTTATTTCTTGCTGATAGATGCGTGTTAAGAATAGTTTTTAGGCGTTTCATATATCTACTCTTCAGAGTCAATTTAATTTCGGTTTGTGTTGTGCCTATTCCTTGGTGATATCCCAGGTATTTGTAAGTGTCCCCTTCGGCCATATGTTCAATTTTCTCATTGCTGTTTGTTGTGTAGGGTAGCTCCGTGACCTGCCTTCCTTTTCTGATGCTGTTAATTTTGCATTTCTCTAATCCAAACTGCATACATATGTCATGGCTGAAGTTTTCTGTAGTTTTAAGGAGGTAATCTAGTTGCTGTCTGTTGGGTGCAAAGAGTTTGAGGTCGTCGACATAGAAGAGGTGGGAAAGGGTGTAAGTATTTTGCTGGTTTCCTTCCAATTTGTAGCCATATTTCGTTCTGTTTAGCATATTGGAGAGAGGGTTTAGGGCTAAACAGAACCATAGGGGGCTCAATGAATCTCCTTGGAAGATTCCTCGTGTTATTCTGATTGGTTTCGTTTTATTTTTATTCATGCTAAGTATTGTGGTCCATTTTGCCATAACAGTTTTTAGAAACTTTATAATTTGTGGGCTCACTCGGTACACCTGCAGTACATGTAGCAACCAGGAGTGCGGGACGCTGTCATAAGCTTTTTTATAGTCTATGTAGGCATATGATAAGTTCCTGTGTTTTCTTTTAGCATTTGAGGTGATTTCTGCATCAATTATTAACTGTTCCTTACATTCTTTCGAGTTACTACGGCATCCTTTTTATTATTATTATTCAGGTAGCCTACTGTAGTAGGCCTTTAATAACCAAGTCTCTAGGTCTAAATTGCTGTCTTTTTAATTTTTCAAAAAGTTAGAAGTTGATGAAAGTTTATTTATTTATTTAAAGTTTAATCTCTAGTATTTAATAATAATGAATAATAATAATCTCTAATATTTAATAATGAAGAACTCAAGACATAACCTATAAACTTGAGTGTTGATAGGAAATGACATTGGGTAATATGGCAAGGCAGAACATCCGAAAGGATCTCTCTGCCGATAAAAGCCATAAGAGTAAATAATAAAATAAATAATAATGTAAAGCCTAGACTAGCTAGTTTGTGTATGGTGGAGAATTATCACAAGAAAGAGAGAAATCTAATCAACTAATTAGATTTAAACTCATTCAAGCTTGATTGATTAGATTAACATTAAATGATCAGATTCGAAACATTATTCAACCAAGATAAAATTTGGCATTTCAAGATAAGATAAGACAGCATTTCATGCTAACAATCTTTTACACTTTCATTGAGTTGGCCTAATCACAAAATACATTTTTTATAATGCAGCTAGTAGTTTTCACAAACAGATTTATTGAGAATAACATCATCATTTGACTTTGAAGTATTTCATTACATTCCAAGTCCTAAACTTCAATTATCCTTGTTTCAACTCAAAATATTGTAAACCCATAGTTTATCAATACAATAACAAAACTAACCTGACTATTAGAACATTTACTTTGTCTTTGGTACCTATCTATGAATTAATCTTCTTTTAATTTATAATTTATATTCACTTGCAAACAAAATCACATAGATTGTTATAGTAATAACTTGATCAGTCAGTGTAATTGAATATTGAAAGACTACCATTGAAAAAAGATAGAATAGGTACTATTTTTCTGGTTGACCATTGCTACCAAACTCATTCAAAACTACAATAGTAATGTATTTGAAAAACTTATTCATGCTCTATTGATCGATATATTGCGTGATGCCAGGTATATCAATGAAGATAGTATAAATTAAAACAGGAGACACACACAACATAGATAGATTAAATTAAAAACACAGAAAAACTTACATTATAATCGGAAATTTTTGAGGAACTGTGTCCCCTTTCTCGACCGAGCAGAGAGTGTAATGTAAGTTTTTCATTGTTTTTAATCTATCTATGTCATGTGTCTCCTGTTTTAATTTATATTATTAAACTTTAGTGTTTTCTGTTATGTGCTACAAATGTAAGTATATACTTATAGTATGTATATCTAATGTAAATAGTTTATTGAGGCCCAGTTCACTTCTATTTCATTCAAAGTCTCAACTATGTCTTATCATTGATGATTAACTTCACTTTATCTCCAAAATGGATATGTTGAAAGATTATGTTTCTTTTTTCAGGTACCATTCACAAACAAAATACTGAAGAAAATGTGCTCAAAGGAAATGCATATGAATTATTTTTGTTGACCAGGATGGAAAAATTCTTTGGAACCCATAGTTAGAATAAGTTAGTTAGGTAAGATAAAATTCCACTCATTTTTTAAACTTTATATATGCGATGTCTTTTTATACAGTTTCCCATTTTTCAAAAAGTTCATCCACTTCGATGTTTTATTATCGATTTGATGTTGGATATTCAAATAGTAAGACTATGTTATGTGAATAAAATATTTGAAAAACTGACTGAATTTTGAAATCATTAATAGCTTACAGTATACAGTACAATATTTCGAAACTACGTGAAACCACATGAGATCAAGATGGACAGTTGAGAAGAGTGTTTAAAAAACAATGTATTCACTTATCATAATATTTGGGATTCCTTCCATAAAGAAATAATTAATGTAACAGAATCTAATAATGTGATAAGATGTTAAAATGTTATCACATTATTAGATTTTGTTACATAAATTATTTCTTTATGGAAGGAATCCCAGATATTATGAACATCTCTATTCCCTGAATGATAAGTGAATACATTGTTTTTAAAACAATCTTCTCAACTGTCCATCTTGATCTTGAGTGAATGTTGAACTTTATGAATGACCATACATTAGAACTATGAATAGATGTCTTCAAAAATGCACTCAGCAAGTGCTGGTAGAAAACAATTAATAATAGCTTAAATGACAGAGATTCCACCTTTTAAAATTTATGATTGAATTCATGGATGAAATACCTGCATTACTTTGAGATTCATGTATTTACAGTTTCGTATTTATTTCCAAATCACTTAGTTCTACTTATAATGTTGTAGATAATCATAATTTCTGATTAAGCAATTAATTGATTATATTTCCATCTGTTTCATTAAACTTGTTTCTCTAAATATAGAACCAATAATTACTTTATGCAGCATTTTGGAAGAGTTAAGTAAACCAAACGGTCGAGAAGTAGGCCTACTGACCACAGAAATGAATGAATTGTTTATGGTATCCAAAAATATGTTGTTCACCAACAAGTTCTTTTGACCTTGGGGCACACTGATTAATCCCAATTCGTGCATGGAGATTGATGCCAATAATAATTCAACTGATTGTTGGAATTTCTCATATAAAATTACTTTTCCATTATTTGGGGGGGGGGTTCCTTGCCAAGAAATATAATTGAAAACTTATACAGATTACAAACAGAATTCACTTTGCAAAGTTTTTTCTATAATGAATAATAAATAATTATCAATAACTTTTTGATTTCAGGCCTAGTGGTGTACTACTCCAGCCAGAAGTAGAGGATGACAAAGAAAATCAACTATGAGTAATATTCCATGGATATGATTCATGTATGATGTAGTAGCCTACAAAAGAAAGAGATGGACTAATCTAAGAAATATATATTTTTTTTCAGTAAATCTTGATGTGTTTATTTCATGTTATTCATAATAATATCCTCTTGGGGGGGGGGGCGATCACTCCTGCTAACTGCTTCAATTCAGGTAGTTTTGAAGAAAACTGCAAGTGACATGAAGCTAATAAAATTAGTTTTGATGGTTTATACTTGAGGGATTTTAAAACTATATTCAACCCAACAGCATCGAACTCTTTATAAACAATTTTATTGGTTCTGTATAGCTTCTGTTTTTTTTTTGGAAATAATCAAATTATTTAACATTGCTGACTGGCAAATGCTATAGGTAACTCATGTAGTTAAATAATAGACTTGAATAGGATATAAAATAGGGTAGGCTATCACAATTATTATGTATTCCATTAAGAATTAAGTAATAGTACTTATGTACTGCATTGAAGGGGTAATAATTCTTTGAATTTGAAAAATAGCTCAAGCAAAAGTTGAAAATATTATGTTCCAAGCCACATCAAATATAATTACTTTTAATTCTACCTTCTAGGCTATATTTCCAAGGTTTTGATTAAAATTGATAAGCTTTTAGAACATTATGGTAAATAAGGAGTTTGAATGGCTACTCTAATTCTAATGAATATCTAATAAAGTATGTAACATATTAAAATTTGATAAGCAAGCAAAATCGCTAATGGAAAGAATTTTTATAGGTCTTGAGCAAACAGCTACTCTATTATCGCCAAGTGTGATAGCAACAAGTGAAAGATTAGATAATAACGGGTACCATGGCTAAAATTAGAACAGCCGAATAGAAAATAATTTTATTTGCTATTTATTATATTATATAGAATATTGGAAATTTGAGGTTAGACTATAATACCTACTGGTCGGCAACCTAATAATCGACCAAGCCGTGTAATTTGAAATCTAGCCAGACACCTTGGCAAATTTTGTTGTAAACAAATAGTATTCAACTAGAGGATTTGGTAAGCACATGGCAACTTGTTGTAGAGGGAAAAAAACAACTTATAAATTTCAAAAATATTTATTATTTGTAATGAACATATATAAAACACCAAAAAATAAATAAAAATATTAAGGAAGAAGGATATTCAGTAGGCACATGGATACATTTGTGAATTTTGCATGAACCAATCAAATTACAGTAATCGATGGGCGGCAATAGCAAGCTGATTCAAATTTATCTATAAATATTTTTATAAATGATAAGATAAGTTATCACTACTCAGTTTATGTATCAGATATGGTCCAAGTAATTATAAAATATAATACCTAAGATATAGGTAATAATTAAGCAGATTGGCACGGACTATTTGATCTTTTTATTGGCATAGTAACTGAATATTTAAATGTATGCAAATTTGTAAGTCGGAAGTAGGATTGTAGAAAATAAGGGTAGGACTTGCCCACTTGCCTGCCAGACGCTGCCATGGACCGCCACTAAATTTTATAGAGCACAAGTCCTTTTTGTTGAATTGTACATTTGAAAGACTTAAAGTTTAAATTCATTAATTTATTTGTATAAGACTTAGTGATGCTGTATTAAAGTGTAAGTCATTAGATATTTATTTATTCCCTTGGAGAAGATGACTTCGGCCACCAAAAAATCCAGGACGACCAGGAAATTCGGATCGCCACCAACATCTTGTGAAATTCAGCACGTGAGTGATAAATTATCGAAAAATATAAATTTAGGGCACCCTCAGTGCTTTGAGTGAAACAAAAATATAAAAAGCTAGCTTGTCAAAAGGTTATAAATATTGAAAATTATTATAAAACTTGCGCAAGTCTTAAAAGGTACAAGAAACATATATTACTAGTTAAATGAATTATATCAAATGCATATGTCTAAGGATACACAGATTGAAGAAATATTTAAATTTAATAATATAATGAATAAATGCTCACTCAATCATTAATCTTATTAGCAAATTGTAAAGATATAAATGTAGCTCTTGTTCACTGGATAAATTAATTTATCTACTTCCACCAGAGGCTGAACCTTAAGCCCTGAGAGATATATATTGAGAAATATACTGAGATCTATACATATTATTATAGGCTATTTAGGATTTATGATTTATCAGTTGATTATTTTATTATTTTTGAAAAGAAGATAATATATTTATTATATTCAATGATTATGATTTCATTCAATGAGAGCTTATTTCACATAATAATAACAGCTGGCATCAAAAGCAAACATGATTGAAATTGAAACAGTAGCAATCATCAACATTATTATCTTCATCTGATCTAAATTAACCAAATTATAGTAAGATTCACATCAATGTTGAAACAGTCAGCATTGTTTGAAAGGGGAGCATTGATGCTATTAATGAGGAATACTGACAGTCAATGAACTATTATGCATATTCTCTAATATTTTTAGAACAAACAATCAATGTTTGGGAATAATTGATTCATGAGAAAAGCGCCTTACTTCTATGAAAGATATTTTTACATTAGGAAAAGCAACAACAGCTATTAGGCCGTTCTAATAAATAACCCCTTTCTTTCACCCAAGTTATATTTTGGCCAAATTCCCTCATTCTTTGCAAATAGATTCCACAACGGACACTTCTGAAGTTTTAAAAATACCCTCCATATATCATACTGTATTATTAAAATTTAATCAAAACTGTTCAAGCAGTTTTTGTGATGTCAGATATACAAACAGAATTAGTCTTGATAGAATAGGATGAATTGATTGAAGCAACTCCAGTCATAAAAGTTTGTTTTATGAAAAATTAAAATTATCTATACTCCCAGGAATAGGTTATAGCTCCGATTGAAGCAGCAGTGCCCGATCAATTTGTTCTCGATAAATGCATTTTAATTAGTTCTTCAACTCGGTGCCAACCTAATGAAGTCATCTCAACTTAATGCCAACCTGACAAAATTATTAATTTAGTTGCCAGTAGTCAACAACTGTTTTGAAGAGGTACTCTCTCTAGATTATAGTTCTATAGTAACATTATGATATGGACATTTCAATTATAATTAAGAGATTGGGAGAAGAAGAATATACATGCTAAAAGACGAACTTTACACCCTTAAAAACCACCCTTAGAGTTGAAATATCACCAAAAGATTTCTTAGTGAGCACCTAGGACGTATGAGGAAGCTATATTCCAAGTTTTGTTGCAATCCATCCAGTAGTTTTCCAGAAATTGTGATCAGTGAGATAAGAATTTTATAATATATATATATATATATACTGGATATGCGGACCCCAACTCAAACCACTATCAACTATAATACCTAAGTACTTGTACTTATTTACTCTTTCTAGTTTTGAGCAATTACAGACAGTTGATGTTGGATCTCTGCACAAATGAAGTATTAAGTCTCTTGGCTCTGGATCTTGCTGGTTACGGGTTGTGATGGGCATGTATTTGGTCTTATCTATATTAACGGACAATTCTCTTGTGCTCTTCTCTGGATGTTCATAGATGTCATTAAGAACTTGTTCTTCTAACTCAACAGTCATGGTAGATCGGGGTCTGCCTGCATAAATGTGCCCTTTGGATATCAAACAATCTGTTTCAGACAGAAGTTGATGAATAGTGGCAAAAAACCTTGAACTTGGACATACTCGGTTAGGAAAGTTCTCTTCATACAAACGTCTCAGTACATCTTCAGTACTATTACAGTAGTGTCCCATTCCATACATTAAATGCATGTCAGCTAATTTGGAGTATGAATAATGTCTAAAATTACCTGCTATTTTTTAAAAAGTTAACACTTAACACAAGAGCAAAGTGAAATGGTTACAAATAGCTGGTTAATAGATTAAACAAAAAACACAGCGCGGTTACAGTAGGCCTAACTTACAGTTTGTTTTTTTGTTCAACAGTGAGCTAAAATATTTCTGAAAATAATTTCCAGCTGATGATTTCTTTTAAATATTTTCTTAATTAAAACAAAATAAATCAGCTGTTATGGAACAGCTGTTATTAAAATCCATGTTCTATTTGCAATCAGCTACAACCTATGAGTTATTAGTTCTCTCCTCATAAAACAGCAAATTTTTGTGATGTAATGTACTACATAAGAATACATTTTATTCAACTTTTATTTGAATTTAGTTTACACAGCTTACATCATTCTTTTCAGAATTAAATTTTCTACAATTTTTATTGCGAAAAATTATTTGTTTATTGGTCATTGAAGAAAGTTATTGGGCATCAAACGTAGAAGTCTGTGTTTTTCTACTTAGATTTTTTGCATATTTCAACTTTTTTATCAAAAACTACTCACACTACAGCTTCCAGACTAGTTTTATTCAATTTTTCAGATATTTTTCCATATGGATCCAGCATAAGATTTTCAAAAACTAGTCCCCAAACAATTCAGCATCAGTGTATTTCACCAGAGGAACTGAATTCCGGGCGAAATCTTTCATCCTGTATAGCTCGCTAATGAAGCTTTTATGGATATATGTTTATAAGAACTCTTTTTTTCTTATTTTTACCTCTACTATCACGTATCAAATTCTTCTTCTTCTTCTGGCATTACAGCTCGATGTGAGCTTTAGCCTCTCGCACTAGAGCCCTCCACAAATCACGGTCACATGCCTTTCGTCTCCATGCCACAACTCCCATTCTCCGGAGATCATCCTCCACTTCATCACTCCATCGATTGCGTGGCCTCCCTTGTCTTCTTCTACCCTCCATCCTGGCCTTATACATTGCTTTTGGCATTCGTTGGTGCGCCATTCTCTCAACATGACCAGCCCAGCGCAATCTTTGCGATTTGATGAATCGTACCACATCCTCACCCTTTAGGATTCCATTTATTTCATCATTTGACCGTCTCCTCCAGACTCCATTGTCATTGATGCCTCCATATATGCGCCTAATAATCTTCCTTTCGAAAACTCTCAGTTTGGTGGTATCAACTGCAGTTAAATTCCAGGTTTCTGAACCGTATGTGATTATTGGTCTTACCAGTGTCTTGTAAATTTTGAGCTTGGTTGCTCTAGATAGTGAACGAGAGGTAATCAATTTAATATTCGAAAAGTAGGCACGATTTCCAGCTATCAATCTCTGTCTTATCTCGTCACTCACTTTATTGGCATTATTTTACCATAATTACGAATCACCCTGTATATATATAGGGTGATTCTAAAAGAGCGCCGGTTTTAATATATCAAATTAAGAGGTTAATTTAAACGAAAAATTGAAAATAAATACATCAACATGTTCATCTCACCTTCCGATTTCATGTATGAAAAATTATGTCATGAATGTGTCCTCCTCTACTGCGCTGGCACGCATCAACTCTGTCCATGAAATTCCCTATTACTGCACGACAAGTTTCCACTTCCATTTCGCCGATAACCCGTCGAATTTCCTCCTTCAAGTCATTGATGTTTCGGGGTTTATTAGCATACACCAATGACTTCAGATGACCCCAAAGATAAAAGTCACAAGGCGTCAAGTCACACGACCTTGGTGGCCAATGATGATCGGAATTACGAGAAATGACGCGATCCTGAAACCGTTCATTGAGCAACACAATTGTTTCGCGGGCAGCGTGGCATGTGGCACCATCCTGCTGAAACCACAACTCGTCAATGTCTATTCCATCCAAATGAGGCCATAAAAACTCCCTAATCATCGAACGGTATCGGTCTCCATTCACTGTCACTGCTTACCTTCCTGGTCTTCGAAAAAATAAGGGCCGATGACGCCACCTGACCAAAAGCCGCACCAAACTGTCACTCACTGTGCATGCATTTCTCTTTCTGAAATGATGCGAGGGTTTTCTGAACCCCAAATACGGCAGTTCTGTTTATTAATGAAACCGTTCAAGTGGAAGTGCGCTTCATCACTGAAGATGATTTTGTTTGCGAAGCTGTCATCCTCCTGCAGTTTTCCCAATACCCAGTCGACAAACTGTCGTCTTTTCTGGTGATCTGTCACTTTCAAATGTTGCGTCAACTGTATTTTGTAGGGGTGACATTGGAGATCGTACCGAAGAATTCTCCGTACAGAAGAACATTTCAATCTCAATTGCTGAGCACGGCGACGAATTGATTTCGCTGGGCTAACAGCAACACTGTCACGAACTAACGCAATGTTCTGCTCAGTTCGGACAGAACGACGACGTCCAGGACTTTTAAGGTCGACTGTTGAGCCCGTCTCAAAGAACTTTTTCATGAGTCTGCAAACTGTTGATTCATTCGGTGCTTCATTTCGTCCTAGAGTACCGCGAAGTAGCCTGACAGTAGCCGCATAACTCTCTCCATTCTGATAGAACGTTTTGACGATTAACACTCGTTGCGCACAAGTAACTTCTCCATGGTTAGACACAGACTGCAAGATCTAAAGAAATACGATCAGAATTGACAATCGGAATGTTACCAGAAATAGAATCGAGGTCACGCATTGTTGCCAACCGATAAACGAAAATTTACCAGCCGTTTAAAAACCGGCGCTCTATTTGAATGACCCTATATATATATATATAATATATATATATATATATATATATATATATAATATATATATATAATATATATATATATACTAGCAGGAGCCCGTGCTTCGCAAGGATCTATTTTCAAACTTGATAATCTGAAAACTTGACGTAATGAAATTTTGAAGAATTTAAAATAGGCCTATAACTATCCTTGGTTAATTAAGAATCTAGCCTATATGCAAAATTTCAAGTTAATCAGTCCAGTAGTTCAGACGTGATGATGCTTCAAACATAATTTTCCTTTTTTTATAGATACGGTTAACGACTGCAAGAGATAGGAGTGTGGAACAGAATAGTTGTGAAACTATGATAGCGCCAGAAGTGGCTCAAACACAACATAAACTTTTTGAAAGTGATTTGAAAAAAAAGTTAAAACACAGAACTGAAAGTTGTCAACCTTATCATTCTACCTCCATTTAGAGAGAGGCTTTTGTTTGAGACAAATGAAATCTTCTATCTTCTATATATATAAAAATGAATGTCTGCTTTTGTGTTTGTTCCCTATGACTTGAAAAATATTACTTGACATAACGGCATGAAACTTTGGGAATATGTTGTGTGAATATTGGGGATGGTTTCTGACCAGAAATTTTAATAGGGTGGCTAATAATGATTATTTATTAATCCATTTTACAGACCTATGTTTTCGAAATTGTCGGCCTAGCGGCTACCGAAGAACAGAAAGATGATCATGTAGTGTTAAGTGTAGTTGATTGGTACCAGCTGTAGATAATGGTTCCTTAGAAGACCTATACAAATAATTATCATTCCCCTATCATTGAGTAACCGGAAAATGTTGGAAAAAATTATTCACCTCATGGAAGAGAGTTGTTCATATTGCATTTATTATTACCGTACTGAAGAATGTCAGAATAATTTACAATGTTTTTGAATTTAGCTTAGCTTATATTCATCCTAAAATGGAAGATGGAAAGAATATGTAGTTCCTGATGATTCATCGTACATCACATATTTCCTGGACCATCTATTGACAATCAACAACTATGAAAACATTGAATTCATCTTCAAACACTGATTTATCCTATCTATTTTTTTTCAATTCACACTTTACTGTTAGATATTATTACCAATTGATTGAGAAGAATATGTTTTGGGAATAATGAATGCTGCATGACTAAGCACATGGGAATTCCGTATTTAGATGTAAATGAAAATATTGATTGTCAGATAAATTTCATGATTCACCTAATAAAGTAAAGTGTGACATGAGATACATTGACTTTTTGGCGGTATGAAGTTCGCAAGGTAAGCTAGTTGTAAATAAAGCTTTAAAATTAATAGTCAATGCTGAAAAAAGACGGCTCAATCACCAGGAATACTATAAATTCTATGTAGGACTAGTAAGCCATTAATTTTGAGTAGTTCAATCACTTACATTATAGACACTGGATACATTATGGACAATCAATACGTATGAAATTTATTAGCTACAGAATAAAAAACTTTGATTGAAGTAACCCCGACTACTACAATATGAATAACCATTTAGATCAAATATAAGAAATTACTCACATCTCTCATCCACTCGTACTTTTTGTTCACAGAATATTAACACGAAAATATGAGTTATATTCAATGAACTCACGGCTAGTACCTACTCAAGTTTGTCTTTTTCTGGCCGTGCTACAAATAAATGTAGGTTTATGTTTGACATCTTGTTTTTTTCACTTAAAAATTTTTATCTCAAGAACGAAATGTTGTATTGATCTGAAATTTGGCATGAATATTTATGCTATAAAGACTCAACTATAAAAAATAAAAAAAATTTTTTCGTTGAAATTTTTCAAAATGGCGGCCATTTTAAATTTTTGATGGCGAATATCTCGAAAACCGTCCATTTTACAGAAAATTTACAAGAGACAAAAAAGTTAGCAAATTTTTTCACGATTCCAATGATACCTAATTTATTAAGATTGGTCGAAGAATAACAGAGAAATTATTTTTTTCGTACTGCATGCATGACCACTTTTCACCATTTAAAGATCAATATTAATTTTTTTTATAATTTCATGAAAACCGTTCTTATTACAGAAATATACAAGAATAACTTTCCTCCAAATTTTATTTTACATTGAAAAATATTAATTTCACTCAAATCGGTTCACTGATACTAATGCAGCAATTGCTCAAAATGCCGTCCTTCAACTTGATTACACAGTCTGCACCTTTCAATCATGGACCGTCGAACTGCTATAAAAGCATTTTCATCATCTTGAATGGCACCTGCTGCAGCAACCACTCTTGCCACAAGGTCTTCTTCGTTTTCTACTGGCGTGCTGTAAACAAGGTCTTTCATATGGCCCCAGAAAAAAAATCTAAAGGGTTGAGGTCAGGTGAACGTGCGGGCCACGGTACTGGTCCACCCCGCCCAATCCACCGCTGACGATAGGTCATGTTCAGAAAGTCCGTAACAACATTTCCGAAATGAGCAGGGGCACCATCATGTTGAAACCAAATATTATATCTGTTTGCAAGAGGCACATCTTCCAAAAGTTCTGGTAGTATGTCTCTTAAAAAAGTAATGTACGTGGGAGAATTCAGACGATTAGGAAGAATGTATGGTCCAATCACGCGATTACCTAAGATACCCGTCCAAACATTCAGCGAAAATCTATGCTGATAACCACGCACTTTGACCTCATGAGGATTGTCTAAGGCCCAGACGTGACTGTTGCGAGAGTTGAAGATTCCTTCTCTTGTAAAGCTGGACTCATCGGTAAATAACACATTTTCTAGAAAATTTGGTTGGATAATGTCTTGCTGAAGAAACCAACGGGCACAGTTTACTCTTGGCTCATAGTCGCGTTCAACCAATGAGTGAACTTTTTGAAAGCGGAAGGGGTGAAGTCTTTCCTTGTTTAGTACACGCCACACAGAAGAAGCACTTGAATTGATTTGCTTTGCAACTGCTCTCGTACTCGTTCTAGGATTGAAATCGAATTTCTGCAATACTTCCTCTTCAAAAGCAACATTTCGAACTGCTCGAGGCCTACCAGCAATTACCCTGTTCCGTTCAAATGAACCAACTTCTCTCAGCCGATTGTGAGTTCTTGTGAACACCTTGTCGGAAGGGAGACGGCGGTTTGGAAATGCAGCTGCATACATTCTTCTTGCTTCGGTCGCATTGCCAAGAGCTGCTCCATACATGAAGTGAATATCGGTGTACTCCAGCGAACTAAATTCCATTACAATAATTAAATATTTGTGTAGAAGCAACGTAAGAAAATATTGAAACTGGAAATTAAAGATAGAAATAAGACCTAGGAAACGTGAGACTAAGAAATAGGAAGCACTACATCTGGTTCTTTACTTTTAATGAAACAACAATACTTTTACAAGACAAACATTATCATCTGAAAACCATTGTAAAATCATCTGTTTGCCCATATGGAGCCATACCGAGTTTCAAAGCTTCATCTTAAATACATCTGGAATTAAAAAATTAATATTGATCTTTAAATGGTGAAAAGTGGTCATGCATGCAGTACGAAAAAAATTAATTTCTCTGTTATTCTTCGACCAATCTTAATAAATTAGGTATCATTGGAATCGTGAAAAAATTTGCTAACTTTTTTGTCTCTTGTAAATTTTCTGTAAAATGGACGGTTTTCGAGATATTCGCCATCAAAAATTTAAAATGGCCGCCATTTTGAAAAATTTCAACGAAAAAATTTTTTTTTATTTTTTATAGTTGAGTCTTTATAGCATAAATATTCATGCCAAATTTCAGATCAATACAACATTTCGTTCTTGAGATAAAAATTTTAAGTGAAAAAAACAAAATGGCAGCTATAAGGATAACCGCTGAGTTTTGGACACTTCAAATATGACATTTGTAGTCTCCTAGCATCCAGGTACAATACCCTAAAATTCTCGACACTACTTCTGAAACACCCTGTATATATATATATATATAATATATATATATATATATATATATATATACAGGGTGTTTCAGAAGTAGTGTCGAGAATTTTAGGGTATTGTACCTGGATGCTAGGAGACTACAAATGTCATATTTGAAGTGTCCAAAACTCAGCGGTTATCCTTATAGCTGCCATTTTGTTTTTTTCACTTAAAAATTTTTATCTCAAGAACGAAATGTTGTATTGATCTGAAATTTGGCATGAATATTTATGCTATAAAGACTCAACTATAAAAAATAAAAAAAAAATTTTCGTTGAAATTTTTCAAAATGGCGGCCATTTTAAATTTTTGATGGCGAATATCTCGAAAACCGTCCATTTTACAGAAAATTTACAAGAGACAAAAAAGTTAGCAAATTTTTTCACGATTCCAATGATACCTAATTTATTAAGATTGGTCGAAGAATAACAGAGAAATTAATTTTTTTCGTACTGCATGCATGACCACTTTTCACCATTTAAAGATCAATATTAATTTTTTAATTCCAGATGTATTTAAGATGAAGCTTTGAAACTCGGTATGGCTCCATATGGGCAAACAGATGATTTTACAATGGTTTTCAGATGATAATGTTTGTCTTGTAAAAGTATTGTTGTTTCATTAAAAGTAAAGAACCAGATGTAGTGCTTCCTATTTCTTAGTCTCACGTTTCCTAGGTCTTATTTCTATCTTAAATTTCCAGTTTCAATATTTTCTTACGTTGCTTCTACACAAATATTAATTATTGTAATGGAATTTAGTTCGCTGGAGTACACCGATATTCACTTCATGTATGGAGCAGCTCTTGGCAATGCGACCGAAGCAAGAAGAATGTATGCAGCTGCATTTCCAAACCGCCGTCTCCCTTCCGACAAGGTGTTCACAAGAACTCACAATCGGCTGAGAGAAGTTGGTTCATTTGAACGGAACAGGGTAATTGCTGGTAGGCCTCGAGCAGTTCGAAATGTTGCTTTTGAAGAGGAAGTATTGCAGAAATTCGATTTCAATCCTAGAACGAGTACGAGAGCAGTTGCAAAGCAAATCAATTCAAGTGCTTCTTCTGTGTGGCGTGTACTAAACAAGGAAAGACTTCACCCCTTCCGCTTTCAAAAAGTTCACTCATTGGTTGAACGCGACTATGAGCCAAGAGTAAACTGTGCCCGTTGGTTTCTTCAGCAAGACATTATCCAACCAAATTTTCTAGAAAATGTGTTATTTACCGATGAGTCCAGCTTTACAAGAGAAGGAATCTTCAACTCTCGCAACAGTCACGTCTGGGCCTTAGACAATCCTCATGAGGTCAAAGTGCGTGGTTATCAGCATAGATTTTCGCTGAATGTTTGGGCGGGTATCTTAGGTAATCGCGTGATTGGACCATACATTCTTCCTAATCGTCTGAATTCTCCCACGTACATTACTTTTTTAAGAGACATACTACCAGAACTTTTGGAAGATGTGCCTCTTGCAAACAGATATAATATTTGGTTTCAACATGATGGTGCCCCTGCTCATTTCGGAAATGTTGTTACGGACTTTCTGAACATGACCTATCGTCAGCGGTGGATTGGGCGGGGTGGACCAGTACCGTGGCCCGCACGTTCACCTGACCTCAACCCTTTAGATTTTTTTTTCTGGGGCCATATGAAAGACCTTGTTTACAGCACGCCAGTAGAAAACGAAGAAGACCTTGTGGCAAGAGTGGTTGCTGCAGCAGGTGCCATTCAAGATGATGAAAATGCTTTTATAGCAGTTCGACGGTCCATGATTGAAAGGTGCAGACTGTGTAATCAAGTTGAAGGACGGCATTTTGAGCAATTGCTGCATTAGTATCAGTGAACCGATTTGAGTGAAATTAATATTTTTCAATGTAAAATAAAATTTGGAGGAAAGTTATTCTTGTATATTTCTGTAATAAGAACGGTTTTCATGAAATTATAAAAAAAATTAATATTGATCTTTAAATGGTGAAAAGTGGTCATGCATGCAGTACGAAAAAAATTAATTTCTCTGTTATTCTTCGACCAATCTTAATAAATTAGGTATCATTGGAATCGTGAAAAAATTTGCTAACTTTTTTGTCTCTTGTAAATTTTCTGTAAAATGGACGGTTTTCGAGATATTCGCCATCAAAAATTTAAAATGGCCGCCATTTTGAAAAATTTCAACAAAAATTTTTTTTTTTATTTTTTATAGTTGAGTCTTTATAGCATAAATATTCATGCCAAATTTCAGATCAATACAACATTTCGTTCTTGAGATAAAAATTTTTAAGTGAAAAAAACAAAATGGCAGCTATAAGGATAACCGCTGAGTTTTGGACACTTCAAATATGACATTTGTAGTCTCCTAGCATCCAGGTACAATACCCTAAAATTCTCGACACTACTTCTGAAACACCCTGTATATATATATATATATATATATATATAATATATATTGCCAAATTTTTCTTGCATATTCCACCACCACCACATGTCATACCTCAGGCCTATTAATACTATTAATTTATTGAGTTATTCGGAGCAATTATAAAATATAATGAACCTTTTAAAATATAAAAATATGGAACCAATTTCAATTTATTCAATGAAAATAGGCTGAAGTAGTAGTGGATATTTCTAAATTGGGATTTCAAGATTATAAACCCCAATAATTGCAATGTATACAAGTTTTTTTTAATCTGAAAATGAGGTAATTTATTTATAATCAGTGAGATGAGAAAGCAGCATACTGAGAATGAACAAATCCATTGAAGCATTGAATTTGAGTTTAAATTTGAAATATTATTATATGGACAAGTGATACGAAGTTCAGAGATTACAGGAGAAATTTATCTTGAAAATAACCATGATAAAATAGAAGATATAACAAGCCGGTCTCCATTAAGTGTATTTAGCATGATTTAAGAGGGGGCGGTATTCAATAGTAAGTATCGAGCTCAACCTACTCATAAAGAAAGTTGATATCTCAAGCATCACTATTATTCCCATTCAAATATTACCCCAAAGACAGGCTACAAAGTTAGTGTACCTTAACATTTACATTTTACTATGTTCTGACCTACCCTAAATCAATGTGTATTCCAAAGGTTAAACACTCTGCTGTCATAACAAGAATAAGAAGAGTGAAGGCAAGGTTAACTAAACCCTGACAGACCAAGAACTTGTTTACAGGCACAGGCACTGAACGCGCAGCGCACCGTGTTAAGAGTAATCAATTCCGGTTGGTGTATAACCAACTATATGATCAACATCTCGCAGGAAAATAATAAGAGATAAATATACTGTCCGAGAGAGATTACTCGAGAAAAAGGTCTTTGAACGCGTGCCATAGATATTTTCCTTGACCGCTCCAACAGCAAACAGACGACCTCTAACAATTTATGCAAATTTCAAATATACAATAGAATGTTACCGCTATTGTATGCACTTCCACTATATCATGTTTGATAGCAGCGTTTTGACTCATAAATTTACGGCGACAATTACTAGCAGGGAAATTCTATTATAATCACAGGATAAAGACAATACTACTTTATCAAACATAGAGTGATCAGTATTATTAAAGAGAACGTCAATTTTTACTCAGTATGTTATCTGAAGAAATTATGTACTACAATTATATAGCATTTCATGTAATATTGACAACTCAAGTTAAATGATAGTATGATTCTCTCTCATTTTTACTGGTTTCATCCTTATGCTCAGTTTGAAGCATACTAGAAATGAAACTATACTATTTTTTATCAAATCTGGTTGAATGAATTGCACACAATGTGCAATATTGATTCATTTGATACTCTAGTTTACCTGTGAACTATAATATTTTTTTTATATTTTTCGTCAAAGTCGATTGTGCAGAATTTGATACCCTTCAATCAAATTGATTATTGATCAAATGTAATAAAGTTGACAATAATGTCAGTCACCATTACATTAAAAAGTTCATAATTGCAATAATTTTTTCTCATAATACAAAAATATTGATTATAATTTACAGCCTCTAATAATATTAGTAAGAATTTTATATCAAAATAACGGGGAGAATGACCGCTTTCTATTGGTATCTAAATCAACTTTATCCGACCTAGCTATAGTTATTTTTCAATTAGGCTAATGATTATGTTTGTCGATATCCATACATTTCCAGCAGAAAACATGACATTTTCGACATGCTAAAAACTGGGTAGCGAGAAAGTTTCTCAGAAATAGTTGAAATTTTTCCAATAGCCAAAAGTTGTCGGAAGATCATACTTTGGTCTGTAAGAAATTTTAAAGTTAGGAGAGCATCTGCATGCTAAGCATTGTGAACGAAATTATATGGTATGCTGAATTTTTCAAGCGTTCTTACTCACGTTTTTGTTGGTCCCAGCTATTGATACCATAATAGTGCCACTCGATTCAGTTGTTCTCCTTGACTTTGAAACTCCTGAGAGACCAAAATACGGTCTTCCGACCACATTTGACAGTTATTGGAAATTGATTTCTGAGAAACTTAATTGCTCTCACCACTTACTCATCTTCTTAAAAAAAGCTTCAAGCATGTTGAAAATTTTATGGGAGTATAAGGGGGTGGCTGGAGAGAGAGAGAGCGAGAGAGATCCAGAGCTTTTACCGCACGGGAAATTTTGCCAGTAGGGAAATGTTACGCCGCTGAATGGAAGAAATGACGTTTTCTAAATTAGTTTCTATCAGTAATATCTACTGAATTTGGTGAATACTATTTATCAGGCTCGATGTATTGTTGCTTATCATAGCTGCTATTTGAATATTCAATATTTTACTTCTTGACTTCCCCCACCCCACCCCAAACATAAATTCTGGCTAAGTTCTGGGAAAATTTTAAATTGCAGAAAAGAATAGCCTACGGTAGTCTTCAAGTTATTAAATTATTTAGTTAGATTTTTTCATAATCTTAAGCGAAGAGAAAAATATTCTATGATTACCTAGACTTTACACTTTATGTTGGAATGCAACAAAAAATTTTGAATAGCATAATCAATGTCTACTCAACAAATAAGAATAATCAATATAGCCTTGACATAATCAATATAGCCTGGTATAATTACGGGTTTGTCTTTACAATATAAATTGATACTAAATAATGTAAGTTAATAGCAATAAAATTAGATTCCATCACTAAGTAAAGATATTACTTGTTTCTGATGTGTAGCTGTATAAGTTGTAACAATAAATAACGATTATATAACTGTATATAACAATTCTAACAAATAGCTGTATAACAATAAGTAGTTTCTTCTTTCATAGAGTAAATTATTATTTGTGTCTGCTTTTATAGAATTTGAATTTAATCAGCTAAACTGGCATTACATCAACCTTGCAAGCTGCAAGCCTACAATTTAACTTTCTCACAAGCCATTGTTTTGCAGAGGTAATGATATAGACAAAATTTAGGTTGTAATTTAGGATTCCTCTTTATTAGGGTTTAAAAGATGAAGAAAAAATATAACAGTCTATACGCTGTAGTATTGTAAAACAATTAAAAACACAGACTCCATTTGTAATTTAATCAACTTATAGTCGCACCCAAGAATTGAATTTTATTAAAGAGAAAACAATGAATTTATAAACACCCAATTTTGCATAAGTTGCAATAATACTTCTACTGTTGTAGGCCTACTAATATTTTTACAAATATAGTACTAATCAGCAACTAGAAATAAAATAAATTAGCAATTAATTGACCGGGTAGCGGTGTAGATTAGGGTAAGTTGAAGCCCTAACAGTAAAAGATATAATAAACATAACCTAAAATTTCACTTTCACCACAATAACTACCTTGACAAACTTAAAAATTCTAAATCTATCTAAATGTTATGTATTTTAAATACCTCTTGTTGAATAAACTAGACTAGCTTTTCAACAGATTGATTTGAACTAAAATTTATTTAAATAACATATTATTGGTTCATGTAAATCAATTATTTATCAACGCCCATTACAGAGGTTAAGGGAATCATAACCATTAATTTTTCAAATTACGGAATTGATTAGTCATGTAGCAATATTTTGTTGAAGTATATTTAAAAAACAAACTTTTTATTGAAACTTTAATATATTTAAAAATAATAATTGAACAATATAGCATAAACATTATGTTACCCAACAGAGAAACAAATGCTAATTGATCAAAAAATAGTACCGTACCTAGGTAAAATACTATTGTGCTAAAAAAGTATAAGAGGATCTATTACAGAAATATTTTACATGATTATATTAATTAAATTGTTTTTGAAGATTAGTAACTTACCTCTCAGTCAGGATTGATAAAACAACTAATAACAGAACGGCATGGTATTCTAACCATCCATATCACTAATCACAAATAACTTGAGCAATTGACGCACAATCACATTAACAGTTATTCCTAGTCTAATTACAATTTTTAAATAATCAAACACAAAACAACCGGACTTAACCAAATAACAAAACAGTAAATAATTCACGAACGATATCAAAACGGATTGCGATACTAGCGACGTCCAGCCTACAAGCAACGACAACACGAACTATTCAGTTACAGTATACAAAAAATAACAGCAAGAGTGCTCACGCGTCTCGCTCATGATTATAGAAAGGAAGCTGCGCTGAACGGAAAACATTGCCACGCATTGCTCTCATGCTCTGTTGCGTTAATATGATTGATACGTTCTAAAACTGGAATTCTACGTCAAGTTACATAATATTTCGTTTTAAATTAAATAAATAATACAAATAATGGTGTAAGTGCACGTCCAGTGCCAATATACCTATTATCAAAGTTTTG